>NW_027478396.1:2062444-2362444 GCF_051014685.1 Ptiloglossa arizonensis
AGCAGCAGAATTGCGAAAAATTTTTTGCCTTCTCAACCATTTCTTGGTTTCAAACTCCCATATCTCGCGAACGGATTGACCTAACCCAAAAATTCCTATTGCATCTGAAAGCAGAAACTCGCCCGATTACAGCGGTATGTGTATTTTTTCCCTAAGCCATTCTGGTTAAGCGTTTGGAGCAGCAGAATTGCGAAAAATTTTTTGCCTTCTCAACCATTTCTTGGCTTCAAACTCCCATATCTCGCGAACGGATTGACCTAACCCAAAAATTCCTGTTGCGTCTGAAAGTAGAAACTCACCCGATATAAACGGTATGTGTATTTTTTCCCTAGCCCATTCTGGTTAAGCGTTTGGAGCAGCAGAATTGCGAAAAATTTGTTGTCTTTTCAACCATTTCTTAGCTTCAAAGTCCCATATCTCGCGAACGAATTGACCAAACCCAAAAATTCCTTCTGCGTCTGAAAGTAGAAACTCGCCCGATTACAACGGTATGTGTATTTTTCCCCTAGGCCATTCTCGTTAAGCGTTTGCAGCAGCAGAATTGCGAAAAATTTCTTGCCTTCTTAACCATTTCTTGGCTTCAAACTCCCATATCTCGCGAACGGATTGATCTAACCCAAAAATTCCTTCTGCGTCTTATAGTAGAAACTCGCCCGATTACAACGGTATGTGTATTTTTCCCCTAGGCCATTCTGGTTAAGCGTTTGAAGCAGCAGAATTGCGAAAAATTTTTTGCCTTCTCAACCATTTCTTGGCTTCAAACTCCCATATCTCGCGAACAGATTGAACAAACCCAAAAATTCCTACTGCGCCTGAAGGTAGAAACTCGCCCGATTACAACGGTATGCGTGTTTTTTCCCTAGGCCATTCTGGTTAAGCGTTTGAAGCAGCAGAATTGCGAAAAATTTGTTGTCTTCTCAACCATTTCTTAGCTTCAAAGTCCCATATCTCGCGAACGAATTGACCAAACCCAAAAATTCCTTCTGCGTCTGAAAGTAGAAACTCGCCCGATTACAACGGTATGTGTATTTTTCCCCTAGGCCATTCTCGTTAAGCGTTTGCAGCAGCAGAATTGCGAAAAATTTCTTGCCTTCTTAACCATTTCTTGGCTTCAAACTCCCATATCTCGCGAACGGATTGATCTAACCCAAAAATTCCTTCTGCGTCTGATAGTAGAAACTCGCCCGATTACAACAGTACGTGTATTTTTCCCCTAGGCCATTCTGGTTAAGCGTTTGCAGCAGCAGAATTGCGAAAAATTTTTTGCCTTCTCAACCATTTCTTGGTTTCAAACTCCCATATCTCGCGAACGGATTGACCTAACCCAAAAATTCCTATTGCATCTGAAAGCAGAAACTCGCCCGATTACAGCGGTATGTGTATTTTTTCCCTAAGCCATTCTGGTTAAGCGTTTGGAGCAGCAGAATTGCGAAAAATTTTTTGCCTTCTCAACCATTTCTTGGCTCCAAACTCCCATATCTCGCGAAATGATTGACCTAACCCAAAAATTCCTGTCGCGTCTGAAAGTAGAAACTCGCCCGATTACAACGGTATGTGTATTTTCTCCCTAGGCCATTCTGGTTAAGCGTTTGGAGCAGCAGACGTGCGAAAAATTTGTTGTCTTGTCAACCATTTCTTGGCTCCAAAGTCCCATATCTCGCGAACGGATTGTCCTAACCCAAAAATTCCTGTTGCGTCTGAAAGTAGAAACTCGCCCGATTGCAGCGGTATGTGTATTTTTCCCCTAGGCCATTCTGGTTAAGCGTTTGGTGCAGCAGAATTGCGCAAAATTTGGTGTCTTCTCAACCATTTCTTAGATTCAAAGTCCCATATCTCGCGAACGAATTGACCAAACCCAAAAATACCTTCTGCGTCTGAAAGTAGAAACTCGCCCGATTACAACGGTATGTGTATTTTCTCCCTAGGCCATTCTTGTTAAGCGTTTGGAGCAGCAGAATTGCGAAAAATTTTTTGCCTTCTCAACCATTTCTTGGTTTCAAACTCCCATATCTCGCGAACGAATTGACCAAACCCAAAAATTCCTTCTGCGTCTGAAAGTAGAAACTCGCCCGATTACAACGGTATGTGTATTTTCTCCCTAGGCCATTCTTGTTAAGCGTTTGAAGCAGCAGAATTGCGAAAAATTTTTTGCCTTCTCAACCATTTCTTGGCTTCAAACTCCCATATCTCGCGAACAGATTGAACAAACCCAAAAATTCCTACTGCGCCTGAAGGTAGAAACTCGCCCGATTACAACGGTATGCATGTTTTTTCCCTAGGCCATTCTGGTTAAGCGTTTGCAGCAGCAGAATTGCGAAAAATTTGTTGTCTTTTCAACCATTTCTTAGCTTCAAAGTCCCATATCTCGCGAAAGAATTGACCAAACCCAAAAATTCCTTCTGCGTCTGAAAGTAGAAACTCGCCCGATTACAACGGTATGTGTATTTTTCCCCTTGGCCATTCTGGTTAAGCGTTTGCAGCAGCAGAATTGCGAAAAATTTCTTGCCTTCTTAACCATTTCTTGGCTTCAAACTCCCATATCTCGCGAACGGATTGATCTAACCCAAAAATTCCTTCTGCGTCTGAAAGTAGAAACTCGCCCGATTACAACGGTATGTGTATTTTTCCCCTAGGCCATTCTGGTTAAGCGTTTGAAGCAGCAGAATTGCGAAAAATTTTTTGCCTTCTCAACCATTTCTTGGCTTCAAACTCCCATATCTCGCGAACAGATTGAACAAACCCAAAAATTCCTACTGCGCCTGAAGGTAGAAACTCGCCCGATTACAACGGTATGCATGTTTTTTCCCTAGGCCATTCTGGTTAAGCGTTTGAAGCAGCAGAATTGCGAAAAATTTGTTGTCTTCTCAACCATTTCTTAGCTTCAAAGTCCCATATCTCGCGAACGAATTGACCAAACCCAAAAATTCCTTCTGCGTCTGAAAGTAGAAACTCGCCCGATTACAACGGTATGTGTATTTTTCCCCTAGGCCATTCTGGTTAAGCGTTTGAAGCAGCAGAATTGCGATAAAATTTTTTGCCTTCACAACCATTTCTTGGCTCCAAACTCCCATATCTCGCGAAAGGATTGACCTAACCCAAAAATTCCTGTTGCGTCTGAAAGTAGAAACTCGCCCGATTACAAGGGTATGTGTATTTTCTCTCTAGGCCATTCTGGTTAAGCGTTTGGAGCAGCAGAATTGCGAAAAATTTTTTGCCTTCTCAACCATTCCTTGGTTTCAAACTCCCATATCTCGCGAACGGATTGACCTAAACCAAAAATTCCTATTGCATCTGAAAGTAGAAACTCGCCCGATTAGAGCGGCATGTGTATTTTTTCCCTAGGCCATTCTGGTTAAGCGTTTAGAGCAGCAGAATTGCGAAAATTTTTTGCCTTCTCAACCATTTCTTGGCTTCAAACTCCCATACCTCGCGAACGGATAGATCTAACCCAAAAATTTCTGTTGCGTCTGAAAGTAGAAACTCACCCGATATAAACGGTATGTGTATTTTTTCCCTAGCCCATTCTGGTTAAGCGTTTGGAGCAGCAGAATTGCGAAAAATTTTTTGCCTTCTCAACCATTTCTTGGCTCCAAACTCCCATATCTCGCGAAAGGATTGACCTAACCCAAAAATTCCTGTTGCGTCTGAAAGTAGAAACTCGCCCGATTACAACGGTATGTGTATTTTCTCCCTAGGCCATTCTTGTTAAGCGTTTGGAGCAGCAGAATTGCGAAAAATTTTTTGCCTTCTCAACCATTTCTTGGTTTCAAACTCCCATATCTCGCGAACGGATTGACCTAACCCAAAAATTCCTATTGCATCTGAAAGCAGAAACTCGCCCGATTACAGCGGTATGTGTATTTTTTCCCTAAGCCATTCTGGTTAAGCGTTTGGAGCAGCAGAATTGCGAAAAATTTTTTGCCTTCTCAACCATTTCTTGGCTTCAAACTCCCATATCTCGCGAACGGATTGACCTAACCCAAAAATTCCTGTTGCGTCTGAAAGTAGAAACTCACCCGATATAAACGGTATGTGTATTTTTTCCCTAGCCCATTCTGGTTAAGCGTTTGGAGCAGCAGAATTGCGAAAAATTTGTTGTCTTTTCAACCATTTCTTAGCTTCAAAGTCCCATATCTCGCGAACGAATTGACCAAACCCAAAAATTCCTTCTGCGTCTGAAAGTAGAAACTCGCCCGATTACAACGGTATGTGTATTTTTCCCCTAGGCCATTCTCGTTAAGCGTTTGCAGCAGCAGAATTGCGAAAAATTTTTTGCCTTCTCAACCATTTCTTGGTTTCAAACTCCCATATCTCGCGAATGGATTGACCTAACCCAAAAATTCCTATTGCATCTGAAAGCAGAAACTCGCCCGATTACAGCGGTATGTGTATTTTTTCCCTAAGCCATTCTGGTTAAGCGTTTGGAGCAGCAGAATTGCGAAAAATTTTTTGCCTTCTCAACCATTTCTTGGCTTCAAACTCCCATATCTCGCGAACGGATTGACCTAACCCAAAAATTCCTGTTGCGTCTGAAAGTAGAAACTCACCCGATATAAACGGTATGTGTATTTTTTCCCTAGGCCATTCTGGTTAAGCGTTTGGAGCAGCAGAATTGCGAAAAATTTTTTGCCTTCTCAACCATTTCTTGGCTCCAAACTCCCATATCTCGCGAAAGGATTGACCTAACCCAAAAATTCCTTCTGCGTCTGAAAGTAGAAACTCGCCCGATTACAACGGTATGTGTATTTTTCCCCTAGGCCATTCTCGTTAAGCGTTTGCAGCAGCAGAATTGCGAAAAATTTCTTGCCTTCTTAACCATTTCTTGGCTTCAAACTCCCATATCTCGCGAACGGATTGATCTAACCCAAAAATTCCTTCTGCGTCTGATAGTAGAAACTCGCCCGATTACAACGGTATGTGTATTTTTCCCCTAGGCCATTCTGGTTAAGCGTTTGAAGCAGCAGAATTGCGAAAAATTTTTTGCCTTCTCAACCATTTCTTGGCTTCAAACTCCCATATCTCGCGAACAGATTGAACAAACCCAAAAATTCCTACTGCGCCTGAAGGTAGAAACTCGCCCGATTACAACGGTATGCGTGTTTTTTCCCTAGGCCATTCTGGTTAAGCGTTTGAAGCAGCAGAATTGCGAAAAATTTGTTGTCTTCTCAACCATTTCTTAGCTTCAAAGTCCCATATCTCGCGAACGAATTGACCAAACCCAAAAATTCCTTCTGCGTCTGAAAGTAGAAACTCGCCCGATTACAACGGTATGTGTATTTTTCCCCTAGGCCATTCTCGTTAAGCGTTTGCAGCAGCAGAATTGCGAAAAATTTCTTGCCTTCTTAACCATTTCTTGGCTTCAAACTCCCATATCTCGCGAACGGATTGATCTAACCCAAAAATTCCTTCTGCGTCTGATAGTAGAAACTCGCCCGATTACAACAGTACGTGTATTTTTCCCCTAGGCCATTCTGGTTAAGCGTTTGCAGCAGCAGAATTGCGAAAAATTTTTTGCCTTCTCAACCATTTCTTGGTTTCAAACTCCCATATCTCGCGAACGGATTGACCTAACCCAAAAATTCCTATTGCATCTGAAAGCAGAAACTCGCCCGATTACAGCGGTATGTGTATTTTTTCCCTAAGCCATTCTGGTTAAGCGTTTGGAGCAGCAGAATTGCGAAAAATTTTTTGCCTTCTCAACCATTTCTTGGCTCCAAACTCCCATATCTCGCGAAATGATTGACCTAACCCAAAAATTCCTGTCGCGTCTGAAAGTAGAAACTCGCCCGATTACAACGGTATGTGTATTTTCTCCCTAGGCCATTCTGGTTAAGCGTTTGGAGCAGCAGACGTGCGAAAAATTTGTTGTCTTGTCAACCATTTCTTGGCTCCAAAGTCCCATATCTCGCGAACGGATTGTCCTAACCCAAAAATTCCTGTTGCGTCTGAAAGTAGAAACTCGCCCGATTGCAGCGGTATGTGTATTTTTCCCCTAGGCCATTCTGGTTAAGCGTTTGGTGCAGCAGAATTGCGCAAAATTTGGTGTCTTCTCAACCATTTCTTAGATTCAAAGTCCCATATCTCGCGAACGAATTGACCAAACCCAAAAATTCCTTCTGCGTCTGAAAGTAGAAACTCGCCCGATTACAACGGTATGTGTATTTTCTCCCTAGGCCATTCTTGTTAAGCGTTTGGAGCAGCAGAATTGCGAAAAATTTTTTGCCTTCTCAACCATTTCTTGGTTTCAAACTCCCATATCTCGCGAACGAATTGACCAAACCCAAAAATTCCTTCTGCGTCTGAAAGTAGAAACTCGCCCGATTACAACGGTATGTGTATTTTCTCCCTAGGCCATTCTTGTTAAGCGTTTGAAGCAGCAGAATTGCGAAAAATTTTTTGCCTTCTCAACCATTTCTTGGCTTCAAACTCCCATATCTCGCGAACAGATTGAACAAACCCAAAAATTCCTACTGCGCCTGAAGGTAGAAACTCGCCCGATTACAACGGTATGCGTGTTTTTTCCCTAGGCCATTCTGGTTAAGCGTTTGAAGCAGCAGAATTGCGAAAAATTTGTTGTCTTCTCAACCATTTCTTAGCTTCAAAGTCCCATATCTCGCGAACGAATTGACCAAACCCAAAAATTCCTTCTGCGTCTGAAAGTAGAAACTCGCCCGATTACAGCGGTATGTGTATTTTTCCCCTAGGCCATTCTCGTTAAGCGTTTGCAGCAGCAGAATTGCGAAAAATTTCTTGCCTTCTTAACCATTTCTTGGCTTCAAACTCCCATATCTCGCGAACGGATTGATCTAACCCAAAAATTCCTTCTGCGTCTGATAGTAGAAACTCGCCCGATTACAACAGTACGTGTATTTTTCCCCTAGGCCATTCTGGTTAAGCGTTTGGAGCAGCAGAATTGCGAAAAATTTTTTGCCTTCTCAACCATTCCTTGGTTTCAAACTCCCATATCTCGCGAACGGATTGACCTAAACCAAAAATTCCTATTGCATCTGAAAGTAGAAACTCGCCCGATTAGAGCGGCATGTGTATTTTTTCCCTAGGCCATTCTGGTTAAGCGTTTAGAGCAGCAGAATTGCGAAAATTTTTTGCCTTCTCAACCATTTCTTGGCTTCAAACTTCCATATCTCGCGAACGGATAGATCTAACCCAAAAATTTCTGTTGCGTCTGAAAGTAGAAACTCACCCGATATAAACGGTATGTGTATTATTTCCCTAGCCCATTCTGGTTAAGCGTTTGGAGCAGCAGAATTGCGAAAAATTTTTTGCCTTCTCAACCATTTCTTGGCTCCAAACTCCCATATCTCGCGAAAGGATTGACCTAACCCAAAAATTCCTGTTGCGTCTGAAAGTAGAAACTCGCCCGATTACAACGGTATGTGTATTTTCTCCCTAGGCCATTCTTGTTAAGCGTTTGGAGCAGCAGAATTGCGAAAAATTTTTTGCCTTCTCAACCATTTCTTGGTTTCAAACTCCCATATCTCGCGAACGGATTGACCTAACCCAAAAATCCCTATTGCATCTGAAAGCAGAAACTCGCCCGATTACAGCGGTATGTGTATTTTTTCCCTAAGCCATTCTGGTTAAGCGTTTGGAGCAGCAGAATTGCGAAAAATTTTTTGCCTTCTCAACCATTTCTTGGCTTCAAACTCCCATATCTCGCGAACGGATTGACCTAACCCAAAAATTCCTGTTGCGTCTGAAAGTAGAAACTCACCCGATATAAACGGTATGTGTATTTTTTCCCTAGCCCATTCTGGTTAAGCGTTTGGAGCAGCAGAATTGCGAAAAATTTGTTGTCTTTTCAACCATTTCTTAGCTTCAAAGTCCCATATCTCGCGAACGAATTGACCAAACCCAAAAATTCCTTCTGCGTCTGAAAGTAGAAACTCGCCCGATTACAACGGTATGTGTATTTTTCCCCTAGGCCATTCTCGTTAAGCGTTTGCAGCAGCAGAATTGCGAAAAATTTCTTGCCTTCTTAACCATTTCTTGGCTTCAAACTCCCATATCTCGCGAACGGATTGATCTAACCCAAAAATTCCTTCTGCGTCTGATAGTAGAAACTCGCCCGATTACAACGGTATGTGTATTTTTCCCCTAGGCCATTCTGGTTAAGCGTTTGAAGCAGCAGAATTGCGAAAAATTTTTTGCCTTCTCAACCATTTCTTGGCTTCAAACTCCCATATCTCGCGAACAGATTGAACAAACCCAAAAATTCCTACTGCGCCTGAAGGTAGAAACTCGCCCGATTACAACGGTATGCGTGTTTTTTCCCTAGGCCATTCTGGTTAAGCGTTTGAAGCAGCAGAATTGCGAAAAATTTGTTGTCTTCTCAACCATTTCTTAGCTTCAAAGTCCCATATCTCGCGAACGAATTGACCAAACCCAAAAATTCCTTCTGCGTCTGAAAGTAGAAACTCGCCCGATTACAACGGTATGTGTATTTTTCCCCTAGGCCATTCTCGTTAAGCGTTTGCAGCAGCAGAATTGCGAAAAATTTCTTGCCTTCTTAACCATTTCTTGGCTTCAAACTCCCATATCTCGCGAACGGATTGATCTAACCCAAAAATTCCTTCTGCGTCTGATAGTAGAAACTCGCCCGATTACAACAGTACGTGTATTTTTCCCCTAGGCCATTCTGGTTAAGCGTTTGCAGCAGCAGAATTGCGAAAAATTTTTTGCCTTCTCAACCATTTCTTGGTTTCAAACTCCCATATCTCGCGAACGGATTGACCTAACCCAAAAATTCCTATTGCATCTGAAAGCAGAAACTCGCCCGATTACAGCGGTATATGTATTTTTTCCCTAAGCCATTCTGGTTAAGCGTTTGGAGCAGCAGAATTGCGAAAAATTTTTTGCCTTCTCAACCATTTCTTGGCTCCAAACTCCCATATCTCGCGAACAGATTGAACAAACCCAAAAATTCCTACTGCGCCTGAAGGTAGAAACTCGCCCGATTACAACGGTATGCGTGTTTTTTCCCTAGGCCATTCTGGTTAAGCGTTTGAAGCAGCAGAATTGCGAAAAATTTGTTGTCTTCTCAACCATTTCTTAGCTTCAAAGTCCCATATCTCGCGAACGAATTGACCAAACCCAAAAATTCCTTCTGCGTCTGAAAGTAGAAACTCGCCCGATTACAACGGTATGTGTATTTTTCCCCTAGGCCATTCTCGTTAAGCGTTTGCAGCAGCAGAATTGCGAAAAATTTCTTGCCTTCTTAACCATTTCTTGGCTTCAAACTCCCATATCTCGCGAACGGATTGATCTAACCCAAAAATTCCTTCTGCGTCTGATAGTAGAAACTCGCCCGATTACAACAGTACGTGTATTTTTCCCCTAGGCCATTCTGGTTAAGCGTTTGCAGCAGCAGAATTGCGAAAAATTTTTTGCCTTCTCAACCATTTCTTGGTTTCAAACTCCCATATCTCGCGAACGGATTGACCTAACCCAAAAATTCCTATTGCATCTGAAAGCAGAAACTCGCCCGATTACAGCGGTATATGTATTTTTTCCCTAAGCCATTCTGGTTAAGCGTTTGGAGCAGCAGAATTGCGAAAAATTTTTTGCCTTCTCAACCATTTCTTGGCTCCAAACTCCCATATCTCGCGAAATGATTGACCTAACCCAAAAATTCCTGTCGCGTCTGAAAGTAGAAACTCGCCCGATTACAACGGTATGTGTATTTTCTCCCTAGGCCATTCTGGTTAAGCGTTTGGAGCAGCAGACGTGCGAAAAACTTGTTGTCTTGTCAACCATTTCTTGGCTCCAAACTCCCATATCTCGCGAACGGATTGTCCTAACCCAAAAATTCCTGTTGCGTCTGAAAGTAGAAACTCGCCCGATTGCAGCGGTATGTGTATTTTTCCCCTAGGCCATTCTGGTTAAGCGTTTGGTGCAGCAGAATTGCGCAAAATTTGGTGTCTTCTCAAACATTTCTTAGCTTCAAAGTCCCATATCTCGCGAACGAATTGACCAAACCCAAAAACTCCTTCTGCGTCTGAAAGTAGAAACTCGCCCGATTACAACGGTATGTGTATTTTTCCCCTAGGCCATTCTGGTTAAGCGTTTGCAGCAGCAGAATTGCGAAAAATTTTTTGCCTTCTTAACCATTTCTTAGCTTCAAACTCCCATATCTCGCGAACGGATTGACCTAACCCAAAAATTCCAATTGCATCTGAAAGTAGAAACTCGCCCGATTACAACGGTATGTGTATTTTTTCCCTAGGCCATTCTGGTTAAGCGTTTGGAGCAGCAGAAGTGCGAAAAATTTTTTGCCTTCTCAACCATTTCTTGCCTCCAAACTCCCATATCTCGCGAAAGGATTGACCTAACCCAAAAATTCCTGTTGCGTCTGAAAGTAGAAACTCGCCCGATTACAACGGTATGTGTATTTTTTCCCTTGCCCATTCTGGTTAAGCGTTTGCAGCAGCAGAATTGCGAAAAATTTGTTGTCTTTTCAACCATTTCTTAGCTTCAAAGTCCCATATCTCGCGAAAGAATTGACCAAACCCAAAAATTCCTTCTGCGTCTGAAAGTAGAAACTCGCCCGATTACAACGGTATGTGTATTTTTCCCCTAGGCCATTCTGGTTAAGCGTTTGCAGCAGCAGAATTGCGAAAAATTTCTTGCCTTCTTAACCATTTCTTGGCTTCAAACTCCCATATCTCGCGAACGGATTGATCTAACCCAAAAATTCCTTCTGCGTCTGAAAGTAGAAACTCGCCCGATTACAACGATATGTGTATTTTTCCCCTAGGCCATTCTGGTTAAGCGTTTGAAGCAGCAGAATTGCGAAAAATTTTTTGCCTTCTCAAACATTTCTTGGCTTCAAACTCCCATATCTCGCGAACAGATTGAACAAACCCAAAAATTCCTACTGCGCCTGAAGGTAGAAACTCGCCCGATTACAACGGTATGCATGTTTTTTCCCTAGGCCATTCTGGTTAAGCGTTTGAAGCAGCAGAATTGCGAAAAATTTGTTGTCTTCTCAACCATTTCTTAGCTTCAAAGTCCCATATCTCGCGAACGAATTGACCAAACCCAAAAATTCCTTCTGCGTCTGAAAGTAGAAACTCGCCCGATTACAACGGTATGTGTATTTTTCCCCTAGGCCATTCTGGTTAAGCGTTTGAAGCAGCAGAATTGCGATAAAATTTTTTGCCTTCACAACCATTTCTTGGCTCCAAACTCCCATATCTCGCGAAAGGATTGACCTAACCCAAAAATTCCTGTTGCGTCTGAAAGTAGAAACTCGCCCGATTACAAGGGTATGTGTATTTTCTCTCTAGGCCATTCTGGTTAAGCGTTTGGAGCAGCAGAATTGCGAAAAATTTTTTGCCTTCTCAACCATTCCTTGGTTTCAAACTCCCATATCTCGCGAACGGATTGACCTAAACCAAAAATTCCTATTGCATCTGAAAGTAGAAACTCGCCCGATTAGAGCGGCATGTGTATTTTTTCCCTAGGCCATTCTGGTTAAGCGTTTAGAGCAGCAGAATTGCGAAAAATTTTTTGCCTTCTCAACCATTTCTTGGCTTCAAACTCCCATATCTCGCGAACGGATAGATCTAACCCAAAAATTTCTGTTGCGTCTGAAAGTAGAAACTCACCCGATATAAACGGTATGTGTATTTTTTCCCTAGCCCATTCTGGTTAAGCGTTTGGAGCAGCAGAATTGCGAAAAATTTTTTGCCTTCTCAACCATTTCTTGGCTCCAAACTCCCATATCTCGCGAAAGGATTGACCTAACCCAAAAATTCCTGTTGCGTCTGAAAGTAGAAACTCGCCCGATTACAGCGGTATGTGTATTTTCTCCCTAGGCCATTCTTGTTAAGCGTTTGGAGCAGCAGAATTGCGAAAAATTTTTTGCCTTCTCAACCATTTCTTGGTTTCAAACTCCCATATCTCGCGAACGGATTGACCTAACCCAAAAATTCCTATTGCATCTGAAAGCAGAAACTCGCCCGATTACAGCGGTATGTGTATTTTTTCCCTAAGCCATTCTGGTTAAGCGTTTGGAGCAGCAGAATTGCGAAAAATTTTTTGCCTTCTCAACCATTTCTTGGCTTCAAACTCCCATATCTCGCGAACGGATTGACCTAACCCAAAAATTCCTGTTGCGTCTGAAAGTAGAAACTCACCCGATATAAACGGTATGTGTATTTTTTCCCTAGGCCATTCTGGTTAAGCGTTTGGAGCAGCAGAATTGCGAAAAATTTTTTGCCTTCTCAACCATTTCTTGGCTCCAAACTTCCATATCTCGCGAAAGGATTGACCTAACCCAAAAATTCCTGTTGCGTCTGAAAGTAGAAACTCGCCCGATTACAACGGTATGTGTATTTTCTCCCTAGGCCATTCTGGTTAAGCGTTTGGAGCAGCAGAATTGCGAAAAATTTTTTGCCTTCTCAACCATTTCTTGGTTTCAAACTCCCATATCTCGCGAATGGATTGACCTAACCCAAAAATTCCTATTGCATCTGAAAGCAGAAACTCGCCCGATTACAGCGGTATGTGTATTTTTTCCCTAAGCCATTCTGGTTAAGCGTTTGGAGCAGCAGAATTGCGAAAAATTTTTTGCCTTCTCAACCATTTCTTGGCTTCAAACTCCCATATCTCGCGAACGGATTGACCTAACCCAAAAATTCCTGTTGCGTCTGAAAGTAGAAACTCACCCGATATAAACGGTATGTGTATTTTTTCCCTAGGCCATTCTGGTTAAGCGTTTGGAGCAGCAGAATTGCGAAAAATTTTTTGCCTTCTCAACCATTTCTTGGCTCCAAACTCCCATATCTCGCGAAAGGATTGACCTAACCCAAAAATTCCTGTTGCGTCTGAAAGTAGAAACTCGCCCGATTACAACGGTATGTGTATTTTCTCCCTAGGCCATTCTGGTTAAGCGTTTGGAGCAGCAGAATTGCGAAAAATTTTTTGCCTTCTCAACCATTTCTTGGTTTCAAACTCCCATATCTCGCGAATGGATTGACCTAACCCAAAAATTCCTATTGCATCTGAAAGCAGAAACTCGCCCGATTACAGCGGTATGTGTATTTTTTCCCTAAGCCATTCTGGTTAAGCGTTTGGAGCAGCAGAATTGCGAAAAATTTTTTGCCTTCTCAACCATTTCTTGGCTTCAAACTCCCATATCTCGCGAACGGATTGACCTAACCCAAAAATTCCTGTTGCGTCTGAAAGTAGAAACTCACCCGATATAAACGGTATGTGTATTTTTTCCCTTGCCCATTCTGGTTAAGCGTTTGCAGCAGCAGAATTGCGAAAAATTTGTTGTCTTTTCAACCATTTCTTAGCTTCAAAGTCCCATATCTCGCGAAAGAATTGACCAAACCCAAAAATTCCTTCTGCGTCTGAAAGTAGAAACTCGCCCGATTACAACGGTATGTGTATTTTTCCCCTTGGCCATTCTGGTTAAGCGTTTGCAGCAGCAGAATTGCGAAAAATTTCTTGCCTTCTTAACCATTTCTTGGCTTCAAACTCCCATATCTCGCGAACGGATTGATCTAACCCAAAAATTCCTTCTGCGTCTGAAAGTAGAAACTCGCCCGATTACAACGGTATGTGTATTTTTCCCCTAGGCCATTCTGGTTAAGCGTTTGAAGCAGCAGAATTGCGAAAAATTTTTTGCCTTCTCAACCATTTCTTGGCTTCAAACTCCCATATCTCGCGAACAGATTGAACAAACCCAAAAATTCCTACTGCGCCTGAAGGTAGAAACTCGCCCGATTACAACGGTATGCATGTTTTTTCCCTAGGCCATTCTGGTTAAGCGTTTGAAGCAGCAGAATTGCGAAAAATTTGTTGTCTTCTCAACCATTTCTTAGCTTCAAAGTCCCATATCTCGCGAACGAATTTACCAAACCCAAAAATTCCTTCTGCGTCTGAAAGTAGAAACTCGCCCGATTACAACGGTATGTGTATTTTTCCCCTAGGCCATTCTGGTTAAGCGTTTGAAGCAGCAGAATTGCGATAAAATTTTTTGCCTTCACAACCATTTCTTGGCTCCAAACTCCCATATCTCGCGAAAGGATTGACCTAACCCAAAAATTCCTGTTGCGTCTGAAAGTAGAAACTCGCCCGATTACAAGGGTATGTGTATTTTCTCTCTAGGCCATTCTGGTTAAGCGTTTGGAGCAGCAGAATTGCGAAAAATTTTTTGCCTTCTCAACCATTCCTTGGTTTCAAACTCCCATATCTCGCGAACGGATTGACCTAAACCAAAAATTCCTATTGCATCTGAAAGTAGAAACTCGCCCGATTAGAGCGGCATGTGTATTTTTTCCCTAGGCCATTCTGGTTAAGCGTTTAGAGCAGCAGAATTGCGAAAATTTTTTGCCTTCTCAACCATTTCTTGGCTTCAAACTCCCATATCTCGCGAACGGATAGATCTAACCCAAAAATTTCTGTTGCGTCTGAAAGTAGAAACTCACCCGATATAAACGGTATGTGTATTTTTTCCCTAGCCCATTCTGGTTAAGCGTTTGGAGCAGCAGAATTGCGAAAAATTTTTTGCCTTCTCAACCATTTCTTGGCTCCAAACTCCCATATCTCGCGAAAGGATTGACCTAACCCAAAAATTCCTGTTGCGTCTGAAAGTAGAAACTCGCCCGATTACAACGGTATGTGTATTTTCTCCCTAGGCCATTCTTGTTAAGCGTTTGGAGCAGCAGAATTGCGAAAAATTTTTTGCCTTCTCAACCATTTCTTGGTTTCAAACTCCCATATCTCGCGAACGGATTGACCTAACCCAAAAATTCCTATTGCATCTGAAAGCAGAAACTCGCCCGATTACAGCGGTATGTGTATTTTTTCCCTAAGCCATTCTGGTTAAGCGTTTGGAGCAGCAGAATTGCGAAAAATTTTTTGCCTTCTCAACCATTTCTTGGCTTCAAACTCCCATATCTCGCGAACGGATTGACCTAACCCAAAAATTCCTGTTGCGTCTGAAAGTAGAAACTCACCCGATATAAACGGTATGTGTATTTTTTCCCTAGCCCATTCTGGTTAAGCGTTTGGAGCAGCAGAATTGCGAAAAATTTGTTGTCTTTTCAACCATTTCTTAGCTTCAAACTCCCATATCTCGCGAACGGATTGACCTAACCCAAAAATTCCTGTTGCGTCTGAAAGTAGAAACTCACCCGATATAAACGGTATGTGTATTTTTTCCCTTGCCCATTCTGGTTAAGCGTTTGCAGCAGCAGAATTGCGAAAAATTTGTTGTCTTTTCAACCATTTCTTAGCTTCAAAGTCACATATCTCGCGAAAGAATTGACCAAACCCAAAAATTCCTTCTGCGTCTGAAAGTAGAAACTCGCCCGATTACAACGGTATGTGTATTTTTCCCCTTGGCCATTCTGGTTAAGCGTTTGCAGCAGCAGAATTGCGAAAAATTTCTTGCCTTCTTAACCATTTCTTGGCTTCAAACTCCCATATCTCGCGAACGGATTGATCTAACCCAAAAATTCCTTCTGCGTCTGAAAGTAGAAACTCGCCCGATTACAACGGTATGTGTATTTTTCCCCTAGGCCATTCTGGTTAAGCGTTTGAAGCAGCAGAATTGCGAAAAATTTTTTGCCTTCTCAACCATTTCTTGGCTTCAAACTCCCATATCTCGCGAACAGATTGAACAAACCCAAAAATTCCTACTGCGCCTGAAGGTAGAAACTCGCCCGATTACAACGGTATGCATGTTTTTTCCCTAGGCCATTCTGGTTAAGCGTTTGAAGCAGCAGAATTGCGAAAAATTTGTTGTCTTCTCAACCATTTCTTAGCTTCAAAGTCCCATATCTCGCGAACGAATTTACCAAACCCAAAAATTCCTTCTGCGTCTGAAAGTAGAAACTCGCCCGATTACAACGGTATGTGTATTTTTCCCCTAGGCCATTCTGGTTAAGCGTTTGAAGCAGCAGAATTGCGATAAAATTTTTTGCCTTCACAACCATTTCTTGGCTCCAAACTCCCATATCTCGCGAAAGGATTGACCTAACCCAAAAATTCCTGTTGCGTCTGAAAGTAGAAACTCGCCCGATTACAAGGGTATGTGTATTTTCTCTCTAGGCCATTCTGGTTAAGCGTTTGGAGCAGCAGAATTGCGAAAAATTTTTTGCCTTCTCAACCATTCCTTGGTTTCAAACTCCCATATCTCGCGAACGGATTGACCTAAACCAAAAATTCCTATTGCATCTGAAAGTAGAAACTCGCCCGATTAGAGCGGCATGTGTATTTTTTCCCTAGGCCATTCTGGTTAAGCGTTTAGAGCAGCAGAATTGCGAAGATTTTTTGCCTTCTCAACCATTTCTTGGCTTCAAACTCCCATATCTCGCGAACGGATAGATCTAACCCAAAAATTTCTGTTGCGTCTGAAAGTAGAAACTCACCCGATATAAACGGTATGTGTATTTTTTCCCTAGCCCATTCTGGTTAAGCGTTTGGAGCAGCAGAATTGCGAAAAATTTTTTGCCTTCTCAACCATTTCTTGGCTCCAAACTCCCATATCTCGCGAAAGGATTGACCTAACCCAAAAATTCCTGTTGCGTCTGAAAGTAGAAACTCGCCCGATTACAACGGTATGTGTATTTTCTCCCTAGGCCATTCTTGTTAAGCGTTTGGAGCAGCAGAATTGCGAAAAATTTTTTGCCTTCTCAACCATTTCTTGGTTTCAAACTCCCATATCTCGCGAACGGATTGACCTAACCCAAAAATTCCTATTGCATCTGAAAGCAGAAACTCGCCCGATTACAGCGGTATGTGTATTTTTTCCCTAAGCCATTCTGGTTAAGCGTTTGGAGCAGCAGAATTGCGAAAAATTTTTTGCCTTCTCAACCATTTCTTGGCTTCAAACTCCCATATCTCGCGAACGGATTGACCTAACCCAAAAATTCCTGTTGCGTCTGAAAGTAGAAACTCACCCGATATAAACGGTATGTGTATTTTTTCCCTAGGCCATTCTGGTTAAGCGTTTGGAGCAGCAGAATTGCGAAAAATTTGTTGTCTTTTCAACCATTTCTTAGCTTCAAAGTCCCATATCTCGCGAACGAATTGACCAAACCCAAAAATTCCTTCTGCGTCTGAAAGTAGAAACTCGCCCGATTACAACGGTATGTGTATTTTTCCCCTAGGCCATTCTCGTTAAGCGTTTGCAGCAGCAGAATTGCGAAAAATTTTTTGCCTTCTCAACCATTTCTTGGTTTCAAACTCCCATATCTCGCGAATGGATTGACCTAACCCAAAAATTCCTATTGCATCTGAAAGCAGAAACTCGCCCGATTACAGCGGTATGTGTATTTTTTCCCTAAGCCATTCTGGTTAAGCGTTTGGAGCAGCAGAATTGCGAAAAATTTTTTGCCTTCTCAACCATTTCTTGGCTTCAAACTCCCATATCTCGCGAACGGATTGACCTAACCCAAAAATTCCTGTCGCGTCTGAAAGTAGAAACTCACCCGATATAAACGGTATGTGTATTTTTTCCCTAGGCCATTCTGGTTAAGCGTTTGGAGCAGCAGAATTGCGAAAAATTTTTTGCCTTCTCAACCATTTCTTGGCTCCAAACTCCCATATCTCGCGAAAGGATTGACCTAACCCAAAAATTCCTGTTGCGTCTGAAAGTAGAAACTCGCCCGATTACAACGGTATGTGTATTTTCTCCCTAGGCCATTCTGGTTAAGCGTTTGGAGCAGCAGAATTGCGAAAAATTTTTTGCCTTCTCAACCATTTCTTGGTTTCAAACTCCCATATCTCGCGAATGGATTGACCTAACCCAAAAATTCCTATTGCATCTGAAAGCAGAAACTCGCCCGATTACAGCGGTATGTGTATTTTTTCCCTAAGCCATTCTGGTTAAGCGTTTGGAGCAGCAGAATTGCGAAAAATTTTTTGCCTTCTCAACCATTTCTTGGCTTCAAACTCCCATATCTCGCGAACGGATTGACCTAACCCAAAAATTCCTGTTGCGTCTGAAAGTAGAAACTCACCCGATATAAACGGTATGTGTATTTTTTCCCTTGCCCATTCTGGTTAAGCGTTTGCAGCAGCAGAATTGCGAAAAATTTGTTGTCTTTTCAACCATTTCTTAGCTTCAAAGTCCCATATCTCGCGAAAGAATTGACCAAACCCAAAAATTCCTTCTGCGTCTGAAAGTAGAAACTCGCCCGATTACAACGGTATGTGTATTTTTCCCCTTGGCCATTCTGGTTAAGCGTTTGCAGCAGCAGAATTGCGAAAAATTTCTTGCCTTCTTAACCATTTCTTGGCTTCAAACTCCCATATCTCGCGAACGGATTGATCTAACCCAAAAATTCCTTCTGCGTCTGAAAGTAGAAACTCGCCCGATTACAACGGTATGTGTATTTTTCCCCTAGGCCATTCTGGTTAAGCGTTTGAAGCAGCAGAATTGCGAAAAATTTTTTGCCTTCTCAACCATTTCTTGGCTTCAAACTCCCATATCTCGCGAACAGATTGAACAAACCCAAAAATTCCTACTGCGCCTGAAGGTAGAAACTCGCCCGATTACAACGGTATGCATGTTTTTTCCCTAGGCCATTCTGGTTAAGCGTTTGAAGCAGCAGAATTGCGAAAAATTTGTTGTCTTCTCAACCATTTCTTAGCTTCAAAGTCCCATATCTCGCGAACGAATTTACCAAACCCAAAAATTCCTTCTGCGTCTGAAAGTAGAAACTCGCCCGATTACAACGGTATGTGTATTTTTCCCCTAGGCCATTCTGGTTAAGCGTTTGAAGCAGCAGAATTGCGATAAAATTTTTTGCCTTCACAACCATTTCTTGGCTCCAAACTCCCATATCTCGCGAAAGGATTGACCTAACCCAAAAATTCCTGTTGCGTCTGAAAGTAGAAACTCGCCCGATTACAAGGGTATGTGTATTTTCTCTCTAGGCCATTCTGGTTAAGCGTTTGGAGCAGCAGAATTGCGAAAAATTTTTTGCCTTCTCAACCATTCCTTGGTTTCAAACTCCCATATCTCGCGAACGGATTGACCTAAACCAAAAATTCCTATTGCATCTGAAAGTAGAAACTCGCCCGATTAGAGCGGCATGTGTATTTTTTCCCTAGGCCATTCTGGTTAAGCGTTTAGAGCAGCAGAATTGCGAAAATTTTTTGCCTTCTCAACCATTTCTTGGCTTCAAACTCCCATATCTCGCGAACGGATAGATCTAACCCAAAAATTTCTGTTGCGTCTGAAAGTAGAAACTCACCCGATATAAACGGTATGTGTATTTTTTCCCTAGCCCATTCTGGTTAAGCGTTTGGAGCAGCAGAATTGCGAAAAATTTGTTGTCTTTTCAACCATTTCTTAGCTTCAAACTCCCATATCTCGCGAACGGATTGACCTAACCCAAAAATTCCTGCTGCGTCTGAAAGTAGAAACTCACCCGATATAAACGGTATGTGTATTTTTTCCCTTGCCCATTCTGGTTAAGCGTTTGCAGCAGCAGAATTGCGAAAAATTTGTTGTCTTTTCAACCATTTCTTAGCTTCAAAGTCCCATATCTCGCGAAAGAATTGACCAAACCCAAAAATTCCTTCTGCGTCTGAAAGTAGAAACTCGCCCGATTACAACGGTATGTGTATTTTTCCCCTTGGCCATTCTGGTTAAGCGTTTGCAGCAGCAGAATTGCGAAAAATTTCTTGCCTTCTTAACCATTTCTTGGCTTCAAACTCCCATATCTCGCGAACGGATTGATCTAACCCAAAAATTCCTTCTGCGTCTGAAAGTAGAAACTCGCCCGATTACAACGGTATGTGTATTTTTCCCCTAGGCCATTCTGGTTAAGCGTTTGAAGCAGCAGAATTGCGAAAAATTTTTTGCCTTCTCAACCATTTCTTGGCTTCAAACTCCCATATCTCGCGAACAGATTGAACAAACCCAAAAATTCCTACTGCGCCTGAAGGTAGAAACTCGCCCGATTACAACGGTATGCATGTTTTTTCCCTAGGCCATTCTGGTTAAGCGTTTGAAGCAGCAGAATTGCGAAAAATTTGTTGTCTTCTCAACCATTTCTTAGCTTCAAAGTCCCATATCTCGCGAACGAATTTACCAAACCCAAAAATTCCTTCTGCGTCTGAAAGTAGAAACTCGCCCGATTACAACGGTATGTGTATTTTTCCCTTAGGCCATTCTGGTTAAGCGTTTGAAGCAGCAGAATTGCGATAAAATTTTTTGCCTTCACAACCATTTCTTGGCTCCAAACTCCCATATCTCGCGAAAGGATTGACCTAACCCAAAAATTCCTGTTGCGTCTGAAAGTAGAAACTCGCCCGATTACAAGGGTATGTGTATTTTCTCTCTAGGCCATTCTGGTTAAGCGTTTGGAGCAGCAGAATTGCGAAAAATTTTTTGCCTTCTCAACCATTCCTTGGTTTCAAACTCCCATATCTCGCGAACGGATTGACCTAAACCAAAAATTCCTATTGCATCTGAAAGTAGAAACTCGCCCGATTAGAGCGGCATGTGTATTTTTTCCCTAGGCCATTCTGGTTAAGCGTTTAGAGCAGCAGAATTGCGAAGATTTTTTGCCTTCTCAACCATTTCTTGGCTTCAAACTCCCATATCTCGCGAACGGATAGATCTAACCCAAAAATTTCTGTTGCGTCTGAAAGTAGAAACTCACCCGATATAAACGGTATGTGTATTTTTTCCCTAGCCCATTCTGGTTAAGCGTTTGGAGCAGCAGAATTGCGAAAAATTTTTTGCCTTCTCAACCATTTCTTGGCTCCAAACTCCCATATCTCGCGAAAGGATTGACCTAACCCAAAAATTCCTGTTGCGTCTGAAAGTAGAAACTCGCCCGATTACAACGGTATGTGTATTTTCTCCCTAGGCCATTCTTGTTAAGCGTTTGGAGCAGCAGAATTGCGAAAAATTTTTTGCCTTCTCAACCATTTCTTGGTTTCAAACTCCCATATCTCGCGAACGGATTGACCTAACCCAAAAATTCCTATTGCATCTGAAAGCAGAAACTCGCCCGATTACAGCGGTATGTGTATTTTTTCCCTAAGCCATTCTGGTTAAGCGTTTGGAGCAGCAGAATTGCGAAAAATTTTTTGCCTTCTCAACCATTTCTTGGCTTCAAACTGCCATATCTCGCGAACGGATTGACCTACCCCAAAAATTCCTGTTGCGTCTGAAAGTAGAAACTCACCCGATATAAACGGTATGTGTATTTTTTCCCTAGCCCATTCTGGTTAAGCGTTTGGAGCAGCAGAATTGCGAAAAATTTGTTGTCTTTTCAACCATTTCTTAGCTTCAAAGTCCCATATCTCGCGAACGAATTGACCAAACCCAAAAATTCCTTCTGCGTCTGAAAGTAGAAACTCGCCCGATTACAACGGTATGTGTATTTTTCCCCTAGGCCATTCTCGTTAAGCGTTTGCAGCAGCAGAATTGCGAAAAATTTCTTGCCTTCTTAACCATTTCTTGGCTTCAAACTCCCATATCTCGCGAACGGATTGATCTAACACAAAAATTCCTTCTGCGTCTGATAGTAGAAACTCGCCCGATTACAACGGTATGTGTATTTTTCCCCTAGGCCATTCTGGTTAAGCGTTTGAAGCAGCAGAATTGCGAAAAATTTTTTGCCTTCTCAACCATTTCTTGGCTTCAAACTCCCATATCTCGCGAACAGATTGAACAAACCCAAAAATTCCTACTGCGCCTGAAGGTAGAAACTCGCCCGATTACAACGGTATGCGTGTTTTTTCCCTAGGCCATTCTGGTTAAGCGTTTGAAGCAGCAGAATTGCGAAAAATTTGTTGTCTTCTCAACCATTTCTTAGCTTCAAAGTCCCATATCTCGCGAACGAATTGACCAAACCCAAAAATTCCTTCTGCGTCTGAAAGTAGAAACTCGCCCGATTACAACGGTATGTGTATTTTTCCCCTAGGCTATTCTGGTTAAGCGTTTGAAGCAGCAGAATTGCGAAAAAATTTTTGCCTTCACAACCATTTCTTGGCTCCAAACTCCCATATCTCGCGAAAGGATTGACCTAACCCAAAAATTCCTGTTGCGTCTGAAAGTAGAAACTCGCCCGATTACAACGGTATGTGTATTTTTCCCCTAGGCCATTCTGGTTAAGCGTTTGAAGCAGCAGAATTGCGAAAAAATTTTTGCCTTCACAACCATTTCTTGGCTCCAAACTCCCATATCTCGCGAACGGATTGACCAAACCCAAAAATTCCTTCTGCGTCTGAAAGTAGAAACTCGCCCGATTACAACGGTATGTGTATTTTTTCCCTAGCCCATTCTGGTTAAGCGTTTGGAGCAGCAGAATTGCGAAAAATTTGTTGTCTTCTCAACCATTTCTTAGCTTCAAAGTCCCATATCTCGCGAAAGGATTGACTTAACCCAAAAATTCCTATTGCATCTGAAAGTAGAAACTCGCCCGATTACAGCGGTATGTGTATTTTTTCCCTGGGCCATTCTGGTTAAGCGTTTGGAGCAGCAGAATTGCGAAAAATTTTTTGCCTTCTCAACCATTTCTTGGCTTCAAACTCCCATATCTCGCGAACGGATTAACCTAACCCAAAAATTCCTAATGTAACTGAAAGTAGAAACTCGCCCGATTACAACGGTATGCGTATTTTTTCCCTAGGCCATTCTGGTTAAGCGTTTGGAGCAGCAGAATTGCGAAAAATTTTTTGCCTTCTCCACCATTTCTTGGCTTCAAACTCCCATATCTCGCGAACGGATTGATCTAACCCAAAAATTCCTGTTGCGTCTGAAAGTAGAAACTCACCCGATATAAACGGTATGTGTATTTTTTCCCTAGCCCATTCTGGTTAAGCGTTTGTAGCAGCAGAATTGCGAAAAATTTGTTGTCTTGTCAACCGTTTCTTAGTTTCAAACTCCCATATCTCGCGAACGGATTGACCTAATCGAAAAATTCCTATTGCGTCTGAAAGTAGAAACTCGCCCGATATAAACGGTATGTGTATTTTTTCCCTAGGGCATTCTGGTAAAGCGTTTGGGGCAGCAGAAGTGCGAAAAATTTGTTGTCTTCTCAACCATTTCTTGGCTTCAAACTCCCATATCTCGCGAACGGATTGACCTAATCGAAAAATTCCTATTGCATCTGAAAGTAGAAACTCGCCCAATTACAACGGTATGTGTGTTTTTTCCCTAGGCCATTCTGGTTAAGCGTTTGGAGCAGCAGAATTGCGAAAAATTTTTTGCCTTCTCAACCATTTCTTGGCTCCAAACTCCCATATCTCGCGAACGGATTGTCCTAACCCAAAAATTCCTGTTGCGTCTGAAAGTAGAAACTCGACCGAATACAGCGGTATGTGTATTTTTCCCCTAGGCCATTCTGGTTAAGCGTTTGGAGCAGCAGAGTTGCGAAAAATGTGTTCTCTTCGCAACCATTTCTTAGCTTCAAACTCCCATATCTCGCGAACAGATTGACCTAACCCAAAAATTGCTGTTGCGTCTGAAAGTAGAAACTCACCCGATATAAACGGTATGTGTATTTTTTCCCTAGCCCATTCTGGTTAAGCGTTTGGAGCAGCAGAATTGCGAAAAATTTGTTGTCTTCTCAACCATTTCTTGGCTTCAAACTCCCATATCTCGCGAACGGATTGACCAAACCCAAAAATTCCTTCTGCGTCTGAAAGTAGAAACTCGCCCGATTACAGCGGTATGTGTATTTTCTCCCTAGGGCATTCTGGTTAAGCGTTTGGAGCAGCAGAAGTGCGAAAAATTTGTTGTTTTGTCAACCATTTCTTTGCTTCAAACTCCCATATCTCGCGAACGGACTGACCTAACTCAAAAATTCCTATTGCATCTGAAAGTAGAAACTCGCCCAATTACAACGGTATGTGTATTTTTTCCCTAGCCCATTCTGGTTAAGCGTTTGGAGCAGCAGAATTGCGAAAAATTTGTTGTCTTCTCAACCATTTCTTGGCTTCAAACTCCCATATCTCGCGAACGGATTGACCAAACCCAAAAATTCCTTCTGCGTCTGAAAGTAGAAACTCGCCCGATTACAACGGTATGTGTATTTTCTCCCTAGGGCATTCTGGTTAAGCGTTTGGAGCAGCAGAAGTGCGAAAAATTTGTTGTTTTGTCAACCATTTCTTTGCTTCAAACTCCCATATCTCGCGAACGGACTGACCTAACTCAAAAATTCCTATTGCATCTGAAAGTAGAAACTCGCCCAATTACAACGGTATGTGTATTTTTTCCCTAGCCCATTCTGGTTAAGCGTTTGGAGCAGCAGAATTGCGAAAAATTTGTTGTCTTCTCAACCATTTCTTGGCTTCAAACTCCCATATCTCGCGAACGGATTGACCAAACCCAAAAATTCCTTCTGCGTCTGAAAGTAGAAACTCGCCCGATTACAACGGTATGTGTATTTTCTCCCTAGGGCATTCTGGTTAAGCGTTTGGAGCAGCAGAATTGCGAAAAATTTTTTGCCTTCTCAACCATTTCTTGGTTTCAAACTCCCATATCTCGCGAACGGATTGACCTAACCCAAAAATTCCTATTGCATCTGAAAGTAGAAACTCGCCCGATTACAGCGGTATGTGTATTTTTTCCCTAGGCCATTCTGGTGAAGCGTTTGGAGCAGCAGAATTGCGAAAAATTTTTTGCCTTCTCAACCATTTCTTGGCTTCAAACTCCCATATCTCGCGAACGGATTAACCTAACCCAAAAATTCCTAATGTAACTGAAAGTAGAAACTCGCCCGATTACAACGGTATGCGTATTTTTTCCCTAGGCCATTCTGGTTAAGCGTTTGGAGCAGCAGAATAGCGAAAAATTTTTTGCCTTCTCCACCATTTCTTGGCTTCAAACTCCCATATCTCGCGAACGGATTGATCTAACCCAAAAATTCCTGTTGCGTCTGAAAGTAGAAACTCACCCGATATAAACGGTATGTGTATTTTTTCCCTAGCCCATTCTGGTTAAGCGTTTGTAGCAGCAGAATTGCGAAAAATTTGTTGTCTTGTCAACCGTTTCTTAGCTTCAAACTCCCATATCTCGCGAACGGATTGACCTAATCGAAAAATTCCTATTGCGTCTGAAAGTAGAAACTCGCCCGATATAAACGGTATGTGTATTTTTTCCCTAGGGCATTCTGGTAAAGCGTTTGGGGCAGCAGAAGTGCGAAAAATTTGTTGTCTTCTCAACCATTTCTTGGCTTCAAACTCCCATATCTCGCGAACGGATTGACCTAATCGAAAAATTCCTATTGCATCTGAAAGTAGAAACTCGCCCAATTACAACGGTATGTGTATTTTTTCCCTAGGCCATTCTGGTTAAGCGTTTGGAGCAGCAGAATTGCGAAAAATTTTTTGCCTTCTCAACCATTTCTTGGCTCCAAACTCCCATATCTCGCGAACGGATTGTCCTAACCCAAAAATTCCTGTTGCTCTGAAAGTAGAAACTCGCCCGATTACAGCAGTATGTGTATTTTTCCCCTAGGCCATTCTGGTTAAGCGTTTGGAGCAGCAGAATTGCGAAAAATTTGTTCTCTTCTCATCCATTTCTTAGCTTCAAACTCCCATATCTCGCGAACAGATTGACCTAACCTAAAAATTCCAATTGAATTTGAAAGTAGAAACTCGCCCGATTACAACAGTACGTGTATTTTTCCCCTAGGCCATTCTGGTTAAGCGATGGGAGCAGCAGAAGTGCGAAAAATTTGTTGTCATGTCAACCATTTCTTTTGCTTCAAACTCCCATATCTCGCGAACGGATTGACCTAACTCAAAAATTCCTATTGCATCTGAAAGTAGAAACTCGCCCAATTACAACGGTATGTGTATTTTTTCCCTAGGCCATTCTGGTTAAGCGTTTGGAGCAGCAGAATTGCGAAAAATTTTTTGCCTTCTCAACCATTTCTTGGCTCCAAACTCCCATATCTCGCGAACGGATTGTCCTAACCCAAAAATTCCTGTTGCGTCTGAAAGTAGAAACTCGACCGAATACAGCGGTATGTGTATTTTTCCCCTAGGCCATTCTGGTTAAGCGTTTGGAGCAGCAGAGTTGCGAAAAATTTGTTCTCTTCGCAACCATTTCTTAGCTTCAAACTCCCATATCTCGCGAACAGATTGACCTAACCCAAAAATTCCTGTTGCGTCTGAAAGTAGAAACTCACCCGATATAAACGGTATGTGTATTTTTTCCCTAGCCCATTCTGGTTAAGCGTTTGGAGCAGCACAATTGCGAAAAATTTGTTGTCTTCTCAACCATTACTTGGCTTCAAACTCCCATATCCCGCGAACGGATTGACCAAACCCAAAAATTCCTTCTGCGTCTGAAAGTAGAAACTCGCCCGATTACAACGGTATGTGTATTTTCTCCCTAGGGCATTCTGGTTAAGCGTTTGGAGCAGCAGAAGTGCGAAAAATTTGTTGTTTTGTCAACCATTTCTTTGCTTCAAACCCCCATATCTCGCGAACGGATTGACCTAACTCAAAAATTCCTATTGCATCTGAAAGTAGAAACTCGCCCAATTACAACGGTATGTGTATTTTTTCCCTAGGGCATTCTGGTTAAGCGTTTGGAGCAGCAGAATTGCGAAAAATTTTTTGCCTTCTCAACCATTTCTTGGCTCCAAACTCCCATATCTCGCGAACAGATTGACCTAACCCAAAAATTCCTGTTGCGTCTGAAAGTAGAAACTCCCCCGATATAAACGGTATGTGTATTTTTTCCCTAGCCCATTCTGGTTAAGCGTTTGGAGCAGCAGAATTGCGAAAAATTTGTTGTCTTCTCAACCATTTCTTGGCTTCACACTCCCATATCTCGCGAACGGATTGACCAAACCCAAAAATTCCTTCTGCGTCTGAAAGTAGAAACTCGCCCGATTACAACGGTATGTGTATTTTCTCCCTAGGGCATTCTGGTTAAGCGTTTGGAGCAGCAGAAGTGCGAAAAATTTGTTGTTTTGTCAACCATTTCTTTGCTTCAAACTCCCATATCTCGCGAACGGATTGACCTAACTCAAAAATTCCTATTGCATCTGAAAGTAGAAACTCGCCCAATTACAACGGTATGTGTATTTTTTCCCTAGGCCATTCTGGTTAAGCGTTTGGAGCAGCAGAATTGCGAAAAATTTTTTGCCTTCTCAACCATTTCTTGGCTCCAAACTCCCATATCTCGCGAACGGATTGACCTAACCCAAAAATTCCTGTTGCGACTGAAAGTAGAAACTCGCCCGATTACAACGGCATGTGTATTTTTTCCCTAGGCCATTCTAGTTAAGCGTTTAGAGCAGCAGAATTGCGAAAAATTTGTTGTCTTCTCAACCATTTCTTGGCTTCACACTCCCATATCTCGCGAACGGATTGACCTAACCCAAAAATTCCTGTTGCGACTGAAAGTAGAAACTCGCCCGATTACAACGGCATGTGTATTTTTTCCCTAGGCCACTCTGGTTAAGCGTTTGGAGCACCAGAAGTGCGAAAAATTTGTTGCCTTCTCAACCATTTCTTAGCTTCAAACTCCCATATCTCGCGAACGGATAGACCTAACCGAAAAATTCCTATTGCATCTGAAAGTAGAAACTCGCCCGATTTCAGCGGCATGTGTATTTTTTCCCTAGGCCATTCTGGTTAAGCGTTTGGAGCACCAGAAGTGCGAAAAATTTGTTGTCTTCTCAACCATTTCTTAGCTTCAAACTCCCATATCTCGCGAACGGATTGACCTAAACGAAAAATTCCTATTGTATCTGAAAGTAGAAACTCGCCCGATTACAACGGCATGTGTATTTTTTCCCTAGGCCATTCTGGTTAAGCGTTTGGAGCAGCAGAATTGCGAAAAACTTTTGCCTTCTCAACCATTTCTTGGCTCCAAACTCCCATATCTCGCGAACGGATTGTCCTAACCCAAAAATTCCTGTTGCGTCTGAAAGTAGAAACTCGACCGAATACAGCGGTATGTGTATTTTTCCCCTAGGCCATTCTGGTTAAGCGTTTGGAGCAGCAGAGTTGCGAAAAATTTGTTCTCTTCGCAACCATTTCTTAGCTTCAAACTCCCATATCTCGCGAACGGATTGACCTAACCGAAAAATTCCTATTGCATCTGAAAGTAGAAACTCGCCCGATTTCAGCGGCATGTGTATTTTTTCCCTAGGCCATTCTGGTTAAGCGTTTGGAGCACCAGAAGTGCGAAAAATTTGTTGCCTTCTCAACCATTTCTTAGCTTCAAACTCCCATATCTCGCGAACGGATTGACCTAACCGAAAAATTCCTATTGCATCTGAAAGTAGAAACTCGCCCGATTTCAGCGGCATGTGTATTTTTTCCCTAGGCCATTCTGGTTAAGCGTTTGGAGCACCAGAAGTGCGAAAAATTTGTTGTCTTCTCAACCATTTCTTAGCTTCAAACTCCCATATCTCGCGAACGGATTGACCTAAACGAAAAATTCCTATTGCATCTGAAAGTAGAAACTCGCCCGATTACAGCGGCATGTGTATTTTTTCCCTAGCCCATTCTGGTTAAGCGTTTGTAGCAGCAGAATTGCGAAAAATTTGTTGTCTTGTCAACCGTTTCTTAGCTTCAAACTCCCATATCTCGCGAACGGATTGACCTAATCGAAAAATTCCTATTGCGTCTGAAAGTAGAAACTCGCCCGATATAAACGGTATGTGTATTTTTTCCCTAGGGCATTCTGGTAAAGCGTTTGGGGCAGCAGAAGTGCGAAAAATTTGTTGTCTTCTCAACCATTTCTTGGCTTCAAACTCCCATATCTCGCGAACGGATTGACCTAATCGAAAAATTCCTATTGCATCTGAAAGTAGAAACTCGCCCAATTACAACGGTATGTGTGTTTTTTCCCTAGGCCATTCTGGTTAAGCGTTTGGAGCAGCAGAATTGCGAAAAATTTGTTGTCTTCTCAACCATTTCTTGGTTTCAAACTCCCATATCTCGCGAACGGATTGACCTAACCCAAAAATTCCTATTGCATCTGAAAGTAGAAACTCGCCCGATTACAGCGGTATGTGTATTTTTTCCCTAGGCCATTCTGGTTAAGCGTTTGGAGCAGCAGAATTGCGAAAAATTTTTTGCCTTCTCAACCATTTCTTGGCTTCAAACTCCCATATCTCGCGAACGGATTAACCTAACCCAAAAATTCCTAATGTAACTGAAAGTAGAAACTCGCCCGATTACAACGGTATGCGTATTTTTTCCCTAGGCCATTCTGGTTAAGCGTTTGGAGCAGCAGAATTGCGAAAAATTTTTTGCCTTCTCCACCATTTCTTGGCTTCAAACTCCCATATCTCGCGAACGGATTGAGCTAACCCAAAAATTCCTGTTGCGTCTGAAAGTAGAAACTCACCCGATATAAACGGTATGTGTATTTTTTCCCTAGCCCATTCTGGTTAAGCGTTTGTAGCAGCAGAATTGCGAAAAATTTGTTGTCTTGTCAACCGTTTCTTAGCTTCAAACTCCCATATCTCGCGAACGGATTGACCTAATCGAAAAATTCCTATTGCGTCTGAAAGTAGAAACTCGCCCGATATAAACGGTATGTGTATTTTTTCCCTAGGGCATTCTGGTAAAGCGTTTGGGGCAGCAGAAGTGCGAAAAATTTGTTGTCTTCTCAACCATTTCTTGGGTTCAAACTCCCATATCTCGCGAACGGATTGACCTAATCGAAAAATTCCTATTGCATCTGAAAGTAGAAACTCGCCCAATTACAACGGTATGTGTATTTTTTCCCTAGGCCATTCTGGTTAAGCGTTTGGAGCAGCAGAATTGCGAAAAATTTTTTGATTTCTCAACCATTTCTTGGCTCCAAACTCCCATATCTCGCGAACGGATTGTCCTAACCCAAAAATTCCTGTTGCTCTGAAAGTAGAAACTCGCCCGATTACAGCAGTATGTGTATTTTTCCCCTAGGCCATTCTGGTTAAGCGTTTGGAGCAGCAGAATTGCGAAAAATTTGTTCTCTTCTCATCCATTTCTTAGCTTCAAACTCCCATATCTCGCGAACAGATTGACCTAACCTAAAAATTCCAATTGAATTTGAAAGTAGAAACTCGCCCGATTACAACAGTACGTGTATTTTTCCCCTAGGCCATTCTGGTTAAGCGATGGGAGCAGCAGAAGTGCGAAAAATTTGTTGTCATGTCAACCATTTCTTAGCTACAAACTCCCATATCTCGCGAACGGATTGACCTAACTCAAAAATTCCTATTGCATATGAAAGTAGAAACTCGCCCAATTACAACGGTATGTGTATTTTTTCCCTAGGCCATTCTGGTTAAGCGTTTGGAGCAGCAGAATTGCGAAAAATTTGTTGTCTTCTCAACCATTTCTTAGCTTCAAACTCCCATATCTCGCGAACGGATTGACCTAACCGAAAAATTCCTATTGCATCTGAAAGTAGAAACTCGCCCGATTGCAACGGCATGTGTATTTTTTCCCAAGGCCATTCTGGTTAAGCGTTTGGAGCAGCAGAATTGCGAAAAATTTTTTGCCTTCTCAACCATTTCTTGGCTCCAAACTCCCATATCTCGCGAACGGATTGTCCTAACCCAAAAATTCCTGTTGCGTCTGAAAGTAGAAACTCGACCGAATACAGCGGTATGTGTATTTTTCCCCTAGGCCATTCTGGTTAAGCGTTTGGAGCAGCAGAGTTGCGAAAAATTTGTTCTCTTCGCAACCATTTCTTAGCTTCAAACTCCCATATCTCGCGAACAGATTGATCTAACCCAAAAATTCCTGTTGCGTCTGAAAGTAGAAACTCACCCGATATAAACGGTATGTGTATTTTTTCCCTAGGCCATTCTGGTTAAGCGTTTGGAGCAGCAGAATTGCGAAAAATTTTTTGCCTTCTTAACCATTTCTTGGCTTCAAACTCCCATATCTCGCGAACGGATTGACCTAACCGAAAAATTCCTATTGCATCTGAAAGTAGAAACTCGCCCGATTGCAACGGCATGTGTATTTTTTCCCTAGGCCACTCTGGTTAAGCGTTTGGAGCACCAGAAGTGCGAAAAATTTGTTGTCTTCTCAACCATTTCTTAGCTTCAAACTCCCATATCTCGCGAACGGATTGACCTAACCGAAAAATTCCTATTGCATCTGAAAGTAGAAACTCGCCCGATTGCAACGGCATGTGTATTTTTTCCCAAGGCCATTCTGGTTAAGCGTTTGGAGCAGCAGAATTGCGAAAAATTTTTTGCCTTCTCAACCATTTCTTGGTTTCAAACTCCCATATCTCGCGAACGGATTGACCTAACCCAAAAATTCCTATTGCATCTGAAAGTTGAAACTCGCCCGATTACAGCGGTATGTGTATTTTTTCCCTAGGCCATTCTGGTTAAGCGTTTGGAGCAGCAGAAGTGCGAAAAATTTGTTGTCTTCTCAACCATTTCTTAGCTTCAAAGTCTCATATCTCGCGAACGGATTGACCTAACCCAAAAATTCCTATTGCATCTGAAAGTAGAAACTCGCTCGATTACAACGGTCTGTGTATTTTTCCCCTAGGCCATTCTGGTTAAGCGTTTGGAGCAGCAGAATTGCGAAAAATTTGTTGTCTTCTCAACAATTTCTTAGCTTCAAAGTCCCATATCTAGCGAACGGATTGACCGAACCCAAAAATTCCTAATGTAACTGAAAGTAGAAACTCGCCCGATTACAAAGGTATGGGTATTTTTTCCCTAGGCCATTCTGGTTAAACGTTTGGAGCAGCAGAAGTGCGAAAAACTTGTTGTCTTCTCAACCATTTCTTAACTTCAAAGCCCCATATCTCGCGAACGGATTGACCAAACCCAAAAATTCCTTCTGCGTCTGAAAGTAGAAACTCCCCCGATTACAACGGTATGTGTATTTTTTCCCTAGGCCATTCTGGTTAAGCGTTTGGAGCAGCAGAAGTGCGAAAAATTTGTTGTCTTCTCAACCATTTCTTAGCTTCAAAGTCTCATATCTCGCGAACGGATTGACCTAACCCAAAAATTCCTATTGCATCTGAAAGTAGAAACTCGCTCGATTACAACGGTCTGTGTATTTTTCCCCTAGGCCATTCTGGTTAAGCGTTTGGAGCAGCAGAATTGCGAAAAATTTGTTGTCTTCTCAACCATTTCTTAGCTTCAAACTCCCATATCTCGCGAACAGATTGACCTAACCTAAAAATTCCAATTGCATTTGAAAGTAGAAACTCGCCCGATTACAACAGTACGTGTATTTTTCCCCTAGGCCATTCTGGTTAAGCGATTGGAGCAGCAGAAGTGCGAAAAATTTGTTGTCATGTCAACCATTTCTTAGCTTCAAACTCCCATATCTCGCGAACGGATTGACCTAACACAAAAACTCCTATTGCATCTGAAAGTAGAAACTCGCCCAATTACAACGGTATGTGTATTTTTTCCCTAGGCCATTCTGGTTAAGCGTTTGGAGCAGCAGAATTGCGAAAAATTTTTTGCCTTCTCAACCATTTCTTGGCTCCAAACTCCCATATCTCGCGAACGGATTGTCCTAACCCAAAAATTCCTGTTGCGTCTGAAAGTAGAAACTCGACCGAATACAGCGGTATGTGTATTTTTCCCCTAGGCCATTCTGGTTAAGCGTTTGGAGCAGCAGAGTTGCGAAAAATTTGTTCTCTTCTCAACCATTTCTTAGCTTCAAACTCCCATATCTCGCGAACAGATTGACCTAACCTAAAAATTCCAATTGCATTTGAAAGTAGAAACTCGCCCGATTACAACAGTACGTGTATTTTTCCCTAGGCCATTCTGGTTAAGCGATTGGAGCAGCAGAAGTGCGAAAAATTTGTTGTCATGTCAACCATTTCTTAGATTCAAAGTCCCATATTTCGCGAACGGATTGACCTAACCCAAAAATTCCTATTGTAACTGAAAGTAGAAACTCGCCCGATTACAACGGTATGTGTGTTTTCTCCCTAGGCCATTCTGGTTAAGCGTTTGGAGCAGCAGAATTGCGAAAAATTTTTTCCTCCTCAACCATTTCTTGGTTTCAAACTCCCATATCTCGCGAACGGATTGACCTAACCCAAAAATTCCTATTGCATCTGAAAGTAGAAACTCGCTCGATTACAACGGTCTGTGTATTTTTCCCCTAGGCCATTCTGGTTAAGCGTTTGGAGCAGCAGAATTGCGAAAAATTTTTTGCCTTCTCAACCATTTCTTGGCTTCAAACTCCCATATCTCGCGAACGGATTAACCTAACCCAAAAATTCCTAATGTAACTGAAAGTAGAAACTCGCCCGATTACAACGGTATGCGTATTTTTTCCCTAGGCCATTCTGGTTAAGCGTTTGGAGCAGCAGAATTGCGAAAAATTTTTTGCCTTCTCCACCATTTCTTGGCTTCAAACTCCCATATCTCGCGAACGGATTGATCTAACCCAAAAATTCCTGTTGCGTCTGAAAGTAGAAACTCACCCGATATAAACGGTATGTGTATTTTTTCCCTAGCCCATTCTGGTTAAGCGTTTGTAGCAGCAGAATTGCGAAAAATTTGTTGTCTTGTCAACCGTTTCTTAGCTTCAAACTCCCATATCTCGCGAACGGATTGACCTAATCGAAAAATTCCTATTGCGTCTGAAAGTAGAAACTCGCCCGATATAAACGGTATGTGTATTTTTTCCCTAGGGCATTCTGGTAAAGCGTTTGGGGCAGCAGAAGTGCGAAAAATTTGTTGTCTTCTCAACCATTTCTTGGCTTCAAACTCCCATATCTCGCGAACGGATTGACCTAATCGAAAAATTCCTATTGCATCTGAAAGTAGAAACTCGCCCAATTACAACGGTATGTGTATTTTTTCCCTAGGCCATTCTGGTTAAGCGTTTGGAGCAGCAGAATTGCGAAAAATTTTTTGATTTCTCAACCATTTCTTGGCTCCAAACTCCCATATCTCGCGAACGGATTGTCCTAACCCAAAAATTCCTGTTGCTCTGAAAGTAGAAACTCGCCCGATTACAGCAGTATGTGTATTTTTCCCCTAGGCCATTCTGGTTAAGCGTTTGGAGCAGCAGAATTGCGAAAAATTTGTTCTCTTCTCATCCATTTCTTAGCTTCAAACTCCCATATCTCGCGAACAGATTGACCTAACCTAAAAATTCCAATTGAATTTGAAAGTAGAAACTCGCCCGATTACAACAGTACGTGTATTTTTCCCCTAGGCCATTCTGGTTAAGCGATGGGAGCAGCAGAAGTGCGAAAAATTTGTTGTCATGTCAACCATTTCTTAGATACAAACTCCCATATCTCGCGAACGGATTGACCTAACTCAAAAATTCCTATTGCATATGAAAGTAGAAACTCGCCCAATTACAACGGTATGTGTATTTTTTCCCTAGGCCATTCTGGTTAAGCGTTTGGAGCAGCAGAATTGCGAAAAATTTTTTGCCTTCTCAACCATTTCTTGGCTCCAAACTCCCATATCTCGCGAACAGATTGACCTAACCCAAAAATTCCTGTTGCGTCTGAAAGTAGAAACTCCCGCGATATAAACGGTATGGGTATTTTTTCCCTAGCCCATTCTGGTTAAGCGTTTGGAGCAGCAGAATTGCGAAAAATTTGTTGTCTTCTCAACCATTTCTTGGCTTCAAACTCCCATATCTCGCGAACGGATTGACCAAACCCAAAAATTCCTTCTGCGTCTGAAAGTAGAAACTCACCCGATATAAACGGTATGTGTATTTTTTCCCTAGGCCATTCTGGTTAAGCGTTTGGAGCAGCAGAATTGCGAAAAATTTGTTGTCTTCTCAACCATTTCTTAGCTTCAAACTCCCATATCTCGCGAACGGATTGACCTAACCGAAAAATTCCTATTGCATCTGAAAGTAGAAACTCGCCCGATTGCAACGGCATGTGTATTTTTTCCCAAGGCCATTCTGGTTAAGCGTTTGGAGCAGCAGAATTGCGAAAAATTTTTTGCCTTCTCAACCATTTCTTGGCTCCAAACTCCCATATCTCGCGAACGGATTGTCCTAACCCAAAAATTCCTGTTGCGTCTGAAAGTAGAAACTCGACCGAATACAGCGGTATGTGTATTTTTCCCCTAGGCCATTCTGGTTAAGCGTTTGGAGCAGCAGAGTTGCGAAAAATTTGTTCTCTTCGCAACCATTTCTTAGCTTCAAACTCCCATATCTCGCGAACAGATTGATCTAACCCAAAAATTCCTGTTGCGTCTGAAAGTAGAAACTCACCCGATATAAACGGTATGTGTATTTTTTCCCTAGGCCATTCTGGTTAAGCGTTTGGAGCAGCAGAATTGCGAAAAATTTTTTGCCTTCTCAACCATTTCTTGGCTTCAAACTCCCATATCTCGCGAACGGATTGACCTAACCGAAAAATTCCTATTGCATCTGAAAGTAGAAACTCGCCCGATTGCAACGGCATGTGTATTTTTTCCCTAGGCCACTCTGGTTAAGCGTTTGGAGCACCAGAAGTGCGAAAAATTTGTTGTCTTCTCAACCATTTCTTAGCTTCAAACTCCCATATCTCGCGAACGGATTGACCTAACCGAAAAATTCCTATTGCATCTGAAAGTAGAAACTCGCCCGATTGCAACGGCATGTGTATTTTTTCCCAAGGCCATTCTGGTTAAGCGTTTGGAGCAGCAGAATTGCGAAAAATTTGTTGCCTTCTCAACCATTTCTTGGTTTCAAACTCCCATATCTCGCGAACGGATTGACCTAACCCAAAAATTCCTATTGCATCTGAAAGTTGAAACTCGCCCGATTACAGCGGTATGTGTATTTTTTCCCTGGGCCATTCTGGTTAAGCGTTTGGAGCAGCAGAAGTGCGAAAAATTTGTTGTCTTCTCAACCATTTCTTAGCTTCAAAGTCTCATATCTCGCGAACGGATTGACCTAACCCAAAAATTCCTATTGCATCTGAAAGTAGAAACTCGCTCGATTACAACGGTCTGTGTATTTTTCCCCTAGGCCATTCTGGTTAAGCGTTTGGAGCAGCAGAATTGCGAAAAATTTGTTGTCTTCTCAACAATTTCTTAGCTTCAAAGTCCCATATCTAGCGAACGGATTGACCGAACCCAAAAATTCCTAATGTAACTGAAAGTAGAAACTCGCCCGATTACAAAGGTATGGGTATTTTTTCCCTAGGCCATTCTGGTTAAACGTTTGGAGCAGCAGAAGTGCGAAAAACTTGTTGTCTTCTCAACCATTTCTTAACTTCAAAGCCCCATATCTCGCGAACGGATTGACCAAACCCAAAAATTCCTTCTGCGTCTGAAAGTAGAAACTCCCCCGATTACAACGGTATGTGTATTTTTTCCCTAGGCCATTCTGGTTAAGCGTTTGGAGCAGCAGAAGTGCGAAAAATTTGTTGTCTTCTCAACCATTTCTTAGCTTCAAAGTCTCATATCTCGCGAACGGATTGACCTAACCCAAAAATTCCTATTGCATCTGAAAGTAGAAACTCGCTCGATTACAACGGTCTGTGTATTTTTCCCCTAGGCCATTCTGGTTAAGCGTTTGGAGCAGCAGAATTGCGAAAAATTTGTTGTCTTCTCAACCATTTCTTAGCTTCAAACTCCCATATCTCGCGAACAGATTGACCTAACCTAAAAATTCCAATTGCATTTGAAAGTAGAAACTCGCCCGATTACAACAGTACGTGTATTTTTCCCCTAGGCCATTCTGGTTAAGCGATTGGAGCAGCAGAAGTGCGAAAAATTTGTTGTCATGTCAACCATTTCTTAGCTTCAAACTCCCATATCTCGCGAACGGATTGACCTAACACAAAAACTCCTATTGCATCTGAAAGTAGAAACTCGCCCAATTACAACGGTATGTGTATTTTTTCCCTAGGCCATTCTGGTTAAGCGTTTGGAGCAGCAGAATTGCGAAAAATTTTTTGCCTTCTCAACCATTTCTTGGCTCCAAACTCCCATATCTCGCGAACGGATTGTCCTAACCCAAAAATTCCTGTTGCGTCTGAAAGTAGAAACTCGCCCGATTACAACAGTACGTGTATTTTTCCCTAGGCCATTCTGGTTAAGCGATTGGAGCAGCAGAAGTGCGAAAAATTTGTTGTCATGTCAACCATTTCTTAGATTCAAAGTCCCATATTTCGCGAACGGATTGACCTAACCCAAAAATTCCTATTGTAACTGAAAGTAGAAACTCGCCCGATTACAACGGTATGTGTGTTTTCTCCCTAGGCCATTCTGGTTAAGCGTTTGGAGCAGCAGAATTGCGAAAAATTTTTTCCTCCTCAACCATTTCTTGGTTTCAAACTCCCATATCTCGCGAACGGATTGACCTAACCCAAAAATTCCTATTGCATCTGAAAGTAGAAACTCGCTCGATTACAACGGTCTGTGTATTTTTCCCCTAGGCCATTCTGGTTAAGCGTTTGGAGCAGCAGAATTGCGAAAAATTTGTTGTCTTCTCAACAATTTCTTAGCTTCAAAGTCCCATATCTAGCGAACGGATTGACCGAACCCAAAAATTCCTAATATAACTGAAAGTAGAAACTCGCCCGATTACAAAGGTATGGGTATTTTTTCCCTAGGCCATTCTGGTTAAACGTTTGGAGCAGCAGAAGTGCGAAAAACTTGTTGTCTTCTCAACCATTTCTTAACTTCAAAGCCCCATATCTCGCGAACGGATTGACCAAACCCAAAAATTCCTTCTGCGTCTGAAAGTAGAAACTCCCCCGATTACAACGGTATGTGTATTTTTTCCCTAGGCCATTCTGGTTAAGCGTTTGGAGCAGCAGAATTGCGAAAAATTTTTTGCCTTCTCAACCATTTCTTGGCTCCAAACTCCCATATCTCGCGAACGGATTGTCCTAACCCAAAAATTCCTGTTGCGTCTGAAAGTAGAAACTCGACCGAATACAGCGGTATGTGTATTTTTCCCCTAGGCCATTCTGGTTAAGCGTTTGGAGCAGCAGAGTTGCGAAAAATTTGTTCTCTTCGCAACCATTTCTTAGCTTCAAACTCCCATATCTCGCGAACAGATTGATCTAACCCAAAAATTCCTGTTGCGTCTGAAAGTAGAAACTCACCCGATATAAACGGTATGTGTATTTTTTCCCTAGGCCATTCTGGTTAAGCGTTTGGAGCAGCAGAATTGCGAAAAATTTTTTGCCTTCTCAACCATTTCTTGGCTTCAAACTCCCATATCTCGCGAACGGATTGACCTAACCGAAAAATTCCTATTGCATCTGAAAGTAGAAACTCGCCCGATTGCAACGGCATGTGTATTTTTTCCCTAGGCCACTCTGGTTAAGCGTTTGGAGCACCAGAAGTGCGAAAAATTTGTTGTCTTCTCAACCATTTCTTAGCTTCAAACTCCCATATCTCGCGAACGGATTGACCTAACCGAAAAATTCCTATTGCATCTGAAAGTAGAAACTCGCCCGATTGCAACGGCATGTGTATTTTTTCCCAAGGCCATTCTGGTTAAGCGTTTGGAGCAGCAGAATTGCGAAAAATTTGTTGCCTTCTCAACCATTTCTTGGTTTCAAACTCCCATATCTCGCGAACGGATTGACCTAACCCAAAAATTCCTATTGCATCTGAAAGTTGAAACTCGCCCGATTACAGCGGTATGTGTATTTTTTCCCTGGGCCATTCTGGTTAAGCGTTTGGAGCAGCAGAAGTGCGAAAAATTTGTTGTCTTCTCAACCATTTCTTAGCTTCAAAGTCTCATATCTCGCGAACGGATTGACCTAACCCAAAAATTCCTATTGCATCTGAAAGTAGAAACTCGCTCGATTACAACGGTCTGTGTATTTTTCCCCTAGGCCATTCTGGTTAAGCGTTTGGAGCAGCAGAATTGCGAAAAATTTGTTGTCTTCTCAACAATTTCTTAGCTTCAAAGTCCCATATCTAGCGAACGGATTGACCGAACCCAAAAATTCCTAATGTAACTGAAAGTAGAAACTCGCCCGATTACAAAGGTATGGGTATTTTTTCCCTAGGCCATTCTGGTTAAACGTTTGGAGCAGCAGAAGTGCGAAAAACTTGTTGTCTTCTCAACCATTTCTTAACTTCAAAGCCCCATATCTCGCGAACGGATTGACCAAACCCAAAAATTCCTTCTGCGTCTGAAAGTAGAAACTCCCCCGATTACAACGGTATGTGTATTTTTTCCCTAGGCCATTCTGGTTAAGCGTTTGGAGCAGCAGAAGTGCGAAAAATTTGTTGTCTTCTCAACCATTTCTTAGCTTCAAAGTCTCATATCTCGCGAACGGATTGACCTAACCCAAAAATTCCTATTGCATCTGAAAGTAGAAACTCGCTCGATTACAACGGTCTGTGTATTTTTCCCCTAGGCCATTCTGGTTAAGCGTTTGGAGCAGCAGAATTGCGAAAAATTTGTTGTCTTCTCAACCATTTCTTAGCTTCAAACTCCCATATCTCGCGAACAGATTGACCTAACCTAAAAATTCCAATTGCATTTGAAAGTAGAAACTCGCCCGATTACAACAGTACGTGTATTTTTCCCCTAGGCCATTCTGGTTAAGCGATTGGAGCAGCAGAAGTGCGAAAAATTTGTTGTCATGTCAACCATTTCTTAGCTTCAAACTCCCATATCTCGCGAACGGATTGACCTAACACAAAAACTCCTATTGCATCTGAAAGTAGAAACTCGCCCAATTACAACGGTATGTGTATTTTTTCCCTAGGCCATTCTGGTTAAGCGTTTGGAGCAGCAGAATTGCGAAAAATTTTTTGCCTTCTCAACCATTTCTTGGCTCCAAACTCCCATATCTCGCGAACGGATTGTCCTAACCCAAAAATTCCTGTTGCGTCTGAAAGTAGAAACTCGCCCGATTACAACAGTACGTGTATTTTTCCCTAGGCCATTCTGGTTAAGCGATTGGAGCAGCAGAAGTGCGAAAAATTTGTTGTCATGTCAACCATTTCTTAGATTCAAAGTCCCATATTTCGCGAACGGATTGACCTAACCCAAAAATTCCTATTGTAACTGAAAGTAGAAACTCGCCCGATTACAACGGTATGTGTGTTTTCTCCCTAGGCCATTCTGGTTAAGCGTTTGGAGCAGCAGAATTGCGAAAAATTTTTTCCTCCTCAACCATTTCTTGGTTTCAAACTCCCATATCTCGCGAACGGATTGACCTAACCCAAAAATTCCTATTGCATCTGAAAGTAGAAACTCGCTCGATTACAACGGTCTGTGTATTTTTCCCCTAGGCCATTCTGGTTAAGCGTTTGGAGCAGCAGAATTGCGAAAAATTTGTTGTCTTCTCAACAATTTCTTAGCTTCAAAGTCCCATATCTAGCGAACGGATTGACCGAACCCAAAAATTCCTAATATAACTGAAAGTAGAAACTCGCCCGATTACAAAGGTATGGGTATTTTTTCCCTAGGCCATTCTGGTTAAACGTTTGGAGCAGCAGAAGTGCGAAAAACTTGTTGTCTTCTCAACCATTTCTTAACTTCAAAGCCCCATATCTCGCGAACGGATTGACCAAACCCAAAAATTCCTTCTGCGTCTGAAAGTAGAAACTCCCCCGATTACAACGGTATGTGTATTTTTTCCCTAGGCCATTCTGGTTAAGCGTTTGGAGCAGCAGAAGTGCGAAAAATTTGTTGTCTTCTCAACCATTTCTTAGCTTCAAAGTCTCATATCTCGCGAACGGATTGACCTAACCCAAAAATTCCTATTGCATCTGAAAGTAGAAACTCGCTCGATTACAACGGTCTGTGTATTTTTCCCCTAGGCCATTCTGGTTAAGCGTTTGGAGCAGCAGAATTGCGAAAAATTTGTTGTCTTCTCAACCATTTCTTAGCTTCAAACTCCCATATCTCGCGAACAGATTGACCTAACCTAAAAATTCCAATTGCATTTGAAAGTAGAAACTCGCCCGATTACAACAGTACGTGTATTTTTCCCCTAGGCCATTCTGGTTAAGCGATTGGAGCAGCAGAAGTGCGAAAAATTTGTTGTCATGTCAACCATTTCTTAGCTTCAAACTCCCATATCTCGCGAACGGATTGACCTAACACAAAAACTCCTATTGCATCTGAAAGTAGAAACTCGCCCAATTACAACGGTATGTGTATTTTTTCCCTAGGCCATTCTGGTTAAGCGTTTGGAGCAGCAGAATTGCGAAAAATTTTTTGCCTTCTCAACCATTTCTTGGCTCCAAACTCCCATATCTCGCGAACGGATTGTCCTAACCCAAAAATTCCTGTTGCGTCTGAAAGTAGAAACTCGACCGAATACAGCGGTATGTGTATTTTCTCTCTAGGCCATTCTGGTTAAGCGTTTGGAGCAGCAGAATTGCGAAAAATTTGTTGCCTTCTCAACCATTCCTTGGTTTCAAACTCCCATATCTCGCGAACGGATTGACCTAACCTAAAAATTCCAATTGCATTTGAAAGTAGAAACTCGCCCGATTACAACAGTACGTGTATTTTTCCCTAGGCCATTCTGGTTAAGCGATTGGAGCAGCAGAAGTGCGAAAAATTTGTTGTCATGTCAACCATTTCTTAGATTCAAAGTCCCATATTTCGCGAACGGATTGACCTAACCCAAAAATTCCTATTGTAACTGAAAGTAGAAACTCGCCCGATTACAACGGTATGTGTGTTTTCTCCCTAGGCCATTCTGGTTAAGCGTTTGGAGCAGCAGAATTGCGAAAAATTTTTTCCTCCTCAACCATTTCTTGGTTTCAAACTCCCATATCTCGCGAACGGATTGACCTAACCCAAAAATTCCTATTGCATCTGAAAGTAGAAACTCGCCCGATTACATCGGTATGTGTATTTTTTCCCTAGGCCAGTCTGGTTAAGCGTTTAGAGCAGCAGAATTGCGAAAAATTTTTTGCCTTCTCAACCATTTCTTGGCTTCAAACTCCCATATCTCGCGAACGGATTGACCTAACCCAAAAATTCCTGTTGCGTCTGAAAGTAGAAACTCACCCGATATAAACGGTATGTGTATTTTTTCCCTAGCCCATTCTGGTTAAGCGTTTGGAGCAGCAGAATTGCGAAAAATTTGTTGTCTTCTCAACCATTTCTTGGCTTCAAACTCCCATATCTCGCGAACGGATTGACCAAACCCAAAAATTCCTTCTGCGTCTGAAAGTAGAAACTCGCCCGATTACAACGGTATGTGTATTTTCTCCCTAGGGCATTCTGGTTAAGCGTTTGGAGCAGCAGAAGTGCGAAAAATTTGTTGTTTTGTCAACCATTTCTTTGCTTCAAACTCCCATATCTTTAGAACGGATTGACCTAACTCAAAAACTCCTATTGCATCTGAAAGTCGAAACTCGCCCAATTACAACGGTATGTGTATTTTTTCCCTAAGCCACTCTGGTTAAGCGTTTGGAGCAGCAGAATTGCGAAAAATTTTTTGCCTTCTCAACCATTTCTTGGCTCCAAACTCCCATATCTCGCGAACGGATTGACCTAACCCAAAAATTCCTGTTGCGTCTGAAAGTAGAAACTCGCCCGATTACAACGGTATGTGTATTTTCTCTCTAGGCCATTCTGGTTAAGCGTTTGGAGCAGCAGAATTGCGAAAAATTTGTTGCCTTCTCAACCATTCCTTGGTTTCAAACTCCCATATCTCGCGAACGGATTGACCTAACCCAAAAATTCCTATTGCATCTGAAAGTAGAAACTCGCCCGATTACAGCGGCATGTGTATTTTTTCCCTAGGCCATTCTGGTTAAGCGTTTAGAGCAGCAGAATTGCGAAAAATTTTTTGCCTTCTCAACCATTTCTTGGCTTCAAACTCCCATATCTCGCGAACGGATTGATCTCTCCCAAAAATTTCTGTTGCGTCTGATAGTAGAAACTCACCCGATATAAACGGTATGTGTATTTTTTCCCTAGCCCATTCTGGTTAAGCGTTTGGAGCAGCAGAATTGCGAAAAATTTGTTGTCTTCTCAACCATTTCTTAGCTTCAAAGTCCCATATCTCTCGAACGGATTGACCTAACCCAAAAATTCCTATTGCATCTGAAAGTAGAAACTCGCCCGATTACAACGGTATGTGTATTTTTCCCCTAGGCCATTCTGGTTAAGCGTATGAAGCTGCAGAATTGCGAAAAATTTTGTGCCTTCTCAACCATTTCTTGGCTTCAAACTCCCATATCTCGCGAACGGATTGACCTAACCGAAAAATTCCTATTGCATCTGAAAGTAGAAACTCGCCCGATTGCAACGGCATGTGTATTTTTTCCCTAGGCCACTCTGGTTAAGCGTTTGGAGCACCAGAAGTGCGAAAAATTTTTTGCCTTCTCAACCATTTCTTAGCTTCAAACTCCCATATCTCGCGAACGGATTGACCTAAACCAAAAATTCCTATTGCATCTGAAAGTAGAAACTCGCCCGATTACAGCGGCATGTGTATTTTTTCCCTAGGCCATTCTGGTTAAGCGTTTGGAGCACCAGAAGTGCGAAAAATTTGTTGTCTTCTCAACCATTTCTTAGCTTCAAACACCCATATCTCGCGAACGGATTGACCTAAACGAAAAATTCCTATTGCATCTGAAAGTAGAAACTCGCCCGATTACAACGGCATGTGTATTTTTTCCCTAGGCCATTCTGGTTAGGCGTTTGGAGCAGCAGAATTGCGAAAAATGTTTTGCCTTCTCAACCATTTCTTGGCTTCAAACTCCCATATCTCGCGAACGGATTGACCAAACCCAAAAATTCCTGTTGCGTCTGAAAGTAGAAACTCGCCCGATTACAACGGTATGTGTATTTTTCCCCTAGGCCATTCTGGTTAAGCGTTTGGAGCAGCAGAATTGCGAAAAATTTGTTGTCTTCTCAACCATTTCTTAGCTTCAAAGTCCCATATCTCGCGAACGAATTGACCAAACCCAAAAATTCCTTCTGCGTCTGAAAGTAGAAACTCGCCCGATTACAACGGTATGTGTATTTTTCCCCTAGGCCATTCTGGTTAAGCGTTTGAAGCAGCAGAATTGCGAAAAATTTTTTGCCTTCACAACCATTTCTTGGCTCCAAACTCCCATATCTCGCGAAAGGATTGACCTAACCCAAAAATTCCTGTTGCGTCTGAAAGTAGAAACTCGCCCGATTACAACGGTATGTGTATTTTCTCTCTAGGCCATTCTGGTTAAGCGTTTGGAGCAGCAGAATTGCGAAAAATTTTTTGCCTTCTCAACCATTCCTTGGTTTCAAACTCCCATATCTCGCGAACGGATTGACCTAAACCAAAAATTCCTATTGCATCTGAAAGTAGGAACTCGCCCGATTACAGCGGTATGTGTATTTTTTCCCTAGGCCATTCTGGTTAAGCGTTTGGAGCAGCAGAATTGCGAAAAATTTGTTGTCTTCTCAACCATTTCTTAGCTTCAAAGTCCCATATCTCGCGAACGGATTGATCTAACCCAAAAATTTCTGTTGCGTCTGAAAGTAGAAACTCACCCGATATAAACTGTATGTGTATTTTTTCCCTAGCCCATTCTGGTTAAGCGTTTGGAGCAGCAGAATTGCGAATAATTTGTTGTCTTCTCAACCATTTCTTAGCTTCAAAGTCCCATACCTCGCGAACGGATTGACCTAACCCAAAAATTCCTATTGCATCTGAAAGTAGGAACTCGCCCGATTACAGCGGTATGTGTATTTTTTCCCTAGGCCATTCTGGTTAAGCGTTTGGAGCAGCAGAATTGCGAAAAATTTTTTGCCTTCTCAACCATTTCTTGGCTTCAAACTCCCATATCTCGCGAACGGATTGACCTAACCGAAAAATTCCTATTGCATCTGAAAGTAGAAACTCGCCCGATTGCAACGGCATGTGTATTTTTTCCCTAGGCCACTCTGGTTAAGCGTTTGGAGCACCAGAAGTGCGAAAAATTTGTTGTCTTCTCAACCATTTCTTAGCTTCAAACTCCCATATCTCGCGAACGGATTGACCTAACCGAAAAAGTCCTATTGCATCTGAAAGTAGAAACTCGCCCGATTGCAACGGCATGTGTATTTTTCCCCTAGGCCATTCTGGTTAAGCGTTTGGAGCAGCAGAATTGCGAAAAATTTGTTGTCTTCTCAACAATTTCTTAGCTTCAAAGTCCCATATCTAGCGAACGGATTGACCGAACCCAAAAATTCCTAATGTAACTGAAAGTAGAAACTCGCCGGATTACAAAGGTATGGGTATTTTTTCCCTAGGCCATTCTGGTTAAACGTTTGGAGCAGCAGAAGTGCGAAAAACTTGTTGTCTTCTCAACCATTTCTTAACTTCAAAGCCCCATATCTCGCGAACGGATTGACCAAACCCAAAAATTCCTTCTGCGTCTGAAAGTAGAAACTCCCCCGATTACAACGGTATGTGTATTTTTTCCCTAGGCCATTCTGGTTAAGCGTTTGGAGCAGCAGAAGTGCGAAAAATTTGTTGTCTTCTCAACCATTTCTTAGCTTCAAAGTCTCATATCTCGCGAACGGATTGACCTAACCCAAAAATTCCTATTGCATCTGAAAGTAGAAACTCGCTCGATTACAACGGTCTGTGTATTTTTCCCCTAGGCCATTCTGGTTAAGCGTTTGGAGCAGCAGAATTGCGAAAAATTTTTTGTCTTCTCAACCATTTCTTAGCTTCAAACTCCCATATCTCGCGAACAGATTGACCTAACCTAAAAATTCCAATTGCATTTGAAAGTAGAAACTCGCCCGATTACAACAGTACGTGTATTTTTCCCCTAGGCCATTCTGGTTAAGCGATTGGAGCAGCAGAAGTGCGAAAAATTTGTTGTCATGTCAACCATTTCTTAGCTTCAAACTCCCATATCTCGCGAACGGATTGACCTAACACAAAAACTCCTATTGCATCTGAAAGTAGAAACTCGCCCAATTACAACGGTATGTGTATTTTTTCCCTAGGCCATTCTGGTTAAGCGTTTGGAGCAGCAGAATTGCGAAAAATTTTTTGCCTTCTCAACCATTTCTTGGCTCCAAACTCCCATATCTCGCGAACGGATTGTCCTAACCCAAAAATTCCTGTTGCGTCTGAAAGTAGAAACTCGACCGAATACAGCGGTATGTGTATTTTTCCCCTAGGCCATTCTGGTTAAGCGTTTGGAGCAGCAGAGTTGCGAAAAATTTGTTCTCTTCTCAAACATTTCTTAGCTTCAAACTCCCATATCTCGCGAACAGATTGACCTAACCTAAAAATTCCAATTGCATTTGAAAGTAGAAACTCGCCCGATTACAACAGTACGTGTATTTTTCCCTAGGCCATTCTGGTTAAGCGATTGGAGCAGCAGAAGTGCGAAAAATTTGTTGTCATGTCAACCATTTCTTAGATTCAAAGTCCCATATTTCGCGAACGGATTGACCTAACCCAAAAATTCCTATTGTAACTGAAAGTAGAAACTCGCCCGATTACAACGGTATGTGTGTTTTCTCCCTAGGCCATTCTGGTTAAGCGTTTGGAGCAGCAGAATTGCGAAAAATTTTTTCCTCCTCAACCATTTCTTGGTTTCAAACTCCCATATCTCGCGAACGGATTGACCTAACCCAAAAATTCCTATTGCATCTGAAAGTAGAAACTCGCCCGATTACATCGGTATGTGTATTTTTTCCCTAGGCCAGTCTGGTTAAGCGTTTAGAGCAGCAGAATTGCGAAAAATTTTTTGCCTTCTCAACCATTTCTTGGCTTCAAACTCCCATATCTCGCGAACGGATTGACCTAACCCAAAAATTCCTGTTGCGTCTGAAAGTAGAAACTCACCCGATATAAACGGTATGTGTATTTTTTCCCTAGCCCATTCTGGTTAAGCGTTTGGAGCAGCAGAATTGCGAAAAATTTGTTGTCTTCTCAACCATTTCTTGGCTTCAAACTCCCATATCTCGCGAACGGATTGACCAAACCCAAAAATTCCTTCTGCGTCTGAAAGTAGAAACTCGCCCGATTACAACGGTATGTGTATTTTCTCCCTAGGGCATTCTGGTTAAGCGTTTGGAGCAGCAGAAGTGCGAAAAATTTGTTGTTTTGTCAACCATTTCTTTGCTTCAAACTCCCATATCTCGCGAACGGATTGACCTAACTCAAAAATTCCTATTGCATCTGAAAGTAGAAACTCGCCCAATTACAACGGTATGTGTATTTTTTCCCTAAGCCATTCTGGTTAAGCGTTTGGAGCAGCAGAATTGCGAAAAATTTTTTGCCTTCTCAACCATTTCTTGGCTCCAAACTCCCATATCTCGCGAACGGATTGACCTAACCCAAAAATTCCTGTTGCGTCTGAAAGTAGAAACTCGCCCGATTACAACGGTATGTGTATTTTGTCTCTAGGCCATTCTGGTTAAGCGTTTGGAGCAGCAGAATTGCGAAAAATTTTTTGCCTTCTCAACCATTCCTTGGTTTCAAACTCCCATATCTCGCGAACGGATTGACCTAACCCAAAAATTCCTATTGCATCTGAAAGTAGAAACTCGCCCGATTACAGCGGCATGTGTATTTTTTCCCTAGGCCATTCTGGTTAAGCGTTTAGAGCAGCAGAATTGCGAAAAATTTTTTGCCTTCTCAACCATTTCTTGGCTTCAAACTCCCATATCTCGCGAACGGATTGATCTCTCCCAAAAATTTCTGTTGCGTCTGATAGTAGAAACTCACCCGATATAAACGGTATGTGTATTTTTTCCCTAGCCCATTCTGGTTAAGCGTTTGGAGCAGCAGAATTGCGAAAAATTTGTTGTCTTCTCAACCATTTCTTGGCTTCAAACTCCCATATGTCGCGAACGGATTGACCAAACCCAAAAATTCCTTCTGCGTCTGAAAGTAGAAACTCGCCCGATTACAACGGTATGTGTATTTTCTCCCTAGGGCATTCTGGTTCGCGCGAGGGGTGGCGACGGAGGGGGCACTCGTGCCCCACCCGGCGCCGTTCGAGGAGGGGGACGAGACGGCGTCGGTCTCGTCCCTGGCGTCCGCGACCAGCGCCGCGGGCGTAAAGAGGCGCAGGACGGTGGAGGGGCGGAGGACGGAGGAAGCTCCGTCCACGTCCGCTGCTCCACCGTTGCTCACGGTGAGCGACGGGGAGGAGGACCTCAGGGACGAGGATACGGCCCATGTATCGGCCCGTATTGCCTCGTCCCTGAGGTCTATTGAGAAGGTGGCCGCCACCTCGCGGGGGCTGACTACAGCCTCCGCGAGGTCGGTTGGCCAGGCCGCGACGGAGGCGCGGAGGGCTCTCCAGGAGCTGGGACGACGTGTCCCAGCTGCCTTGGAGTACACGAACGCCCAATTGAGGCAGCGTGTGGAGGCTCTGAAAGACGAGCTTGCGTGCTCGCGGAGGGAGACGGACGCCCTTAGGAGGCGCCCTCATCCGGGGCCGACGGGCGACTGCACGTGTGGGAGGGGGAAGGCGGGAGCTCCCCCCACACCAGCGACGTCCATGAGGAGCATCGAGCTCCTCATGGACGCCAAGATGGCGGCCATGATGGCCGTCATCCGCGGCGAAATCCGGGCGGCGCTTCGCCCCAAGGGCGGAGCGCCGGCGGGACCGAGGACCGGGCCCGGGAAACAACCGGGGGGCGGGGGACCGCAGGGGGGGACCATCGCGGTTCCGGGCCCTGCGGCAAAGACGAAGGGCAAGGGTGCCGTGGTGGGGGCGACGGCGGGGGCACAAATGCCTCCGCCGCCGCCCCCATCCGGTCCCTTGTGGACCGAGGTCCTGGGCCGAAGGGCGGGAAGGACGGCGAGGAGGGCGGCCCGGGTGCCGCCGCCTCCCCCGCCGGTTGCCCCGAAGAGGGACGGAAAGGCGGGGAGGGCGAAGCCCCGTCTGGGACGCCCCCCTTCAACGGCAGCAGTCATGCTGACCGTCCCGGAGGGGGGGGGGCGTCTCCTACGGGGAGGTGATGGCAGCGGCCAAGGAAAAGATATCCTTGGCCGCACTCGCCATCGAGTCGGTCCGCCCGAGATGGGCGGTGACGGGGGCGCTCATGCTGCGCGTGAGCGGCCCCGACAACGCAGCCAGGGCGGACCGACTGGCCGAAAAGCTGGGCGAGGCCTTGGCACCCCGGGGTGTCAGGGTCGCCCGGCCCACAAAGAGCGCGGAGCTGCGCGTTTGTGGGCTGGACGACTCGGTCACCCGGGAGGAGGTGGCCAGGGCGCTGGCCCAGGCCGGTGGCTGCTCTGAGGGGGACATCCGGACCGGGGAGGTCCGGCGGTCCTCCACCGGCCTGGGAGCGGTGTGGGCACGGTGCCCTCTTCCGGCTGCCCGGAAGTTAGAAGCAGTCGGGAGGATCGTGGTGGGGTGGGTGTCGGCGAGGATCGAGGTCCTCGCCCAACGCCCACTCCAGTGCTACCGCTGTCTGGAGACGGGCCATGTCAGGCAGCGGTGCACCTCCGCGGTGGACCGCAGCGGTACTTGTTACCGCTGCGGTGCCGAAGGCCACCGCGCGAGCCACTGCGCGGCGGCCCCCAAGTGCCCGCTGTGTGCGGACATGGGGAGACCAGCCGCGCACCGAATGGGGGGGAAGCAATGTACCCCCCCATCCCGACGAGGGCAGAGGAGAGGGGCGCCGGGGCCGCTCCCGGCGCCGGTGAGAGCGGCCCCAGCTGCGAGCGCCGCGGCGCCCGCGGACCTGGCCGCGACCGACGCGACGGTCGCAAGGAAGAGGTCGGAGGCGGCGACGGCGTTGGTGTCCGCGATGGAGGTGGACATCGGCCCCGCCGCCGTCCCTCACGGAGGTGCCACCAGGAGGCGGTGAGGAGGCCATCAAATAATGGCTCCCCGCCTCCTCCTGCAGGCCAACCTCAACCACTGCCGTGCAGCGCAGGACCTGATGTGTCAGACGCTGGCGGAGTGGGGGGGTGGTCTGGCAGTCGCCGCCGAGCCGTACCGCGTCCCCGACCATCCGCATTGGATGGGGGATGCGGCCGGCTTGGTGGCGGCTGTGTGGCAGGGCGGTGACGGGTCCCCTCCGTTCTCCTTACTGGAGAACGGGGCGGGATTCGTCGCCGTCCAGTGGGGGGGAGTCGCCGTGGTGGGGTGCTACGTTTCGCCCAACTGCGGCCTTGCTGCCTTCGAGCAGTACTTGGCCGGGGTGGGGGCGTGCCTCACAAGGATTGCGCCCCGGCCGGTGCTGGTCCTGGGGGACTTCAATGCCTGGTCTGTGGCATGGGGGTCCCCCAGGACCAATCGGAGGGGCGAGGCTCTGGGCGACTGGGCGGCGGGCTTCGACCTCCGGTTGATTAACCGGGGGTCGGAGCTGACGTGCGTGCGGCGCGGGGGAGGGTCCATAGTGGATTTGACGTTTGGATCCCCCGGCGCCGCGCGTATGGTGTCCGGGTGGGACGTGGTGGTGGGGGAGGAGACATTATCGGACCACCGGTATATCCGCGTGGTCTTGACCTCCCCCGAGGCCGCCGCGGCCCCGCACCGACACCTCCGCCCGGGAGCGGGTAGCGCCCCACCACCACCACGCAGATGGGCGCTTCGGCGCCTTGACAAGGACGTCCTGGTGGCGGCCGCTCTGGCCGAAACCTGGCCTCGACGGGAGACCAGGCTGCCCGACCTGGAGGGGGCCGTGGCTCGGCTCGGGAGCGCCGTCGCGCGCATTTGCGACGCGGCGATGCCCCGGGCCGGGCCGCGGTCTCCTCGTCGGGCGGTGTACTGGTGGTCGGGCGAAATCGGGGAATTGCGGACAGCATGCGTCCGGGCCCGACGCCAGTACACCCGCGCGCGTCGTCGGGCCGGACGGAACGGCGACGACGGCGCGCGGGCTAGGGCGGCGGAACTGTACGAGTCCTATCGCGCGGGAAAGAGGGCTCTGCAGGTCGCCATCAAACGGGCCAAGGCCCAGAGCTGGAAGGAGCTCCTCGAGACCCTCGAGCGGGATCCATGGGGGCGCCCATACCGGATAGTTCTGAATAAACTCCGGCCATGGGCGCCCCCGATCACCGAGGGTCTCGACCCCCAGCTCTTGAGGGACGTGGTCGACACGCTCTTCCCGATCGTGGGGGAGAGCGGGCCACGTCCCTCTGCGGACCCGACCACCTGGTCCGCGGAGCTGGGGGTCTCGGCTGGGGAGCTAGCCGCGGCCATCCGAAGACTCGGGGCGAAGGATACTGCCCCGGGTCCTTCGGGAGTGCCCGGCCGAGTCTTGGTCTTGGCCGCGGACGTCCTGGGTGACGGCCTCCGGGAGCTATTCGACCGCTGCCTGGAGGCCGGGCGATTCCCCTCCGCATGGAAGGTGGCCCGAATGGTCCTCCTCCGGAAAGAGGGTAGGCCCGCGGACTCTCCGTCAGCGTACCGGCCGATTTGCCTGCTCGACGATGTGGGCAAGCTCCTAGAAAGAGTCGTGGCGGCCCGCATCGTCGGGCACCTGTCGCGGGGTGGGCCCGGGCTGGCGGAGTGCCAGTTCGGGTTCCGGGAGGGCCGGTCGACGATCGACGCGATTCGACGCGTCCGGTCCCTCTCGGCCTCGGCGGTCTCCCGGGGTGGGGTGGCATTGGCGGTGTCCTTGGACATCGCCAATGCGTTTAACACCCTACCCTGGGCGGCGATTAGGCGGGGGCTTGAGGAACATCGAGTCCCCGCCTACCTTAGGGCAGTCGTCGAGGACTACCTCCGCGACAGGTGGATCGAGTATCCGGGCCGGTGCGGGACGGAGAGGAGAGCGGTGTACTCCGGGGTTCCGCAGGGGTCGGTGTTAGGACCCCTGCTGTGGAACCTCGGGTACGACACCGTCCTGCGGGCCGAAGACCTCCCCGACGGCGTCAGTCTGACATGTTACGCGGACGACACCTTGTTGTTGGCCGTCGGGGGGGACTGGAGGGGGGCTGTTCGGGCAGCCGAGGACGGTGTCCGGCGCGTCGTCTCCCGGATCAGGGGGATCGGTTTGGAGGTGGCTCTCCACAAAACCGAGGTACTCGGGATGTATAGACCCCGGGGAGAGCCGCCTCCCCCCCTGATCCGGGTGGGTGAGACAGACGTCGAGGTGAGGTCTCAGATGAAATATCTGGGACTTCACCTCGACAGCCACTGGCGCTTCGAGGGCCATTTCCGGGCCCTGGCCCCGCGGTTGGAGAGGATAGTTGGCGCTTTGGGCCGTATCCTCCCCAACCTGCGGGGCCCGAGTGACCGGGTTCGCCGCCTCTACGCGGGAATGGTCCACTCGGTGGCCCTATACGGGGCCCCCGTTTGGGCGGGCGACCTGGCCGCCTCCCGGCGCAGCAAGGTATTGCTGCGCCGGGTTCAAAGGCGGCTTGCACTGCGGATCGCCCGGGGGTACCGGACCGTTTCGTATGAGGCGGCGAGCGTCCTGTCAGGGCTACCCCCGGCGGACTTGATCGCGGGCGCGCATGCGGCTTTCTACGAGGGCCGCATGCGCGCCCGCGAGGATGGGGTGGTCCTGGCGGGCTGCGAGGTGGAGGCCCTGAGGCGCCAGGCCCGGGAGTCCATGCTGCAGCTTTGGCAGCAGCGGCTGGCCGAGCCGTTGTTCGGCCAGAGGACTGTCCGGGCTATCCGGCCGGTCCTGTTTGAGTGGCTGGGTAGGCGCTTCGGCTCACTCACCTACCGGTTGGTGCAGGTGCTGTCCGGGCACGGATGCTTCGGTCAGTACCTGTGCCGGATCGGTGTGGAAGAGGCGGCGCGCTGCTGGCACTGTCCAGCGGACGAGGACACGGCGCAACACACCCTCGAGGTGTGTCCGGCCTGGGGGGTGGAGCGCCGTGTCCTCACGGCCGTGATTGGGGCGGACCTATCGCTGCCGGGCGTGGTACAGGCCATGCTCGGCAGCGAGACGAAGTGGCGGGCCGTGGCCTCCTTCTGCGAGGAGGTAATCTCGCGGAAGGAGGCCGCGAGCCGCATTCGCGAGAGCGGGAGACCGCGAGCGAGGCCTCGTCCGAGGCCGGGGGCGGGTGGGCCTCCGGAAGGGCTGGGGAGGCCACCCTGAGAGCGGCGGGCGGGGGTGCGTAGCCCTTGAGGCTCGTGCCACCGCCCGTCGTCTGAGGGGTGGGAGGAATAAGGGACGGCGACGCTCTCGAGGGCGGAGAGGCCAGAGCCGCCCTCGGGAGCGTACGAGCCGGGGTGCGGCCGCGCCGACGGCACGGTCCCAGGGCCGTGCCTCCGGCGCGGCTATGGGGGCCGTGGGCGGTCGCGAGTGTGGGACTCGCGGCCGCCCTCGGGCGGCCCCCGGGAGTGGGACGTCGGAGCAGTGTGGCCCTGCTCCGACGTCGGGCGCCAGAGCGCCGAGGAGAAAACAGGGAAGGGAGGGTGAAGTACCCCCTCCCTTCCCTGGAACGGGAGGACACGGGCGCGAGAGCCCTGCACGGGGGAGCACCTGATGTTATGATGTCTTCGGTCCCAGGTGCTCCCCCTGCATAGTGCGAGGATGGCCACCGTGGTGGGTTTTAGTGGGTAGGTCCCGCGCCCGATGGGTTTCCTTCCGGGCGCGGGGAATCCCACACTCCCCCCGCCCCTCCCCAGGCGGCGGGGGGGTCTTTCGAAGATTTCCCCCACGTTAATAAAAAAAAAAAAAAAAAAAGGGCATTCTGGTTAAGCGTTTGGAGCAGCAGAAGTGCGAAAAATTTGTTGTTTTGTCAACCATTTCTTTGCTTCAAACTCCCATATCTCGCGAACGGATTGACCTAACTCAAAAATTCCTATTGCATCCGAAAGTAGAAACTCGCCCAATTACAACGGCATGTGTATTTTTTCCCTAGGCCATTCTGGTTAAGCGTTTAGAGCAGCAGAATTGCGAAAAATTTGTTCTCTTCTCAAGCATTTCTTAGCTTCAAACTCCCATATCTCGCGAACAGATTGACCTAACCTAAAAATTCCAATTGCATTTGAAAGTAGAAACTCGCCCGATTACAACAGTACGTGTATTTTTCTCTAGGCCATTCTGGTTAAGCGATTGGAGCAGCAGAAGTGCGAAAAATTTGTTGTCATGTCAACCATTTCTTAGATTCAAAGTCCCATATTTCGCGAACGGATTGACCTAACCCAAAAATTCCTATTGTAACTGAAAGTAGAAACTCGCCCGATTACAACGGTATGTGTGTTTTCTCCCTAGGCCATTCTGGTTAAGCGTTTGGAGCAGCAGAATTGCGAAAAATTTTTTCCTCCTCAACCATTTCTTGGTTTCAAACTCCCATATCTCGCGAACGGATTGACCTAACCCAAAAATTCCTATTGCATCTGAAAGTAGAAACTCGCTCGATTACAACGGTCTGTGTATTTTTCCCCTAGGCCATTCTGGTTAAGCGTTTGGAGCAGCAGAATTGCGAAAAATTTGTTGTCTTCTCAACAATTTCTTAGCTTCAAAGTCCCATATCTAGCGAACGGATTGACCGAACCCAAAAATTCCTAATATAACTGAAAGTAGAAACTCGCCCGATTACAAAGGTATGGGTATTTTTTCCCTAGGCCATTCTGGTTAAACGTTTGGAGCAGCAGAAGTGCGAAAAACTTGTTGTCTTCTCAACTATTTCTTAACTTCAAAGCCCCATATCTCGCGAACGGATTGACCAAACCCAAAAATTCCTTCTGCGTCTGAAAGTAGAAACTCCCCCGATTACAACGGTATGTGTATTTTTTCCCTAGGCCATTCTGGTTAAGCGTTTGGAGCAGCAGAAGTGCGAAAAATTTGTTGTCTTCTCAACCATTTCTTAGCTTCAAAGTCTCATATCTCGCGAACGGATTGACCTAACCCAAAAATTCCTATTGCATCTGAAAGTAGAAACTCGCTCGATTACAACGGTCTGTGTATTTTTCCCCTAGGCCATTCTGGTTAAGCGTTTGGAGCAGCAGAATTGCGAAAAATTTGTTGTCTTCTCAACCATTTCTTAGCTTCAAACTCCCATATCTCGCGAACAGATTGACCTAACCTAAAAATTCCAATTGCATTTGAAAGTAGAAACTCGCCCGATTACAACAGTACGTGTATTTTTCCCCTAGGCCATTCTGGTTAAGCGATTGGAGCAGCAGAAGTGCGAAAAATTTGTTGTCATGTCAACCATTTCTTAGCTTCAAACTCCCATATCTCGCGAACGGATTGACCTAACACAAAAACTCCTATTGCATCTGAAAGTAGAAACTCGCCCAATTACAACGGTATGTGTATTTTTTCCCTAGGCCATTCTGGTTAAGCGTTTGGAGCAGCAGAATTGCGAAAAATTTTTTGCCTTCTCAACCATTTCTTGGCTCCAAACTCCCATATCTCGCGAACGGATTGTCCTAACCCAAAAATTCCTGTTGCGTCTGAAAGTAGAAACTCGACCGAATACAGCGGTATGTGTATTTTTCCCCTAGGCCATTCTGGTTAAGCGTTTGGAGCAGCAGAGTTGCGAAAAATTTGTTCTCTTCTCAACCATTTCTTAGCTTCAAACTCCCATATCTCGCGAACAGATTGACCTAACCTAAAAATTCCAATTGCATTTGAAAGTAGAAACTCGCCCGATTACAACAGTACGTGTATTTTTCCCCTAGGCCATTCTGGTTAAGCGATTGGAGCAGCAGAAGTGCGAAAAATTTGTTGTCATGTCAACCATTTCTTAGATTCAAAGTCCCATATTTCGCGAACGGATTGACCTAACCCAAAAATTCCTATTGTAACTGAAAGTAGAAACTCGCCCGATTACAACGGTATGTGTGTTTTCTCCCTAGGCCATTCTGGTTAAGCGTTTGGAGCAGCAGAATTGCGAAAAATTTTTTCCTCCTCAACCATTTCTTGGTTTCAAACTCCCATATCTCGCGAACGGATTGACCTAACCCAAAAATTCCTATTGCATCTGAAAGTAGAAACTCGCTCGATTACAACGGTCTGTGTATTTTTCCCCTAGGCCATTCTGGTTAAGCGTTTGGAGCAGCAGAATTGCGTAAAATTTGTTGTCTTCTCAACAATTTCTTAGCTTCAAAGTCCCATATCTAGCGAACGGATTGACCGAACCCAAAAATTCCTAATGTAACTGAAAGTAGAAACTCGCCCGATTACAAAGGTATGGGTATTTTTTCCCTAGGCCATTCTGGTTAAACGTTTGGAGCAGCAGAAGTGCGAAAAACTTGTTGTCTTCTCAACCATTTCTTAACTTCAAAGCCCCATATCTCGCGAACGGATTGACCAAACCCAAAAATTCCTTCTGCGTCTGAAAGTAGAAACTCCCCCGATTACAACGGTATGTGTATTTTTTCCCTAGGCCATTCTGGTTAAGCGTTTGGAGCAGCAGAAGTGCGAAAAATTTGTTGTCTTCTCAACCATTTCTTAGCTTCAAAGTCTCATATCTCGCGAACGGATTGACCTAACCCAAAAATTCCTATTGCATCTGAAAGTAGAAACTCGCTCGATTACAACGGTCTGTGTATTTTTCCCCTAGGCCATTCTGGTTAAGCGTTTGGAGCAGCAGAATTGCGAAAAATTTGTTGTCTTCTCAACCATTTCTTAGCTTCAAACTCCCATATCTCGGGAACAGATTGACCTAACCTAAAAATTCCAATTGCATTTGAAAGTAGAAACTCGCCCGATTACAACAGTACGTGTATTTTTCCCCTAGGCCATTCTGGTTAAGCGATTGGAGCAGCAGAAGTGCGAAAAATTTGTTGTCATGTCAACCATTTCTTAGCTTCAAACTCCCATATCTCGCGAACGGATTGACCTAACACAAAAACTCCTATTGCATCTGAAAGTAGAAACTCGCCCAATTACAACGGTATGTGTATTTTTTCCCTAGGCCATTCTGGTTAAGCGTTTGGAGCAGCAGAATTGCGAAAAATTTTTTGCCTTCTCAACCATTTCTTGGCTCCAAACTCCCATATCTCGCGAACGGATTGTCCTAACCCAAAAATTCCTGTTGCGTCTGAAAGTAGAAACTCGACCGAATACAGCGGTATGTGTATTTTTCCCCTAGGCCATTCTGGTTAAGCGTTTGGAGCAGCAGAGTTGCGAAAAATTTGTTCTCTTCTCAACCATTTCTTAGCTTCAAACTCCCATATCTCGCGAACAGATTGACCTAACCTAAAAATTCCAATTGCATTTGAAAGTAGAAACTCGCCCGATTACAACAGTACGTGTATTTTTCCCTAGGCCATTCTGGTTAAGCGATTGGAGCAGCAGAAGTGCGAAAAATTTGTTGTCATGTCAACCATTTCTTAGATTCAAAGTCCCATATTTCGCGAACGGATTGACCTAACCCAAAAATTCCTATTGTAACTGAAAGTAGAAACTCGCCCGATTACAACGGTATGTGTGTTTTCTCCCTAGGCCATTCTGGTTAAGCGTTTGGAGCAGCAGAATTGCGAAAAATTTTTTCCTCCTCAACCATTTCTTGGTTTCAAACTCCCATATCTCGCGAACGGATTGACCTAACCCAAAAATTCCTATTGCATCTGAAAGTAGAAACTCGCCCGATTACATCGGTATGTGTATTTTTTCCCTAGGCCAGTCTGGTTAAGCGTTTAGAGCAGCAGAATTGCGAAAAATTTTTTGCCTTCTCAACCATTTCTTGGCTTCAAACTCCCATATCTCGCGAACGGATTGACCTAACCCAAAAATTCCTGTTGCGTCTGAAAGTAGAAACTCACCCGATATAAACGGTATGTGTATTTTTTCCCTAGCCCATTCTGGTTAAGCGTTTGGAGCAGCAGAATTGCGAAAAATTTGTTGTCTTCTCAACCATTTCTTGGCTTCAAACTCCCATATCTCGCGAACGGATTGACCAAACCCAAAAATTCCTTCTGCGTCTGAAAGTAGAAACTCGCCCGATTACAACGGTATGTGTATTTTCTCCCTAGGGCATTCCGGTTAAGCGTTTGGAGCAGCAGAAGTGCGAAAAATTTGTTGTTTTGTCAACCATTTCTTTGCTTCAAACTCCCATATCTTTAGAACGGATTGACCTAACTCAAAAACTCCTATTGCATCTGAAAGTCGAAACTCGCCCAATTACAACGGTATGTGTATTTTTTCCCTAAGCCATTCTGGTTAAGCGTTTGGAGCAGCAGAATTGCGAAAAATTTTTTGCCTTCTCAACCATTTCTTGGCTCCAAACTCCCATATCTCGCGAACGGATTGACCTAACCCAAAAATTCCTGTTGCGTCTGAAAGTAGAAACTCGCCCGATTACAACGGTATGTGTATTTTCTCTCTAGGCCATTCTGGTTAAGCGTTTGGAGCAGCAGAATTGCGAAAAATTTGTTGCCTTCTCAACCATTCCTTGGTTTCAAACTCCCATATCTCGCGAACGGATTGACCTAACCCAAAAATTCCTATTGCATCTGAAAGTAGAAACTCGCCCGATTACAGCGGCATGTGTATTTTTTCCCTAGGCCATTCTGGTTAAGCGTTTAGAGCAGCAGAATTGCGAAAAATTTTTTGCCTTCTCAACCATTTCTTGGCTTCAAACTCCCATATCTCGCGAACGGATTGATCTCTCCCAAAAATTTCTGTTGCGTCTGATAGTAGAAACTCACCCGATATAAACGGTATGTGTATTTTTTCCCTAGCCCATTCTGGTTAAGCGTTTGGAGCAGCAGAATTGCGAAAAATTTGTTGTCTTCTCAACCATTTCTTAGCTTCAAAGTCCCATATCTCTCGAACGGATTGACCTAACCCAAAAATTCCTATTGCATCTGAAAGTAGAAACTCGCCCGATTACAGCGGTATGGGTATTTTTTCCCTAGGCCATTCTGGTTAGGCGTTTGGAGCAGCAGAATTGCGAAAAATTTTTTGCCTTCTCAACCATTTCTTGGCTTCAAACTCCCATATCTCGCGAACGGATTGACCAAACCCAAAAATTCCTGTTGCGTCTGAAAGTAGAAACTCGCCCGATTACAACGGTATGTGTATTTTTCCCCTAGGCCATTCTGGTTAAGCGTATGAAGCTGCAGAATTGCGAAAAATTTTGTGCCTTCTCAACCATTTCTTGGCTTCAAACTCCCATATCTCGCGAACGGATTGACCTAACCGAAAAATTCCTATTGCATCTGAAAGTAGAAACTCGCCCGATTGCAACGGCATGTGTATTTTTTCCCTAGGCCACTCTGGTTAAGCGTTTGGAGCACCAGAAGTGCGAAAAATTTGTTGCCTTCTCAACCATTTCTTAGCTTCAAACTCCCATATCTCGCGAACGGATTGACCTAAACCAAAAATTCCTATTGCATCTGAAAGTAGAAACTCGCCCGATTACAGCGGCATGTGTATTTTTTCCCTAGGCCATTCTGGTTAAGCGTTTGGAGCACCAGAAGTGCGAAAAATTTGTTGTCTTCTCAACCATTTCTTAGCTTCAAACACCCATATCTCGCGAACGGATTGACCTAAACGAAAAATTCCTATTGCATCTGAAAGTAGAAACTCGCCCGATTACAACGGCATGTGTATTTTTTCCCTAGGCCATTCTGGTTAGGCGTTTGGAGCAGCAGAATTGCGAAAAATGTTTTGCCTTCTCAACCATTTCTTGGCTTCAAACTCCCATATCTCGCGAACGGATTGACCAAACCCAAAAATTCCTGTTGCGTCTGAAAGTAGAAACTCGCCCGATTACAACGGTATGTGTATTTTTCCCCTAGGCCATTCTGGTTAAGCGTTTGAAGCAGCAGAATTGCGAAAAATTTTTTGCCTTCACAACCATTTCTTGGCTCCAAACTCCCATATCTCGCGAAAGGATTGACCTAACCCAAAAATTCCTGTTGCGTCTGAAAGTAGAAACTCGCCCGATTACAACGGTATGTGTATTTCCTCTCTAGGCCATTCTGGTTAAGCGTTTGGAGCAGCAGAATTGCGAAAAATTTTTTGCCTTCTCAACCATTCCTTGGTTTCAAACTCCCATATCTCGCGAACGGATTGACCTAAACCAAAAATTCCTATTGCATCTGAAAGTAGAAACTCGCCCGATTACAGCGGCATGTGTATTTTTTCCCTAGGCCATTCTGGTTAAGCGTTTAGAGCAGCAGAATTGCGAAAAATTTTTTGCCTTCTCAACCATTTCTTGGCTTCAAACTCCCATATCTCGCGAACGGATTGATCTAACCCAAAAATTTCTGTTGCGTCTGAAAGTAGAAACTCACCCGATATAAACGGTATGTGTATTTTTTCCCTAGCCCATTCTGGTTAAGCGTTTGGAGCAGCAGAATTGCGAATAATTTGTTGTCTTCTCAAACATTTCTTAGCTTCAAAGTCCCATACCTCGCGAACGGATTGACCTAACCCAAAAATTCCTATTGCATCTGAAAGTAGGAACTCGCCCGATTACAGCGGTATGTGTATTTTTTCCCTAGGCCATTCTGGTTAAGCGTTTGGAGCAGCAGAATTGCGAAAAATTTTTTGCCTTCTCAACCATTTCTTGGCTTCAAACTCCCATATCTCGCGAACGGATTGACCTAACCGAAAAATTCCTATTGCATCTGAAAGTAGAAACTCGCCCGATTGCAACGGCATGTGTATTTTTTCCCTAGGCCACTCTGGTTAAGCGTTTGGAGCACCAGAAGTGCGAAAAATTTGTTGTCTTCTCAACCATTTCTTAGCTTCAAACTCCCATATCTCGCGAACGGATTGACCTAACCGAAAAAGTCCTATTGCATCTGAAAGTAGAAACTCGCCCGATTGCAACGGCATGTGTATTTTTTCCCAAGGCCATTCTGGTTAAGCGTTTGGAGCAGCAGAATTGCGAAAAATTTTTTGCCTTCTCAACCATTTCTTGGTTTCAAACTCCCATATCTCGCGAACGGATTGACCTAACCCAAAAATTCCTAATGTAACTGAAAGTAGAAACTCGCCGGATTACAAAGGTATGGGTATTTTTTCCCTAGGCCATTCTGGTTAAACGTTTGGAGCAGCAGAATTGCGAAAAACTTGTTGTCTTCTCAACCATTTCTTAACTTCAAAGCCCCATATCTCGCGAACGGATTGACCAAACCCAAAAATTCCTTCTGCGTCTGAAAGTAGAAACTCCCCCGATTACAACGGTATGTGTATTTTTTCCCTAGGCCATTCTGGTTAAGCGTTTGGAGCAGCAGAAGTGCGAAAAATTTGTTGTCTTCTCAACCATTTCTTAGCTTCAAAGTCTCATATCTCGCGAACGGATTGACCTAACCCAAAAATTCCTATTGCATCTGAAAGTAGAAACTCGCTCGATTACAACGGTCTGTGTATTTTTCCCCTAGGCCATTCTGGTTAAGCGTTTGGAGCAGCAGAATTGCGAAAAATTTGTTGTCTTCTCAACCATTTCTTAGCTTCAAACTCCCATATCTCGCGAACGGATTGACCTAACACAAAAACTCCTATTGCATCTGAAAGTAGAAACTCGCCCAATTACAACGGTATGTGTATTTTTTCCCTAGGCCATTCTGGTTAAGCGTTTGGAGCAGCAGAATTGCGAAAAATTTTTTGCCTTCTCAACCATTTCTTGGCTCCAAACTCCCATATCTCGCGAACGGATTGTCCTAACCCAAAAATTCCTGTTGCGTCTGAAAGTAGAAACTCGACCGAATACAGCGGTATGTGTATTTTTCCCCTAGGCCATTCTGGTTAAGCGTTTGGAGCAGCAGAGTTGCGAAAAATTTGTTCTCTTCTCAAACATTTCTTAGCTTCAAACTCCCATATCTCGCGAACAGATTGACCTAACCTAAAAATTCCAATTGCATTTGAAAGTAGAAACTCGCCCGATTACAACAGTACGTGTATTTTTCCCTAGGCCATTCTGGTTAAGCGATTGGAGCAGCAGAAGTGCGAAAAATTTGTTGTCATGTCAACCATTTCTTAGATTCAAAGTCCCATATTTCGCGAACGGATTGACCTAACCCAAAAATTCCTATTGTAACTGAAAGTAGAAACTCGCCCGATTACAACGGTATGTGTGTTTTCTCCCTAGGCCATTCTGGTTAAGCGTTTGGAGCAGCAGAATTGCGAAAAATTTTTTCCTCCTCAACCATTTCTTGGTTTCAAACTCCCATATCTCGCGAACGGATTGACCTAACCCAAAAATTCCTATTGCATCTGAAAGTAGAAACTCGCCCGATTACATCGGTATGTGTATTTTTTCCCTAGGCCAGTCTGGTTAAGCGTTTAGAGCAGCAGAATTGCGAAAAATTTGTTGCCTTCTCAACCATTTCTTGGCTTCAAACTCCCATATCTCGCGAACGGATTGACCTAACCCAAAAATTCCTGTTGCGTCTGAAAGTAGAAACTCACCCGATATAAACGGTATGTGTATTTTTTCCCTAGCCCATTCTGGTTAAGCGTTTGGAGCAGCAGAATTGCGAAAAATTTGTTGTCTTCTCAACCATTTCTTGGCTTCAAACTCCATATCTCGCGAACGGATTGACCAAACCCAAAAATTCCTTCTGCGTCTGAAAGTAGAAACTCGCCCGATTACAACGGTATGTGTATTTTCTCCCTAGGGCATTCTGGTTAAGCGTTTGGAGCAGCAGAAGTGCGAAAAATTTGTTGTTTTGTCAACCATTTCTTTGCTTCAAACTCCCATATCTTTAGAACGGATTGACCTAACTCAAAAACTCCTATTGCATCTGAAAGTCGAAACTCGCCCAATTACAACGGTATGTGTATTTTTTCCCTAAGCCATTCTGGTTAAGCGTTTGGAGCAGCAGAAATGCGAAAAATTTTTTGCCTTCTCAACCATTTCTTGGCTCCAAACTCCCATATCTCGCGAACGGATTGACCTAACCCAAAAATTCCTGTTGCGTCTGAAAGTAGAAACTCGCCCGATTACAACGGTATGTGTATTTTCTCTCTAGGCCATTCTGGTTAAGCGTTTGGAGCAGCAGAATTGCGAAAAATTTGTTGCCTTCTCAACCATTCCTTGGTTTCAAACTCCCATATCTCGCGAACGGATTGACCTAACCCAAAAATTCCTATTGCATCTGAAAGTAGAAACTCGCCCGATTACAGCGGCATGTGTATTTTTTCCCTAGGCCATTCTGGTTAAGCGTTTAGAGCAGCAGAATTGCGAAAAATTTTTTGCCTTCTCAACCATTTCTTGGCTTCAAACTCCCATATCTCGCGAACGGATTGATCTCTCCCAAAAATTTCTGTTGCGTCTGATAGTAGAAACTCACCCGATATAAACGGTATGTGTATTTTTTCCCTAGCCCATTCTGGTTAAGCGTTTGGAGCAGCAGAATTGCGAAAAATTTGTTGTCTTCTCAACCATTTCTTAGCTTCAAAGTCCCATATCTCTCGAACGGATTGACCTAACCCAAAAATTCCTATTGCATCTGAAAGTAGAAACTCGCCCGATTACAGCGGTATGGGTATTTTTTCCCTAGGCCGTTCTGGTTAGGCGTTTGGAGCAGCAGAATTGCGAAAAATTTTTTGCCTTCTCAACCATTTCTTGGCTTCAAACTCCCATATCTCGCGAACGGATTGACCAAACCCAAAAATTCCTGTTGCGTCTGAAAGTAGAAACTCGCCCGATTACAACGGTATGTGTATTTTTCCCCTAGGCCATTCTGGTTAAGCGTATGAAGCTGCAGAATTGCGAAAAATTTTGTGCCTTCTCAACCATTTCTTGGCTTCAAACTCCCATATCTCGCGAACGGATTGACCTAACCGAAAAATTCCTATTGCATCTGAAAGTAGAAACTCGCCCGATTGCAACGGCATGTGTATTTTTTCCCTAGGCCACTCTGGTTAAGCGTTTGGAGCACCAGAAGTGCGAAAAATTTGTTGCCTTCTCAACCATTTCTTAGCTTCAAACTCCCATATCTCGCGAACGGATTGACCTAAACCAAAAATTCCTATTGCATCTGAAAGTAGAAACTCGCCCGATTACAGCGGCATGTGTATTTTTTCCCTAGGCCATTCTGGTTAAGCGTTTGGAGCACCAGAAGTGCGAAAAATTTGTTGTCTTCTCAACCATTTCTTAGCTTCAAACACCCATATCTCGCGAACGGATTGACCTAAACGAAAAATTCCTATTGCATCTGAAAGTAGAAACTCGCCCGATTACAACGGCATGTGTATTTTTTCCCTAGGCCATTCTGGTTAGGCGTTTGGAGCAGCAGAATTGCGAAAAATGTTTTGCCTTCTCAACCATTTCTTGGCTTCAAACTCCCATATCTCGCGAACGGATTGACCAAACCCAAAAATTCCTGTTGCGTCTGAAAGTAGAAACTCGCCCGATTACAACGGTATGTGTATTTTTCCCCTAGGCCATTCTGGTTAAGCGTTTGGAGCAGCAGAATTGCGAAAAATTTGTTGTCTTCTCAACCATTTCTTAGCTTCAAAGTCCCATATCTCGCGAACGAATTGACCAAACCCAAAAATTCCTTCTGCGTCTGAAAGTAGAAACTCGCCCGATTACAACGGTATGTGTATTTGTCCCCTAGGCCATTCTGGTTAAGCGTTTGAAGCAGCAGAATTGCGAAAAATTTTTTGCCTTCACAACCATTTCTTGGCTCCAAACTCCCATATCTCGCGAAAGGATTGACCTAACCCAAAAATTCCTGTTGCGTCTGAAAGTAGAAACTCGCCCGATTACAACGGTATGTGTATTTTCTCTCTAGGCCATTCTGGTTAAGCGTTTGGAGCAGCAGAATTGCGAAAAATTTTTTGCCTTCTCAACCATTCCTTGGTTTCAAACTCCCATATCTCGCGAACGGATTGACCTAAACCAAAAATTCCTATTGCATCTGAAAGTAGAAACTCGCCCGATTACAGCGGCATGTGTATTTTTTCCCTAGGCCATTCTGGTTAAGCGTTTAGAGCAGCAGAATTGCGAAAAATTTTTTGCCTTCTCAACCATTTCTTGGCTTCAAACTCCCATATCTCGCGAACGGATTGATCTAACCCAAAAATTTCTGTTGCGTCTGAAAGTAGAAACTCACCCGATATAAACGGTATGTGTATTTTTTCCCTAGCCCATTCTGGTTAAGCGTTTGGAGCAGCAGAATTGCGAATAATTTGTTGTCTTCTCAACCATTTCTTAGCTTCAAAGTCCCATACCTCGCGAACGGATTGACCTAACCCAAAAATTCCTATTGCATCTGAAAGTAGGAACTCGCCCGATTACAGCGGTATGTGTATTTTTTCCCTAGGCCATTCTGGTTAAACGTTTGGAGCAGCAGAAGTGCGAAAAACTTGTTGTCTTCTCAACTATTTCTTAACTTCAAAGCCCCATATCTCGCGAACGGATTGACCTAACCCAAAAATTCCTTCTGCGTCTGAAAGTAGAAACTCCCCCGATTACAACGGTATGTGTATTTTTTCCCTAGGCCATTCTGGTTAAGCGTTTGGAGCAGCAGAAGTGCGAAAAATTTGTTGTCTTCTCAACCATTTCTTAGCTTCAAAGTCTCATATCTCGCGAACGGATTGACCTAACCCAAAAATTCCTATTGCATCTGAAAGTAGAAACTCGCTCGATTACAACGGTCTGTGTATTTTTCCCCTAGGCCATTCTGGTTAAGCGTTTGGAGCAGCAGAATTGCGAAAAATTTGTTGTCTTCTCAACCATTTCTTAGCTTCAAACTCCCATATCTCGCGAACAGATTGACCTAACCTAAAAATTCCAATTGCATTTGAAAGTAGAAACTCGCCCGATTACAACAGTACGTGTATTTTTCCCCTAGGCCATTCTGGTTAAGCGATTGGAGCAGCAGAAGTGCGAAAAATTTGTTGTCATGTCAACCATTTCTTAGCTTCAAACTCCCATATCTCGCGAACGGATTGACCTAACACAAAAACTCCTATTGCATCTGAAAGTAGAAACTCGCCCAATTACAACGGTATGTGTATTTTTTCCCTAGGCCATTCTGGTTAAGCGTTTGGAGCAGCAGAATTGCGAAAAATTTTTTGCCTTCTCAACCATTTCTTGGCTCCAAACTCCCATATCTCGCGAACGGATTGTCCTAACCCAAAAATTCCTGTTGCGTCTGAAAGTAGAAACTCGACCGAATACAGCGGTATGTGTATTTTTCCCCTAGGCCATTCTGGTTAAGCGTTTGGAGCAGCAGAGTTGCGAAAAATTTGTTCTCTTCTCAACCATTTCTTAGCTTCAAACTCCCATATCTCGCGAACAGATTGACCTAACCTAAAAATTCCAATTGCATTTGAAAGTAGAAACTCGCCCGATTACAACAGTACGTGTATTTTTCCCTAGGCCATTCTGGTTAAGCGATTGGAGCAGCAGAAGTGCGAAAAATTTGTTGTCATGTCAACCATTTCTTAGATTCAAAGTCCCATATTTCGCGAACGGATTGACCTAACCCAAAAATTCCTATTGTAACTGAAAGTAGAAACTCGCCCGATTACAACGGTATGTGTGTTTTCTCCCTAGGCCATTCTGGTTAAGCGTTTGGAGCAGCAGAATTGCGAAAAATTTTTTCCTCCTCAACCATTTCTTGGTTTCAAACTCCCATATCTCGCGAACGGATTGACCTAACCCAAAAATTCCTATTGCATCTGAAAGTAGAAACTCGCTCGATTACAACGGTCTGTGTATTTTTCCCCTAGGCCATTCTGGTTAAGCGTTTGGAGCAGCAGAATTGCGTAAAATTTGTTGTCTTCTCAACAATTTCTTAGCTTCAAAGTCCCATATCTAGCGAACGGATTGACCGAACCCAAAAATTCCTAATGTAACTGAAAGTAGAAACTCGCCCGATTACAAAGGTATGGGTATTTTTTCCCTAGGCCATTCTGGTTAAACGTTTGGAGCAGCAGAAGTGCGAAAAACTTGTTGTCTTCTCAACCATTTCTTAACTTCAAAGCCCCATATCTCGCGAACGGATTGACCAAACCCAAAAATTCCTTCTGCGTCTGAAAGTAGAAACTCCCCCGATTACAACGGTATGTGTATTTTTTCCCTAGGCCATTCTGGTTAAGCGTTTGGAGCAGCAGAAGTGCGAAAAATTTGTTGTCTTCTCAACCATTTCTTAGCTTCAAAGTCTCATATCTCGCGAACGGATTGACCTAACCCAAAAATTCCTATTGCATCTGAAAGTAGAAACTCGCTCGATTACAACGGTCTGTGTATTTTTCCCCTAGGCCATTCTGGTTAAGCGTTTGGAGCAGCAGAATTGCGAAAAATTTGTTGTCTTCTCAACCATTTCTTAGCTTCAAACTCCCATATCTCGCGAACAGATTGACCTAACCTAAAAATTCCAATTGCATTTGAAAGTAGAAACTCGCCCGATTACAACAGTACGTGTATTTTTCCCCTAGGCCATTCTGGTTAAGCGATTGGAGCAGCAGAAGTGCGAAAAATTTGTTGTCATGTCAACCATTTCTTAGCTTCAAACTCCCATATCTCGCGAACGGATTGACCTAACACAAAAACTCCTATTGCATCTGAAAGTAGAAACTCGCCCAATTACAACGGTATGTGTATTTTTTCCCTAGGCCATTCTGGTTAAGCGTTTGGAGCAGCAGAATTGCGAAAAATTTTTTGCCTTCTCAACCATTTCTTGGCTCCAAACTCCCATATCTCGCGAACGGATTGTCCTAACCCAAAAATTCCTGTTGCGTCTGAAAGTAGAAACTCGACCGAATACAGCGGTATGTGTATTTTTCCCCTAGGCCATTCTGGTTAAGCGTTTGGAGCAGCAGAGTTGCGAAAAATTTGTTCTCTTCTCAACCATTTCTTAGCTTCAAACTCCCATATCTCGCGAACAGATTGACCTAACCTAAAAATTCCAATTGCATTTGAAAGTAGAAACTCGCCCGATTACAACAGTACGTGTATTTTTCCCTAGGCCATTCTGGTTAAGCGATTGGAGCAGCAGAAGTGCGAAAAATTTGTTGTCATGTCAACCATTTCTTAGATTCAAAGTCCCATATTTCGCGAACGGATTGACCTAACCCAAAAATTCCTATTGTAACTGAAAGTAGAAACTCGCCCGATTACAACGGTATGTGTGTTTTCTCCCTAGGCCATTCTGGTTAAGCGTTTGGAGCAGCAGAATTGCGAAAAATTTTTCCTCCTCAACCATTTCTTGGTTTCAAACTCCCATATCTCGCGAACGGATTGACCTAACCCAAAAATTCCTATTGCATCTGAAAGTAGAAACTCGCCCGATTACATCGGTATGTGTATTTTTTCCCTAGGCCAGTCTGGTTAAGCGTTTAGAGCAGCAGAATTGCGAAAAATTTGTTGCCTTCTCAACCATTTCTTGGCTTCAAACTCCCATATCTCGCGAACGGATTGACCTAACCCAAAAATTCCTGTTGCGTCTGAAAGTAGAAACTCACCCGATATAAACGGTATGTGTATTTTTTCCCTAGCCCATTCTGGTTAAGCGTTTGGAGCAGCAGAATTGCGAAAAATTTGTTGTCTTCTCAACCATTTCTTGGCTTCAAACTCCCATATCTCGCGAACGGATTGACCAAACCCAAAAATTCCTTCTGCGTCTGAAAGTAGAAACTCGCCCGATTACAACGGTATGTGTATTTTCTCCCTAGGGCATTCTGGTTAAGCGTTTGGAGCAGCAGAAGTGCGAAAAATTTGTTGTTTTGTCAACCATTTCTTTGCTTCAAACTCCCATATCTTTAGAACGGATTGACCTAACTCAAAAACTCCTATTGCATCTGAAAGTCGAAACTCGCCCAATTACAACGGTATGTGTATTTTTTCCCTAAGCCATTCTGGTTAAGCGTTTGGAGCAGCAGAAATGCGAAAAATTTTTTGCCTTCTCAACCATTTCTTGGCTCCAAACTCCCATATCTCGCGAACGGATTGACCTAACCCAAAAATTCCTGTTGCGTCTGAAAGTAGAAACTCGCCCGATTACAACGGTATGTGTATTTTCTCTCTAGGCCATTCTGGTTAAGCGTTTGGAGCAGCAGAATTGCGAAAAATTTGTTGCCTTCTCAACCATTCCTTGGTTTCAAACTCCCATATCTCGCGAACGGATTGACCTAACCCAAAAATTCCTATTGCATCTGAAAGTAGAAACTCGCCCGATTACAGCGGCATGTGTATTTTTTCCCTAGGCCATTCTGGTTAAGCGTTTAGAGCAGCAGAATTGCGAAAAATTTTTTGCCTTCTCAACCATTTCTTGGCTTCAAACTCCCATATCTCGCGAACGGATTGATCTCTCCCAAAAATTTCTGTTGCGTCTGATAGTAGAAACTCACCCGATATAAACGGTATGTGTATTTTTTCCCTAGCCCATTCTGGTTAAGCGTTTGGAGCAGCAGAATTGCGAAAAATTTGTTGTCTTCTCAACCATTTCTTAGCTTCAAAGTCCCATATCTCTCGAACGGATTGACCTAACCCAAAAATTCCTATTGCATCTGAAAGTAGAAACTCGCCCGATTACAGCGGTATGGGTATTTTTTCCCTAGGCCGTTCTGGTTAGGCGTTTGGAGCAGCAGAATTGCGAAAAATTTTTTGCCTTCTCAACCATTTCTTGGCTTCAAACTCCCATATCTCGCGAACGGATTGACCAAACCCAAAAATTCCTGTTGCGTCTGAAAGTAGAAACTCGCCCGATTACAACGGTATGTGTATTTTTCCCCTAGGCCATTCTGGTTAAGCGTATGAAGCTGCAGAATTGCGAAAAATTTTGTGCCTTCTCAACCATTTCTTGGCTTCAAACTCCCATATCTCGCGAACGGATTGACCTAACCGAAAAATTCCTATTGCATCTGAAAGTAGAAACTCGCCCGATTGCAACGGCATGTGTATTTTTTCCCTAGGCCACTCTGGTTAAGCGTTTGGAGCACCAGAAGTGCGAAAAATTTGTTGCCTTCTCAACCATTTCTTAGCTTCAAACTCCCATATCTCGCGAACGGATTGACCTAAACCAAAAATTCCTATTGCATCTGAAAGTAGAAACTCGCCCGATTACAGCGGCATGTGTATTTTTTCCCTAGGCCATTCTGGTTAAGCGTTTGGAGCACCAGAAGTGCGAAAAATTTGTTGTCTTCTCAACCATTTCTTAGCTTCAAACACCCATATCTCGCGAACGGATTGACCTAAACGAAAAATTCCTATTGCATCTGAAAGTAGAAACTCGCCCGATTACAACGGCATGTGTATTTTTTCCCTAGGCCATTCTGGTTAGGCGTTTGGAGCAGCAGAATTGCGAAAAATGTTTTGCCTTCTCAACCATTTCTTGGCTTCAAACTCCCATATCTCGCGAACGGATTGACCAAACCCAAAAATTCCTGTTGCGTCTGAAAGTAGAAACTCGCCCGATTACAACGGTATGTGTATTTTTCCCCTAGGCCATTCTGGTTAAGCGTTTGGAGCAGCAGAATTGCGAAAAATTTGTTGTCTTCTCAACCATTTCTTAGCTTCAAAGTCCCATATCTCGCGAACGAATTGACCAAACCCAAAAATTCCTTCTGCGTCTGAAAGTAGAAACTCGCCCGATTACAACGGTATGTGTATTTTTCCCCTAGGCCATTCTGGTTAAGCGTTTGAAGCAGCAGAATTGCGAAAAATTTTTTGCCTTCACAACCATTTCTTGGCTCCAAACTCCCATATCTCGCGAAAGGATTGACCTAACCCAAAAATTCCTGTTGCGTCTGAAAGTAGAAACTCGCCCGATTACAACGGTATGTGTATTTTCTCTCTAGGCCATTCTGGTTAAGCGTTTGGAGCAGCAGAATTGCGAAAAATTTTTTGCCTTCTCAACCATTCCTTGGTTTCAAACTCCCATATCTCGCGAACGGATTGACCTAAACCAAAAATTCCTATTGCATCTGAAAGTAGAAACTCGCCCGATTACAGCGGCATGTGTATTTTTTCCCTAGGCCATTCTGGTTAAGCGTTTAGAGCAGCAGAATTGCGAAAAATTTTTTGCCTTCTCAACCATTTCTTGGCTTCAAACTCCCATATCTCGCGAACGGATTGACCTAACCGAAAAATTCCTATTGCATCTGAAAGTAGAAACTCGCCCGATTGCAACGGCATGTGTATTTTTTCCCTAGGCCACTCTGGTTAAGCGTTTGGAGCACCAGAAGTGCGAAAAATTTGTTGTCTTCTCAACCATTTCTTAGCTTCAAACTCCCATATCTCGCGAACGGATTGACCTAACCGAAAAAGTCCTATTGCATCTGAAAGTAGAAACTCGCCCGATTGCAACGGCATGTGTATTTTTTCCCAAGGCCATTCTGGTTAAGCGTTTGGAGCAGCAGAATTGCGAAAAATTTTTTGCCTTCTCAACCATTTCTTGGTTTCAAACTCCCATATCTCGCGAACGGATTGACCTAACCCAAAAATTCCTATTGCATCTGAAAGTTGAAACTCGCCCGATTACAGCGGTATGTGTATTTTTTCCCTAGGCCATTCTGGTTAAGCGTTTGGAGCAGCAGAAGTGCGAAAAATTTGTTGTCTTCTCAACCATTTCTTAGCTTCAAAGTCTCATATCTCGCGAACGGATTGACCTAACCCAAAAATTCCTATTGCATCTGAAAGTAGAAACTCGCTCGATTACAACGGTCTGTGTATTTTTCCCCTAGGCCATTCTGGTTAAGCGTTTGGAGCAGCAGAATTGCGAAAAATTTGTTGTCTTCTCAACAATTTCTTAGCTTCAAAGTCCCATATCTAGCGAACGGATTGACCGAACCCAAAAATTCCTAATGTAACTGAAAGTAGAAACTCGCCGGATTACAAAGGTATGGGTATTTTTTCCCTAGGCCATTCTGGTTAAACGTTTGGAGCAGCAGAAGTGCGAAAAACTTGTTGTCTTCTCAACCATTTCTTAACTTCAAAGCCCCATATCTCGCGAACGGATTGACCAAACCCAAAAATTCCTTCTGCGTCTGAAAGTAGAAACTCCCCCGATTACAACGGTATGTGTATTTTTTCCCTAGGCCATTCTGGTTAAGCGTTTGGAGCAGCAGAATTGCGAAAAATTTGTTGTCTTCTCAACCATTTCTTAGCTTCAAACTCCCATATCTCGCGAACAGATTGACCTAACCTAAAAATTCCAATTGCATTTGAAAGTAGAAACTCGCCCGATTACAACAGTACGTGTATTTTTCCCCTAGGCCATTCTGGTTAAGCGTTTGGAGCAGCAGAAGTGCGAAAAATTTGTTGTCTTCTCAACCATTTCTTAGCTTCAAAGTCTCATATCTCGCGAACGGATTGACCTAACCCAAAAATTCCTATTGCATCTGAAAGTAGAAACTCGCTCGATTACAACGGTCTGTGTATTTTTCCCCTAGGCCATTCTGGTTAAGCGTTTGGAGCAGCAGAATTGCGAAAAATTTGTTGTCTTCTCAACCATTTCTTAGCTTCAAACTCCCATATCTCGCGAACAGATTGACCTAACCTAAAAATTCCAATTGCATTTGAAAGTAGAAACTCGCCCGATTACAACAGTACGTGTATTTTTCCCCTAGGCCATTCTGGTTAAGCGATTGGAGCAGCAGAAGTGCGAAAAATTTGTTGTCATGTCAACCATTTCTTAGCTTCAAACTCCCATATCTCGCGAACGGATTGACCTAACACAAAAACTCCTATTGCATCTGAAAGTAGAAACTCGCCCAATTACAACGGTATGTGTATTTTTTCCCTAGGCCATTCTGGTTAAGCGTTTGGAGCAGCAGAATTGCGAAAAATTTTTTGCCTTCTCAACCATTTCTTGGCTCCAAACTCCCATATCTCGCGAACGGATTGTCCTAACCCAAAAATTCCTGTTGCGTCTGAAAGTAGAAACTCGACCGAATACAGCGGTATGTGTATTTTTCCCCTAGGCCATTCTGGTTAAGCGTTTGGAGCAGCAGAGTTGCGAAAAATTTGTTCTCTTCTCAACCATTTCTTAGCTTCAAACTCCCATATCTCGCGAACAGATTGACCTAACCTAAAAATTCCAATTGCATTTGAAAGTAGAAACTCGCCCGATTACAACAGTACGTGTATTTTTCCCTAGGCCATTCTGGTTAAGCGATTGGAGCAGCAGAAGTGCGAAAAATTTGTTGTCATGTCAACCATTTCTTAGATTCAAAGTCCCATATTTCGCGAACGGATTGACCTAACCCAAAAATTCCTATTGTAACTGAAAGTAGAAACTCGCCCGATTACAACGGTATGTGTGTTTTCTCCCTAGGCCATTCTGGTTAAGCGTTTGGAGCAGCAGAATTGCGAAAAATTTTTTCCTCCTCAACCATTTCTTGGTTTCAAACTCCCATATCTCGCGAACGGATTGACCTAACCCAAAAATTCCTATTGCATCTGAAAGTAGAAACTCGCCCGATTACATCGGTATGTGTATTTTTTCCCTAGGCCAGTCTGGTTAAGCGTTTAGAGCAGCAGAATTGCGAAAAATTTGTTGCCTTCTCAACCATTTCTTGGCTTCAAACTCCCATATCTCGCGAACGGATTGACCTAACCCAAAAATTCCTGTTGCGTCTGAAAGTAGAAACTCACCCGATATAAACGGTATGTGTATTTTTTCCCTAGCCCATTCTGGTTAAGCGTTTGGAGCAGCAGAATTGCGAAAAATTTGTTGTCTTCTCAACCATTTCTTGGCTTCAAACTCCCATATCTCGCGAACGGATTGACCAAACCCAAAAATTCCTTCTGCGTCTGAAAGTAGAAACTCGCCCGATTACAACGGTATGTGTATTTTCTCCCTAGGGCATTCTGGTTAAGCGTTTGGAGCAGCAGAAGTGCGAAAAATTTGTTGTTTTGTCAACCATTTCTTTGCTTCAAACTCCCATATCTTTAGAACGGATTGACCTAACTCAAAAACTCCTATTGCATCTGAAAGTCGAAACTCGCCCAATTACAACGGTATGTGTATTTTTTCCCTAAGCCATTCTGGTTAAGCGTTTGGAGCAGCAGAAATACGAAAAATTTTTTGCCTTCTCAACCATTTCTTGGCTCCAAACTCCCATATCTCGCGAACGGATTGACCTAACCCAAAAATTCCTGTTGCGTCTGAAAGTAGAAACTCGCCCGATTACAACGGTATGTGTATTTTCTCTCTAGGCCATTCTGGTTAAGCGTTTGGAGCAGCAGAATTGCGAAAAATTTGTTGCCTTCTCAACCATTCCTTGGTTTCAAACTCCCATATCTCGCGAACGGATTGACCTAACCCAAAAATTCCTATTGCATCTGAAAGTAGAAACTCGCCCGATTACAGCGGCATGTGTATTTTTTCCCTAGGCCATTCTGGTTAAGCGTTTAGAGCAGCAGAATTGCGAAAAATTTTTTGCCTTCTCAACCATTTCTTGGCTTCAAACTCCCATATCTCGCGAACGGATTGATCTCTCCCAAAAATTTCTGTTGCGTCTGATAGTAGAAACTCACCCGATATAAACGGTATGTGTATTTTTTCCCTAGCCCATTCTGGTTAAGCGTTTGGAGCAGCAGAATTGCGAAAAATTTGTTGTCTTCTCAACCATTTCTTAGCTTCAAAGTCCCATATCTCTCGAACGGATTGACCTAACCCAAAAATTCCTATTGCATCTGAAAGTAGAAACTCGCCCGATTACAGCGGTATGGGTATTTTTTCCCTAGGCCGTTCTGGTTAGGCGTTTGGAGCAGCAGAATTGCGAAAAATTTTTTGCCTTCTCAACCATTTCTTGGCTTCAAACTCCCATATCTCGCGAACGGATTGACCAAACCCAAAAATTCCTGTTGCGTCTGAAAGTAGAAACTCGCCCGATTACAACGGTATGTGTATTTTTCCCCTAGGCCATTCTGGTTAAGCGTATGAAGCTGCAGAATTGCGAAAAATTTTGTGCCTTCTCAACCATTTCTTGGCTTCAAACTCCCATATCTCGCGAACGGATTGACCTAACCGAAAAATTCCTATTGCATCTGAAAGTAGAAACTCGCCCGATTGCAACGGCATGTGTATTTTTTCCCTAGGCCACTCTGGTTAAGCGTTTGGAGCACCAGAAGTGCGAAAAATTTGTTGCCTTCTCAACCATTTCTTAGCTTCAAACTCCCATATCTCGCGAACGGATTGACCTAAACCAAAAATTCCTATTGCATCTGAAAGTAGAAACTCGCCCGATTACAGCGGCATGTGTATTTTTTCCCTAGGCCATTCTGGTTAAGCGTTTGGAGCACCAGAAGTGCGAAAAATTTGTTGTCTTCTCAACCATTTCTTAGCTTCAAACACCCATATCTCGCGAACGGATTGACCTAAACGAAAAATTCCTATTGCATCTGAAAGTAGAAACTCGCCCGATTACAACGGCATGTGTATTTTTTCCCTAGGCCATTCTGGTTAGGCGTTTGGAGCAGCAGAATTGCGAAAAATGTTTTGCCTTCTCAACCATTTCTTGGCTTCAAACTCCCATATCTCGCGAACGGATTGACCAAACCCAAAAATTCCTGTTGCGTCTGAAAGTAGAAACTCGCCCGATTACAACGGTATGTGTATTTTTCCCCTAGGCCATTCTGGTTAAGCGTTTGGAGCAGCAGAATTGCGAAAAATTTGTTGTCTTCTCAACCATTTCTTAGCTTCAAAGTCCCATATCTCGCGAACGAATTGACCAAACCCAAAAATTCCTTCTGCGTCTGAAAGTAGAAACTCGCCCGATTACAACGGTATGTGTATTTTTCCCCTAGGCCATTCTGGTTAAGCGTTTGAAGCAGCAGAATTGCGAAAAATTTTTTGCCTTCACAACCATTTCTTGGCTCCAAACTCCCATATCTCGCGAAAGGATTGACCTAACCCAAAAATTCCTGTTGCGTCTGAAAGTAGAAACTCGCCCGATTACAACGGTATGTGTATTTTCTCTCTAGGCCATTCTGGTTAAGCGTTTGGAGCAGCAGAATTGCGAAAAATTTTTTGCCTTCTCAACCATTCCTTGGTTTCAAACTCCCATATCTCGCGAACGGATTGACCTAAACCAAAAATTCCTATTGCATCTGAAAGTAGAAACTCGCCCGATTACAGCGGCATGTGTATTTTTTCCCTAGGCCATTCTGGTTAAGCGTTTAGAGCAGCAGAATTGCGAAAAATTTTTTGCCTTCTCAACCATTTCTTGGCTTCAAACTCCCATATCTCGCGAACGGATTGATCTAACCCAAAAATTTCTGTTGCGTCTGAAAGTAGAAACTCACCCGATATAAACGGTATGTGTATTTTTTCCCTAGCCCATTCTGGTTAAGCGTTTGGAGCAGCAGAATTGCGAATAATTTGTTGTCTTCTCAACCATTTCTTAGCTTCAAAGTCCCATACCTCGCGAACGGATTGACCTAACCCAAAAATTCCTATTGCATCTGAAAGTAGGAACTCGCCCGATTACAGCGGTATGTGTATTTTTTCCCTAGGCCATTCTGGTTAAGCGTTTGGAGCAGCAGAATTGCGAAAAATTTTTTGCCTTCTCAACCATTTCTTGGCTTCAAACTCCCATATCTCGCGAACGGATTGACCTAACCGAAAAATTCCTATTGCATCTGAAAGTAGAAACTCGCCCGATTGCAACGGCATGTGTATTTTTTCCCTAGGCCACTCTGGTTAAGCGTTTGGAGCACCAGAAGTGCGAAAAATTTGTTGTCTTCTCAACCATTTCTTAGCTTCAAACTCCCATATCTCGCGAACGGATTGACCTAACCGAAAAAGTCCTATTGCATCTGAAAGTAGAAACTCGCCCGATTGCAACGGCATGTGTATTTTTTCCCAAGGCCATTCTGGTTAAGCGTTTGGAGCAGCAGAATTGCGAAAAATTTTTTGCCTTCTCAACCATTTCTTGGTTTCAAACTCCCATATCTCGCGAACGGATTGACCTAACCCAAAAATTCCTATTGCATCTGAAAGTTGAAACTCGCCCGATTACAGCGGTATGTGTATTTTTTCCCTAGGCCATTCTGGTTAAGCGTTTGGAGCAGCAGAAGTGCGAAAAATTTGTTGTCTTCTCAACCATTTCTTAGCTTCAAAGTCTCATATCTCGCGAACGGATTGACCTAACCCAAAAATTCCTATTGCATCTGAAAGTAGAAACTCGCTCGATTACAACGGTCTGTGTATTTTTCCCCTAGGCCATTCTGGTTAAGCGTTTGGAGCAGCAGAATTGCGAAAAATTTGTTGTCTTCTCAACAATTTCTTAGCTTCAAAGTCCCATATCTAGCGAACGGATTGACCGAACCCAAAAATTCCTAATGTAACTGAAAGTAGAAACTCGCCGGATTACAAAGGTATGGGTATTTTTTCCCTAGGCCATTCTGGTTAAACGTTTGGAGCAGCAGAAGTGCGAAAAACTTGTTGTCTTCTCAACCATTTCTTAACTTCAAAGCCCCATATCTCGCGAACGGATTGACCAAACCCAAAAATTCCTTCTGCGTCTGAAAGTAGAAACTCCCCCGATTACAACGGTATGTGTATTTTTTCCCTAGGCCATTCTGGTTAAGCGTTTGGAGCAGCAGAAGTGCGAAAAATTTGTTGTCTTCTCAACCATTTCTTAGCTTCAAAGTCTCATATCTCGCGAACGGATTGACCTAACCCAAAAATTCCTATTGCATCTGAAAGTAGAAACTCGCTCGATTACAACGGTCTGTGTATTTTTCCCCTAGGCCATTCTGGTTAAGCGTTTGGAGCAGCAGAATTGCGAAAAATTTGTTGTCTTCTCAACCATTTCTTAGCTTCAAACTCCCATATCTCGCGAACAGATTGACCTAACCTAAAAATTCCAATTGCATTTGAAAGTAGAAACTCGCCCGATTACAACAGTACGTGTATTTTTCCCCTAGGCCATTCTGGTTAAGCGATTGGAGCAGCAGAAGTGCGAAAAATTTGTTGTCATGTCAACCATTTCTTAGCTTCAAACTCCCATATCTCGCGAACGGATTGACCTAACACAAAAACTCCTATTGCATCTGAAAGTAGAAACTCGCCCAATTACAACGGTATGTGTATTTTTTCCCTAGGCCATTCTGGTTAAGCGTTTGGAGCAGCAGAATTGCGAAAAATTTTTTGCCTTCTCAACCATTTCTTGGCTCCAAACTCCCATATCTCGCGAACGGATTGTCCTAACCCAAAAATTCCTGTTGCGTCTGAAAGTAGAAACTCGACCGAATACAGCGGTATGTGTATTTTTCCCCTAGGCCATTCTGGTTAAGCGTTTGGAGCAGCAGAGTTGCGAAAAATTTGTTCTCTTCTCAAACATTTCTTAGCTTCAAACTCCCATATCTCGCGAACAGATTGACCTAACCTAAAAATTCCAATTGCATTTGAAAGTAGAAACTCGCCCGATTACAACAGTACGTGTATTTTTCCCTAGGCCATTCTGGTTAAGCGATTGGAGCAGCAGAAGTGCGAAAAATTTGTTGTCATGTCAACCATTTCTTAGATTCAAAGTCCCATATTTCGCGAACGGATTGACCTAACCCAAAAATTCCTATTGTAACTGAAAGTAGAAACTCGCCCGATTACAACGGTATGTGTGTTTTCTCCCTAGGCCATTCTGGTTAAGCGTTTGGAGCAGCAGAATTGCGAAAAATTTTTTCCTCCTCAACCATTTCTTGGTTTCAAACTCCCATATCTCGCGAACGGATTGACCTAACCCAAAAATTCCTATTGCATCTGAAAGTAGAAACTCGCCCGATTACATCGGTATGTGTATTTTTTCCCTAGGCCAGTCTGGTTAAGCGTTTAGAGCAGCAGAATTGCGAAAAATTTTTTGCCTTCTCAACCATTTCTTGGCTTCAAACTCCCATATCTCGCGAACGGATTGACCTAACCCAAAAATTCCTGTTGCGTCTGAAAGTAGAAACTCACCCGATATAAACGGTATGTGTATTTTTTCCCTAGCCCATTCTGGTTAAGCGTTTGGAGCAGCAGAATTGCGAAAAATTTGTTGTCTACTCAACCATTTCTTGGCTTCAAACTCCCATATCTCGCGAACGGATTGACCAAACCCAAAAATTCCTTCTGCGTCTGAAAGTAGAAACTCGCCCGATTACAACGGTATGTGTATTTTCTCCCTAGGGCATTCTGGTTAAGCGTTTGGAGCAGCAGAAGTGCGAAAAATTTGTTGTTTTGTCAACCATTTCTTTGCTTCAAACTCCCATATCTCGCGAACGGATTGACCTAACTCAAAAATTCCTATTGCATCTGAAAGTAGAAACTCGCCCAATTACAACGGTATGTGTATTTTTTCCCTAAGCCATTCTGGTTAAGCGTTTGGAGCAGCAGAATTGCGAAAAATTTTTTGCCTTCTCAACCATTTCTTGGCTCCAAACTCCCATATCTCGCGAACGGATTGACCTAACCCAAAAATTCCTGTTGCGTCTGAAAGTAGAAACTCGCCCGATTACAACGGTATGTGTATTTTGTCTCTAGGCCATTCTGGTTAAGCGTTTGGAGCAGCAGAATTGCGAAAAATTTTTTGCCTTCTCAACCATTCCTTGGTTTCAAACTCCCATATCTCGCGAACGGATTGACCTAACCCAAAAATTCCTATTGCATCTGAAAGTAGAAACTCGCCCGATTACAGCGGCATGTGTATTTTTTCCCTAGGCCATTCTGGTTAAGCGTTTAGAGCAGCAGAATTGCGAAAAATTTTTTGCCTTCTCAACCATTTCTTGGCTTCAAACTCCCATATCTCGCGAACGGATTGATCTCTCCCAAAAATTTCTGTTGCGTCTGATAGTAGAAACTCACCCGATATAAACGGTATGTGTATTTTTTCCCTAGCCCATTCTGGTTAAGCGTTTGGAGCAGCAGAATTGCGAAAAATTTGTTGTCTTCTCAACCATTTCTTGGCTTCAAACTCCCATATCTCGCGAACGGATTGACCAAACCCAAAAATTCCTTCTGCGTCTGAAAGTAGAAACTCGCCCGATTACAACGGTATGTGTATTTTCTCCCTAGGGCATTCTGGTTAAGCGTTTGGAGCAGCAGAAGTGCGAAAAATTTGTTGTTTTGTCAACCATTTCTTTGCTTCAAACTCCCATATCTCGCGAACGGATTGACCTAACTCAAAAATTCCTATTGCATCCGAAAGTAGAAACTCGCCCAATTACAACGGCATGTGTATTTTTTCCCTAGGCCATTCTGGTTAAGCGTTTAGAGCAGCAGAATTGCGAAAAATTTTTTGCCTTCACAACCATTTCTTGGCTTCAAACTCCCATATCTCGCGAACGGATTGATCTAACCCAAAAATTTCTGTTGCGTCTGATAGTAGAAACTCACCCGATATAAACGGTATGTGTATTTTTTCCCTAGCCCATTCTGGTTAAGCGTTTGGAGCAGCAGAATTGCGAAAAATTTGTTGTCTTCTCAACCATTTCTTAGCTTCAAAGTCCCATATCTCTCGAACGGATTGACCTAACCCAAAAATTCCTATTGCATCTGAAAGTAGAAACTCGCCCGATTACAGCGGTATGGGTATTTTTTCCCTAGGCCATTCTGGTTAGGCGTTTGGAGCAGCAGAATTGCGAAAAATTTTTTGCCTTCTCAACCATTTCTTGGCTTCAAACTCCCATATCTCGCGAACGGATTGACCAAACCCAAAAATTCCTGTTGCGTCTGAAAGTAGAAACTCGCCCGATTACAACGGTATGTGTATTTTTCCCCTAGGCCATTCTGGTTAAGCGTATGAAGCTGCAGAATTGCGAAAAATTTTGTGCCTTCTCAACCATTTCTTGGCTTCAAACTCCCATATCTCGCGAACGGATTGACCTAACCGAAAAATTCCTATTGCATCTGAAAGTAGAAACTCGCCCGATTGCAACGGCATGTGTATTTTTTCCCTAGGCCACTCTGGTTAAGCGTTTGGAGCACCAGAAGTGCGAAAAATTTGTTGCCTTCTCAACCATTTCTTAGCTTCAAACACCCATATCTCGCGAACGGATTGACCTAAACGAAAAATTCCTATTGCATCTGAAAGTAGAAACTCGCCCGATTACAACGGCATGTGTATTTTTTCCCTAGGCCATTCTGGTTAAGCGTTTGGAGCAGCAGAATTGCGAAAAACTTTTGCCTTCTCAACCATTTCTTGGCTCCAAACTCCCACATCTCGCGAACGGATTGTCCTAACCCAAAAATTCCTGTTGCGTCTGAAAGTAGAAACTCGCCCGATTACAGCGGTATGTGTATTTTTCCCCTAGGCCATTCTGGTTAAGCGTTTGGAGCAGCAGAATTGCGAAAAATTTGTTCTCTTCTCAACCATTTCTTAGCTTCAAACTCCCATATCTCGCGAACAGATTGACCTAACCTAAAAATTCCAATTGCATTTGAAAGTAGAAACTCGCCCGATTACAACAGTACGTGTATTTTTCCCCTAGGCCATTCTGATTAAGCGTTTGCAGCAGCAGAATTGCGAAAAATTTTTTGCTTTCTCAACCATTTCTAGGCTTCAAACTCCGATATCTCGCGAACAGATTGAACAAACCCAAAAATTCCTACTGCGCCTGAAGGTAGAAACTCGCCCGATTACAACGGTATGCGTGTTTTATCCCTAGGCCATTCTGGTTAAGCGTTTGAAGCAGCAGAATTGCGAAAAATTTGTTGTCTTCTCAACCATTTCTTAGCTTCAAAGTCCCATATCTCGCGAACGAATTGACCAAACCCAAAAATTCCTTCTGCGTCTGAAAGTAGAAACTCGCCTGATTACAACGGTATGTGTATTTTTTCCCTAGGCCATTCTGGTTAAGCGTTTGGAGCAGCAGAATTGCGAAAAATTTGTTGTCTTCTCAACCATTTCTTAGCTTCAAAGTCCCATATCTCGCGAACGGATTGACCTAACCCAAAAATTCCTATTGCATCTGAAAGTAGGAACTCGCCCGATTACAGCGGTATGTGTATTTTTTCCCTAGGCCATTCTGGTTAAGCGTTTGGAGCAGCAGAATTGCGAAAAATTTTTTGCCTTCTCAACCATTTCTTGGCTTCAAACTCCCATATCTCGCGAACGGATTGACCTAACCGAAAAATTCCTATTGCATCTGAAAGTAGAAACTCGCCCGATTGCAACGGCATGTGTATTTTTTCCCTAGGCCACTCTGGTTAAGCGTTTGGAGCACCAGAAGTGCGAAATATTTGTTGTCTTCTCAACCATTTCTTAGCTTCAAACTCCCATATCTCGCGAACGGATTGACCTAACCGAAAAATTCCTATTGCATCTGAAAGTAGAAACTCGCCCGATTGCAACGGCATGTGTATTTTTTCCCAAGGCCATTCTGGTTAAGCGTTTGGAGCAGCAGAATTGCGAAAAATTTTTTGCCTTCTCAACCATTTCTTGGTTTCAAACTCCCATATCTCGCGAACGGATTGACCTAACCCAAAAATTCCTATTGCATCTGAAAGTTGAAACTCGCCCGATTACAGCGGTATGTGTATTTTTTCCCTAGGCCATTCTGGTTAAGCGTTTGGAGCAGCAGAAGTGCGAAAAATTTGTTGTCTTCTCAACCATTTCTTAGCTTCAAAGTCTCATATCTCGCGAACGGATTGACCTAACCCAAAAATTCCTATTGCATCTGAAAGTAGAAACTCGCTCGATTACAACGGTCTGTGTATTTTTCCCCTAGGCCATTCTGGTTAAGCGTTTGGAGCAGCAGAATTGCGAAAAATTTGTTGTCTTCTCAACAATTTCTTAGCTTCAAAGTCCCATATCTAGCGAACGGATTGACCGAACCCAAAAATGCCTAATGTAACTGAAAGTAGAAACTCGCCCGATTACAAAGGTATGGGTATTTTTTCCCTAGGCCATTCTGGTTAAGCGTTTGGAGCAGCAGAAGTGCGAAAAACTTGTTGTCTTCTCAACCATTTCTTAACTTCAAAGCCCCATATCTCGCGAACGGATTGACCAAACCCAAAAATTCCTTCTGCGTCTGAAAGTAGAAACTCACCCGATATAAACGGTATGTGTATTTTTTCCCTAGCCCATTCTGGTTAAGCGTTTGGAGCAGCAGAATTGCGAAAAATTTGTTGTCTTCTCAACAATTTCTTAGCTTCAAAGTCCCATATCTAGCGAACGGATTGACCGAACCCAAAAATTCCTAATGTAACTGAAAGTAGAAACTCGCCCGATTACAAAGGTATGGGTATTTTTTCCCTAGGCCATTCTGGTTAAGCGTTTGGAGCAGCAGAAGTGCAAAAAACTTGTTGTCTTCTCAACCATTTCTTAACTTCAAAGCCCCATATCTCGCGAACGGATTGACCTAACCCAAAAATTCCTAATGTAACTGAAAGTAGAAACTCGCCCGATTACAACGGTATGTGTATTTTTTTCCCTAGGCCATTCTGGTTAAGCGTTTGGAGCAGCAGAATTGCGAAAAATTTGTTGTCTTCTCATCCATTTCTTAGCTTCAAAGTCCCATATCTCGCGAACGGATTGACCAAACCCAAAAATTCCTTCTGCGTCTGAAAGTAGAAACTCGCCCGATTACAACGGTATGCGTATTTTTTCCCTAGGCCATTCTGGTTAAGCGTTTGGAGCAGCAGAAGTGCGAAAAATTTGTTTTCTTCTCAACCATTTCTTAGCTTCAAAGTCCCATATCTCGCGAACGGATTGACCAAACCCAAAAATTCCTTCTGCGTCTGAAAGTAGAAACTCGCCCGATTACAACGGTATGTGTATTTTCTCCCTAGGGCATTCTGGTTAAGCGTTTGGAGCAGCAGAAGTGCGAAAAATTTGTTGTCTTGTCAACCATTTCTTAGCTTCAATCTCCCATATCTCGCAAACGGATTGACCTAACTCAAAAATTCCTATTGCATCTGAAAGTAGAAACTCGCCCAATTACAACGGTATGTGTATTTTTTCCCTAGGCCATTCTGGTTAAGCGTTTGGAGCAGCAGAATTGCGAAAAATTTTTTGCCTTCTCAACCATTTCTTGGCTCCAAACACCCATATCTCGCGAACGGATTGTCCTAACCCAAAAATTCCTGTTGCTCTGAAAGTAGAAACTCGCCCGATTACAGCAGTATGTGTATTTTTCCCCTAGGCCATTCTGGTTAAGCGTTTGGAGCAGCAGAATTGCGAAAAATTTGTTCTCTTCTCAACCATTTCTTAGCTTCAAACTCCCATATCTCGCGAACGGATTGACCTAACCGAAAAATTCCTATTGCATCTGAAAGTAGAAACTCGCCCGATTGCAACGGCATGTGTATTTTTTCCCAAGGCCATTCTGGTTAAGCGTTTGGAGCAGCAGAATTGCGAAAAATTTTTTGCCTTCTCAACCATTTCTTGGCTCCAAACTCCCATATCTCGCGAACGGATTGTCCTAACCCAAAAATTCCTGTTGCGTCTGAAAGTAGAAACTCGACCGAATACAGCGGTATGTGTATTTTTCCCCTAGGCCATTCTGGTTAAGCGTTTGGAGCAGCAGAGTTGCGAAAAATTTGTTCTCTTCGCAACCTTTTCTTAGCTTCAAACTCCCATATCTCGCGAACAGATTGATCTAACCCAAAAATTCCTGTTGCGTCTGAAAGTAGAAACTCACCCGATATAAACGGTATGTGTATTTTTTCCCTAGGCCATTCTGGTTAAGCGTTTGGAGCAGCAGAATTGCGAAAAATTTTTTGCCTTCTCAACCATTTCTTGGCTTCAAACTCCCATATCTCGCGAACGGATTGACCTAACCGAAAAATTCTTATTGCATCTGAAAGTAGAAACTCGCCCGATTGCAACGGCATGTGTATTTTTTCCCTAGGCCACTCTGGTTAAGCGTTTGGAGCACCAGAAGTGCGAAAAATTTGTTGTCTTCTCAACCATTTCTTAGCTTCAAAGTCTCATATCTCGCGAACGGATTGACCTAACCCAAAAATTCCTATTGCATCTGAAAGTAGAAACTCGCTCGATTACAACGGTCTGTGTATTTTTCCCCTAGGCCATTCTGGTTAAGCGTTTGGAGCAGCAGAATTGCGAAAAATTTGTTGTCTTCTCAACAATTTCTTAGCTTCAAAGTCCCATATCTAGCGAACGGATTGACCGAACCCAAAAATTCCTAATGTAACTGAAAGTAGAAACTCGCCCGATTACAAAGGTATGGGTATTTTTTCCCTAGGCCATTCTGGTTAAACGTTTGGAGCAGCAGAAGTGCGAAAAACTTGTTGTCTTCTCAGCCATTTCTTAACTTCAAAGCCCCATATCTCGCGAACGGATTGACCAAACCCAAAAATTCCTTCTGCGTCTGAAAGTAGAAACTCCCCCGATTACAACGGTATGTGTATTTTTTCCCTAGGCCATTCTGGTTAAGCGTTTGGAGCAGCAGAATTGCGAAAAATTTTTTGCCTTCTCAACCATTTCTTGGCTCCAAACTCCCATATCTCGCGAACGGATTGTCCTAACCCAAAAATTCCTGTTGCGTCTGAAAGTAGAAACTCGACCGAATACAGCGGTATGTGTATTTTTCCCCTAGGCCATTCTGGTTAAGCGTTTGGAGCAGCAGAGTTGCGAAAAATTTGTTCTCTTCTCAACCATTTCTTAGCTTCAAACTCCCATATCTCGCGAACAGATTGACCTAACCTAAAAATTCCAATTGCATTTGAAAGTAGAAACTCGCCCGATTACAACAGTACGTGTATTTTTCCCTAGGCCATTCTGGTTAAGCGATTGGAGCAGCAGAAGTGCGAAAAATTTGTTGTCATGTCAACCATTTCTTAGATTCAAAGTCCCATATTTCGCGAACGGATTGACCTAACCCAAAAATTCCTATTGTAACTGAAAGTAGAAACTCGCCCGATTACAACGGTATGTGTGTTTTCTCCCTAGGCCATTCTGGTTAAGCGTTTGGAGCAGCAGAATTGCGAAAAATTTTTTCCTCCTCAACCATTTCTTGGTTTCAAACTCCCATATCTCGCGAACGGATTGACCTAACCCAAAAATTCCTATTGCATCTGAAAGTAGAAGCTCGCCCGATTACATCGGTATGTGTATTTTTTCCCTAGGCCAGTCTGGTTAAGCGTTTAGAGCAGCAGAATTGCGAAAAATTTTTTGCCTTCTCAACCATTTCTTGGCTTCAAACTCCCATATCTCGCGAACGGATTGACCTAACCCAAAAATTCCTGTTGCGTCTGAAAGTAGAAACTCACCCGATATAAACGGTATGTGTATTTTTTCCCTAGCCCATTCTGGTTAAGCGTTTGGAGCAGCAGAATTGCGAAAAATTTGTTGTCTTCTCAACCATTTCTTGGCTTCAAACTCCCATATCTCGCGAACGGATTGACCAAACCCAAAAATTCCTTCTGCGTCTGAAAGTAGAAACTCGCCCGATTACAACGGTATGTGTATTTTCTCCCTAGGGCATTCTGGTTAAGCGTTTGGAGCAGCAGAAGTGCGAAAAATTTGTTGTTTTGTCAACCATTTCTTTGCTTCAAACTCCCATATCTTTAGAACGGATTGACCTAACTCAAAAACTCCTATTGCGTCTGAAAGTCGAAACTCGCCCAATTACAACGGTATGTGTATTTTTTCCCTAAGCCATTCTGGTTAAGCGTTTGGAGCAGCAGAATTGCGAAAAATTTTTTGCCTTCTCAACCATTTCTTGGCTCCAAACTCCCATATCTCGCGAACGGATTGATCTCTCCCAAAAATTTCTGTTGCGTCTGATAGTAGAAACTCACCCGATATAAACGGTATGTGTATTTTTTCCCTAGCCCATTCTGGTTAAGCGTTTGGAGCAGCAGAATTGCGAAAAATTTGTTGTCTTCTCAACCATTTCTTGGCTTCAAACTCCCATATCTCGCGAACGGATTGACCAAACCCAAAAATTCCTTCTGCGTCTGAAAGTAGAAACTCGCCCGATTACAACGGTATGTGTATTTTCTCTCTAGGGCATTCTGGTTAAGCGTTTGGAGCAGCAGAAGTGCGAAAAATTTGTTGTTTTGTCAACCATTTCTTTGCTTCAAACTCCCATATCTCGCGAACGGATTGACCTAACTCAAAAATTCCTATTGCATCTGAAAGTAGAAACTCGCCCAATTACAACGGCATGTGTATTTTTTCCCTAGGCCATTCTGGTTAAGCGTTTAGAGCAGCAGAATTGCGAAAAATTTTTTGCCTTCACAACCATTTCTTGGCTTCAAACTCCCATATCTCGCGAACGGATTGATCTAACCCAAAAATTTCTGTTGCGTCTGATAGTAGAAACTCACCCGATATAAACGGTATGTGTATTTTTTCCCTAGCCCATTCTGGTTAAGCGTTTGGAGCAGCAGAATTGCGAAAAATTTGTTGTCTTCTCAACCATTTCTTAGCTTCAAAGTCCCATATCTCTCGAACGGATTGACCTAACCCAAAAATTCCTATTGCATCTGAAAGTAGAAACTCGCCCGATTACAGCGGTATGGGTATTTTTTCCCTAGGCCATTCTGGTTAGGCGTTTGGAGCAGCAGAATTGCGAAAAATTTTTTGCCTTCTCAACCATTTCTTGGCTTCAAACTCCCATATCTCGCGAACGGATTGACCAAACCCAAAAATTCCTGTTGCGTCTGAAAGTAGAAACTCGCCCGATTACAACGGTATGTGTATTTTTCCCCTAGGCCATTCTGGTTAAGCGTATGAAGCTGCAGAATTGCGAAAAATTTTGTGCCTTCTCAACCATTTCTTAGCTTCAAACTCCCATATCTCGCGAACGGATTGACCTAAACCAAAAATTCCTATTGCATCTGAAAGTAGAAACTCGCCCGATTACAGCGGCATGTGTATTTTTTCCCTAGGCCATTCTGGTTAAGCGTTTGGAGCACCAGAAGTGCGAAAAATTTGTTGTCTTCTCAACCATTTCTTAGCTTCAAACACCCATATCTCGCGAACGGATTGACCTAAACGAAAAATTCCTATTGCATCTGAAAGTAGAAACTCGCCCGATTACAACGGCATGTGTATTTTTTCCCTAGGCCATTCTGGTTAGGCGTTTGGAGCAGCAGAATTGCGAAAAATGTTTTGCCTCCTCAACCATTTCTCGGCTTCAAACTCCCATATCTCGCGAACGGATTGACCAAACCCAAAAATTCCTGTTGCGTCTGAAAGTAGAAACTCGCCCGATTACAACGGTATGTGTATTTTTCCCCTAGGCCATTCTGGTTAAGCGTTTGGAGCAGCAGAATTGCGAAAAATTTGTCTTCTCAACCATTTCTTAGCTTCAAAGTCCCATATCTCGCGAACGAATTGACCAAACCCAAAAATTCCTTCTGCGTCTGAAAGTAGAAACTCGCCCGATTACAACGGTATGTGTATTTTTCCCCTAGGCCATTCTGGTTAAGCGTTTGAAGCAGCAGAATTGCGAAAAATTTTTTGCCTTCACAACCATTTCTTGGCTCCAAACTCCCATATCTCGCGAAAGGATTGATCTAACCCAAAAATTCCTGTTGCGTCTGAAAGTAGAAACTCGCCCGATTACAACGGTATGTGTATTTTCTCTCTAGGCCATTCTGGTTAAGCGTTTGGAGCAGCAGAATTGCGAAAAATTTTTTGCCTTCTCAACCATTCCTTGGTTTCAAACTCCCATATCTCGCGAACGGATTGACCTAAACCAAAAATTCCTATTGCATCTGAAAGTAGAAACTCGCCCGATTACAGCGGCATGTGTATTTTTTTCCCTAGGCCATTCTGGTTAAGCGTTTAGAGCAGCAGAATTGCGAAAAATTTTTTGCCTTCTCAACCATTTCTTGGCTTCAAACTCCCATATCTCGCGAACGGATTGATCTAACCCAAAAATTTCTGTTGCGTCTGAAAGTAGAAACTCACCCGATATAAACGGTATGTGTATTTTTTCCCTAGCCCATTCTGGTTAAGCGTTTGGAGCAGCAGAATTGCGAATAATTTGTTGTCTTCTCAACCATTTCTTAGCTTCAAAGTCCCATACCTCGCGAACGGATTGACCTAACCCAAAAATTCCTATTGCATCTGAAAGTAGGAACTCGCCCGATTACAGCGATATGTGTATTTTTTCCCTAGGCCATTCTGGTTAAGCGTTTGGAGCAGCAGAATTGCGAAAAATTTTTTGCCTTCTCAACCATTTCTTGGCTTCAAACTCCCATATCTCGCGAACGGATTGACCTAACCGAAAAATTCCTATTGCATCTGAAAGTAGAAACTCGCCCGATTGCAACGGCATGTGTATTTTTTCCCTAGGCCACTCTGGTTAAGCGTTTGGAGCACCAGAAGAGCGAAAAATTTGTTGTCTTCTCAACCATTTCTTAGCTTCAAACTCCCATATCTCGCGAACGGATTGACCTAACCGAAAAATTCCTATTGCATCTGAAAGTAGAAACTCGCCCGATTGCAACGGCATGTGTATTTTTTCCCAAGGCCATTCTGGTTAAGCGTTTGGAGCAGCAGAATTGCGAAAAATTTTTTGCCTTCTCAACCATTTCTTGGTTTCAAACTCCCATATCTCGCGAACGGATTGACCTAACCCAAAAATTCCTATTGCATCTGAAAGTTGAAACTCGCCCGATTACAGCGGTATGTGTATTTTTTCCCTAGGCCATTCTGGTTAAGCGTTTGGAGCAGCAGAAGTGCGAAAAATTTGTTGTCTTCTCAACCATTTCTTAGCTTCAAAGTCTCATATCTCGCGAACGGATTGACCTAACCCAAAAATTCCTATTGCATCTGAAAGTAGAAACTCGCTCGATTACAACGGTCTGTGCATTTTTCCCCTAGGCCATTCTGGTTAAGCGTTTGGAGCAGCAGAATTGCGAAAAATTTGTTGTCTTCTCAACAATTTCTTAGCTTCAAAGTCCCATATCTAGCGAACGGATTGACCGAACCCAAAAATTCCTAATGTAACTGAAAGTAGAAACTCGCCCGATTACAAAGGTATGGGTATTTTTTCCCTAGGCCATTCTGGTTAAACGTTTGGAGCAGCAGAAGTGCGAAAAACTTGTTGTCTTCTCAACCATTTCTTAACTTCAAAGCCCCATATCTCGCGAACGGATTGACCAAACCCAAAAATTCCTTCTGCGTCTGAAAGTAGAAACTCCCCCGATTACAACGGTATGTGTATTTTTTCCCTAGGCCATTCTGGTTAAGCGTTTGGAGCAGCAGAAGTGCGAAAAATTTGTTGTCTTCTCAACCATTTCTTAGCTTCAAAGTCTCATATCTCGCGAACGGATTGACCTAACCCAAAAATTCCTATTGCATCTGAAAGTAGAAACTCGCTCGATTACAACGGTCTGTGTATTTTTCCCCTAGGCCATTCTGGTTAAGCGTTTGGAGCAGCAGAATTGCGAAAAATTTGTTGTCTTCTCAACCATTTCTTAGCTTCAAACTCCCATATCTCGCGAACAGATTGACCTAACCTAAAAATTCCAATTGCATTTGAAAGTAGAAACTCGCCCGATTACAACAGTACGTGTATTTTTCCCCTAGGCCATTCTGGTTAAGCGATTGGAGCAGCAGAAGTGCGAAAAATTTGTTGTCATGTCAACCATTTCCTAGCTTCAAACTCCCATATCTCGCGAACGGATTGACCTAACACAAAAACTCCTATTGCATCTGAAAGTAGAAACTCGCCCAATTACAACGGTATGTGTATTTTTTCCCTAGGCCATTCTGGTTAAGCGTTTGGAGCAGCAGAATTGCGAAAAATTTTTTGCCTTCTCAACCATTTCTTGGCTCCAAACTCCCATATCTCGCGAACGGATTGTCCTAACCCAAAAATTCCTGTTGCGTCTGAAAGTAGAAACTCGACCGAATACAGCGGTATGTGTATTTTTCCCCTAGGCCATTCTGGTTAAGCGTTTGGAGCAGCAGAGTTGCGAAAAATTTGTTCTCTTCTCAACCATTTCTTAGCTTCAAACTCCCATATCTCGCGAACAGATTGACCTAACCTAAAAATTCCAATTGCATTTGAAAGTAGAAACTCGCCCGATTACAACAGTACGTGTATTTTTCCCTAGGCCATTCTGGTTAAGCGATTGGAGCAGCAGAAGTGCGAAAAATTTGTTGTCATGTCAACCATTTCTTAGATTCAAAGTCCCATATTTCGCGAACGGATTGACCTAACCCAAAAATTCCTATTGTAACTGAAAGTAGAAACTCGCCCGATTACAACGGTATGTGTGTTTTCTCCCTAGGCCATTCTGGTTAAGCGTTTGGAGCAGCAGAAATGCGAAAAATTTTTTCCTCCTCAACCATTTCTTGGTTTCAAACTCCCATATCTCGCGAACGGATTGACCTAACCCAAAAATTCCTATTGCATCTGAAAGTAGAAACTCGCCCGATTACATCGGTATGTGTATTTTTTCCCTAGGCCAGTCTGGTTAAGCGTTTAGAGCAGCAGAATTGCGAAAAATTTTTTGCCTTCTCAACCATTTCTTGGCTTCAAACTCCCATATCTCGCGAACGGATTGACCTAACCCAAAAATTCCTGTTGCGTCTGAAAGTAGAAACTCACCCGATATAAACGGTATGTGTATTTTTTCCCTAGCCCATTCTGGTTAAGCGTTTGGAGCAGCAGAATTGCGAAAAATTTGTTGTCTTCTCAACCATTTCTTGGCTTCAAACTCCCATATCTCGCGAACGGATTGACCAAACCCAAAAATTCCTTCTGCGTCTGAAAGTAGAAACTCGCCCGATTACAACGGTATGTGTATTTTCTCCCTAGGGCATTCTGGTTAAGCGTTTGGAGCAGCAGAAGTGCGAAAAATTTGTTGTTTTGTCAACCATTTCTTTGCTTCAAACTCCCATATCTCGCGAACGGATTGACCTAACTCAAAAATTCCTATTGCATCTGAAAGTAGAAACTCGCCCAATTACAACGGTATGTGTATTTTTTCCCTAAGCCATTCTGGTTAAGCGTTTGGAGCAGCAGAATTGCGAAAAATTTTTTGCCTTCTCAACCATTTCTTGGCTCCAAACTCCCATATCTCGCGAACGGATTGACCTAACCCAAAAATTCCTGTTGCGTCTGAAAGTAGAAACTCGCCCGATTACAACGGTATGTGTATTTTGTCTCTAGGCCATTCTGGTTAAGCGTTTGGAGCAGCAGAATTGCGAAAAATTTTTTGCCTTCTCAACCATTCCTTGGTTTCAAACTCCCATATCTCGCGAACGGATTGACCTAACCCAAAAATTCCTATTGCATCTGAAAGTAGAAACTCGCCCGATTACAGCGGCATGTGTATTTTTTCCCTAGGCCATTCTGGTTAAGCGTTTAGAGCAGCAGAATTGCGAAAAATTTTTTGCCTTCTCAACCATTTCTTGGCTTCAAACTCCCATATCTCGCGAACGGATTGATCTCTCCCAAAAATTTCTGTTGCGTCTGATAGTAGAAACTCACCCGATATAAACGGTATGTGTATTTTTTCCCTAGCCCATTCTGGTTAAGCGTTTGGAGCAGCAGAATTGCGAAAAATTTGTTGTCTTCTCAACCATTTCTTGGCTTCAAACTCCCATATCTCGCGAACGGATTGACCAAACCCAAAAATTCCTTCTGCGTCTGAAAGTAGAAACTCGCCCGATTACAACGGTATGTGTATTTTCTCCCTAGGGCATTCTGGTTAAGCGTTTGGAGCAGCAGAAGTGCGAAAAATTTGTTGTTTTGTCAACCATTTCTTTGCTTCAAACTCCCATATCTCGCGAACGGATTGACCTAACTCAAAAATTCCTATTGCATCCGAAAGTAGAAACTCGCCCAATTACAACGGCATGTGTATTTTTTCCCTAGGCCATTCTGGTTAAGCGTTTAGAGCAGCAGAATTGCGAAAAATTTTTTGCCTTCACAACCATTTCTTGGCTTCAAACTCCCATATCTCGCGAACGGATTGATCTAACCCAAAAATTTCTGTTGCGTCTGATAGTAGAAACTCACCCGATATAAACGGTATGTGTATTTTTTCCCTAGCCCATTCTGGTTAAGCGTTTGGAGCAGCAGAATTGCGAAAAATTTGTTGTCTTCTCAACCATTTCTTAGCTTCAAAGTCCCATATCTCTCGAACGGATTGACCTAACCCAAAAATTCCTATTGCATCTGAAAGTAGAAACTCGCCCGATTACAGCGGTATGGGTATTTTTTCCCTAGGCCATTCTGGTTAGGCGTTTGGAGCAGCAGAATTGCGAAAAATTTTTTGCCTTCTCAACCATTTCTTGGCTTCAAACTCCCATATCTCGCGAACGGATTGACCAAACCCAAAAATTCCTGTTGCGTCTGAAAGTAGAAACTCGCCCGATTACAACGGTATGTGTATTTTTCCCCTAGGCCATTCTGGTTAAGCGTATGAAGCTGCAGAATTGCGAAAAATTTTGTGCCTTCTCAACCATTTCTTGGCTCCAAACTCCCATATCTCGCGAACGGATTGACCTAACCCAAAAATTCCTGTTGCGTCTGAAAGTAGAAACTCGCCCGATTACAACGGTATGTGTATTTTTTCCCTAAGCCATTCTGGTTAAGCGTTTGGAGCAGCAGAATTGCGAAAAATTTTTTGCCTTCTCAACCATTTCTTGGCTCCAAACTCCCATATCTCGCGAACGGATTGACCTAACCCAAAAATTCCTGTTGCGTCTGAAAGTAGAAACTCGCCCGATTACAACGGTATGTGTATTTTGTCTCTAGGCCATTCTGGTTAAGCGTTTGGAGCAGCAGAATTGCGAAAAATTTTTTGCCTTCTCAACCATTCCTTGGTTTCAAACTCCCATATCTCGCGAACGGATTGACCTAACCCAAAAATTCCTATTGCATCTGAAAGTAGAAACTCGCCCGATTACAGCGGCATGTGTATTTTTTCCCTAGGCCATTCTGGTTAAGCGTTTAGAGCAGCAGAATTGCGAAAAATTTTTTGCCTTCTCAACCATTTCTTGGCTTCAAACTCCCATATCTCGCGAACGGATTGATCTCTCCCAAAAATTTCTGTTGCGTCTGATAGTAGAAACTCACCCGATATAAACGGTATGTGTATTTTTTCCCTAGCCCATTCTGGTTAAGCGTTTGGAGCAGCAGAATTGCGAAAAATTTGTTGTCTTCTCAACCATTTCTTGGCTTCAAACTCCCATATCTCGCGAACGGATTGACCAAACCCAAAAATTCCTTCTGCGTCTGAAAGTAGAAACTCGCCCGATTACAACGGTATGTGTATTTTCTCCCTAGGGCATTCTGGTTAAGCGTTTGGAGCAGCAGAAGTGCGAAAAATTTGTTGTTTTGTCAACCATTTCTTTGCTTCAAACTCCCATATCTCGCGAACGGATTGACCTAACTCAAAAATTCCTATTGCATCCGAAAGTAGAAACTCGCCCAATTACAACGGCATGTGTATTTTTTCCCTAGGCCATTCTGGTTAAGCGTTTAGAGCAGCAGAATTGCGAAAAATTTTTTGCCTTCACAACCATTTCTTGGCTTCAAACTCCCATATCTCGCGAACGGATTGATCTAACCCAAAAATTTCTGTTGCGTCTGATAGTAGAAACTCACCCGATATAAACGGTATGTGTATTTTTTCCCTAGCCCATTCTGGTTAAGCGTTTGGAGCAGCAGAATTGCGAAAAATTTGTTGTCTTCTCAACCATTTCTTAGCTTCAAAGTCCCATATCTCTCGAACGGATTGACCTAACCCAAAAATTCCTATTGCATCTGAAAGTAGAAACTCGCCCGATTACAGCGGTATGGGTATTTTTTCCCTAGGCCATTCTGGTTAGGCGTTTGGAGCAGCAGAATTGCGAAAAATTTTTTGCCTTCTCAACCATTTCTTGGCTTCAAACTCCCATATCTCGCGAACGGATTGACCAAACCCAAAAATTCCTGTTGCGTCTGAAAGTAGAAACTCGCCCGATTACAACGGTATGTGTATTTTTCCCCTAGGCCATTCTGGTTAAGCGTATGAAGCTGCAGAATTGCGAAAAATTTTGTGCCTTCTCAACCATTTCTTGGCTTCAAACTCCCATATCTCGCGAACGGATTGACCTAACCGAAAAATTCCTATTGCATCTGAAAGTAGAAACTCGCCCGATTGCAACGGCATGTGTATTTTTTCCCTAGGCCACTCTGGTTAAGCGTTTGGAGCACCAGAAGTGCGAAAAATTTGTTGCCTTCTCAACCATTTCTTAGCTCCAAACTCCCATATCTCGCGAACGGATTGTCCTAACCCAAAAATTCCTGTTGCTCTGAAAGTAGAAACTCGCCCGATTACAGCAGTATGTGTATTTTTTCCCTAGGCCATTCTGGTTAAGCGTTTGGAGCAGCAGAATTGCGAAAAACTTTTGCCTTCTCAACCATTTCTTGGCTCCAAACTCCCACATCTCGCGAACGGATTGTCCTAACCCAAAAATTCCTGTTGCGTCTGAAAGTAGAAACTCGCCCGATTACAGCGGTATGTGTATTTTTCCCCTAGGCCATTCTGGTTAAGCGTTTGGAGCAGCAGAATTGCGAAAAATTTGTTCTCTTCTCAACCATTTCTTTGCTTCAAACTTCCATATCTCGCGAACAGATTGACCTAACCTAAAAATTCCAATTGCATTTGAAAGTAGAAACTCGCCCGATTACAACAGTACCTGTATTTTTCCCCTAGGCCATTCTGATTAAGCGTTTGCAGCAGCAGAATTGCGAAAAATTTTTTGCTTTCTCAACCATTTCTAGGCTTCAAACTCCGATATCTCGCGAACAGATTGAACAAACCCAAAAATTCCTACTGCGCCTGAAGGTAGAAACTCGCCCGATTACAACGGTATGCGTGTTTTATCCCTAGGCCATTCTGGTTAAGCGTTGAAGCAGCAGAATTGCGAAAAATTTGTTGTCTTCTCAACCATTTCTTAGCTTCAAAGTCCCATATCTCGCGAACGAATTGACCAAACCCAAAAATTCCTTCTGCGTCTGAAAGTAGAAACTCGCCTGATTACAACGGTATGTGTATTTTTTCCCTAGCCCATTCTGGTTAAGCGTTTGGAGCAGCAGAATTGCGAAAAATTTGTTGTCTTCTCAACCATTTCTTGGCTTCAAACTCCCATATCTCGCGAACGGATTGACCAAACCCAAAAATTCCTTCTGCGTCTGAAAGTAGAAACTCGCCCGATTACAACGGTATGTGTATTTTCTCCCTAGGGCATTCTGGTTAAGCGTTTGGAGCAGCAGAAGTGCGAAAAATTTGTTGTTTTGTCAACCATTTCTTTGCTTCAAACTCCCATATCTCGCGAACGGATTGACCTAACTCAAAAATTCCTATTGCATCCGAAAGTAGAAACTCGCCCAATTACAACGGCATGTGTATTTTTTCCCTAGGCCATTCTGGTTAAGCGTTTAGAGCAGCAGAATTGCGAAAAATTTTTTGCCTTCACAACCATTTCTTGGCTTCAAACTCCCATATCTCGCGAACGGATTGATCTAACCCAAAAATTTCTGTTGCGTCTGATAGTAGAAACTCACCCGATATAAACGGTATGTGTATTTTTTCCCTAGCCCATTCTGGTTAAGCGTTTGGAGCAGCAGAATTGCGAAAAATTTGTTGTCTTCTCAACCATTTCTTAGCTTCAAAGTCCCATATCTCTCGAACGGATTGACCTAACCCAAAAATTCCTATTGCATCTGAAAGTAGAAACTCGCCCGATTACAGCGGTATGGGTATTTTTTCCCTAGGCCATTCTGGTTAGGCGTTTGGAGCAGCAGAATTGCGAAAAATTTTTTGCCTTCTCAACCATTTCTTGGCTTCAAACTCCCATATCTCGCGAACGGATTGACCAAACCCAAAAATTCCTGTTGCGTCTGAAAGTAGAAACTCGCCCGATTACAACGGTATGTGTATTTTTCCCCTAGGCCATTCTGGTTAAGCGTATGAAGCTGCAGAATTGCGAAAAATTTTGTGCCTTCTCAACCATTTCTTGGCTTCAAACTCCCATATCTCGCGAACGGATTGACCTAACCGAAAAATTCCTATTGCATCTGAAAGTAGAAACTCGCCCGATTGCAACGGCATGTGTATTTTTTCCCTAGGCCACTCTGGTTAAGCGTTTGGAGCACCAGAAGTGCGAAAAATTTGTTGCCTTCTCAACCATTTCTTAGCTCCAAACTCCCATATCTCGCGAACGGATTGTCCTAACCCAAAAATTCCTGTTGCTCTGAAAGTAGAAACTCGCCCGATTACAGCAGTATGTGTATTTTTTCCCTAGGCCATTCTGGTTAAGCGTTTGGAGCAGCAGAATTGCGAAAAACTTTTGCCTTCTCAACCATTTCTTGGCTCCAAACTCCCACATCTCGCGAACGGATTGTCCTAACCCAAAAATTCCTGTTGCGTCTGAAAGTAGAAACTCGCCCGATTACAGCGGTATGTGTATTTTTCCCCTAGGCCATTCTGGTTAAGCGTTTGGAGCAGCAGAATTGCGAAAAATTTGTTCTCTTCTCAACCATTTCTTTGCTTCAAACTTCCATATCTCGCGAACAGATTGACCTAACCTAAAAATTCCAATTGCATTTGAAAGTAGAAACTCGCCCGATTACAACAGTACCTGTATTTTTCCCCTAGGCCATTCTGATTAAGCGTTTGCAGCAGCAGAATTGCGAAAAATTTTTTGCTTTCTCAACCATTTCTAGGCTTCAAACTCCGATATCTCGCGAACAGATTGAACAAACCCAAAAATTCCTACTGCGCCTGAAGGTAGAAACTCGCCCGATTACAACGGTATGCGTGTTTTATCCCTAGGCCATTCTGGTTAAGCGTTGAAGCAGCAGAATTGCGAAAAATTTGTTGTCTTCTCAACCATTTCTTAGCTTCAAAGTCCCATATCTCGCGAACGAATTGACCAAACCCAAAAATTCCTTCTGCGTCTGAAAGTAGAAACTCGCCTGATTACAACGGTATGTGTATTTTTTCCCTAGGCCATTCTGGTTAAGCGTTTGGAGCAGCAGAATTGCGAAAAATTTGTTGTCTTCTCAACCATTTCTTAGCTTCAAAGTCCCATATCTCGCGAACGGATTGACCTAACCCAAAAATTCCTATTGCATCTGAAAGTAGGAACTCGCCCGATTGCAGCGGTATGTGTATTTTTTCCCTAGGCCATTCTGGTTAAGCGTTTGGAGCAGCAGAATTGCGAAAAATTTTTTGCCTTCTCAACCATTTCTTGGCTTCAAACTCCCATATCTCGCGAACGGATTGACCTAACCGAAAAATTCCTATTGCATCTGAAAGTAGAAACTCGCCCGATTGCAACGGCATATGTATTTTTTCCCTAGGCCACTCTGGTTAAGCGTTTGGAGCACCAGAAGTGCGAAAAATTTGTTGTCTTCTCAACCATTTCTTAGCTTCAAACTCCCATATCTCGCGAACGGATTGACCTAACCGAAAAATTCCTATTGCATCTGAAAGTAGAAACTCGCCCGATTGCAACGGCATGTGTATTTTTTCCCAAGGCCATTCTGGTTAAGCGTTTGGAGCAGCAGAATTGCGAAAAATTTTTTGCCTTCTCAACCATTTCTTGGTTTCAAACTCCCATATCTCGCGAACGGATTGACCTAACCCAAAAATTCCTATTGCATCTGAAAGTTGAAACTCGCCCGATTACAGCGGTATGTGTATTTTTTCCCTAGGCCATTCTGGTTAAGCGTTTGGAGCAGCAGAAGTGCGAAAAATTTGTTGTCTTCTCAACCATTTCTTAGCTTCAAAGTCTCATATCTCGCGAACGGATTGACCTAACCCAAAAATTCCTATTGCATCTGAAAGTAGAAACTCGCTCGATTACAACGGTCTGTGTATTTTTCCCCTAGGCCATTCTGGTTAAGCGTTTGTAGCAGCAGAATTGCGAAAAATTTGTTGTCTTCTCAACAATTTCTTAGCTTCAAAGTCCCATATCTAGCGAACGGATTGACCGAACCCAAAAATTCCTAATGTAACTGAAAGTAGAAACTCGCCCGATTACAAAGGTATGGGTATTTTTTCCCTAGGCCATTCTGGTTAAGCGTTTGGAGCAGCAGAAGTGCGAAAAACTTGTTGTCTTCTCAACCATTTCTTAACTTCAAAGCCCCATATCTCGCGAACGGATTGACCAAACCCAAAAATTCCTTCTGCGTCTGAAAGTAGAAACTCCCCCGATTACAACGGTATGTGTATTTTTTCCCTAGGCCATTCTGGTTAAGCGTTTGGAGCAGCAGAATTGCGAAAAATTTTTTGCCTTCTCAACCATTTCTTGGTTTCAAACTCCCATATCTCGCGAACGGATTGACCTAACCCAAAAATTCCAATTGCATCTGAAAGTAGAAACTCACCCGATATAAACGGTATGTGTATTTTTTCCCTAGCCCATTCTGGTTAAGCGTTTGTAGCAGCAGAATTGCGAAAAATTTGTTGTCTTGTCAACCGTTTCTTAGCTTCAAAGTCCCATATCTCGCGAACGGATTGACCTAACCCAAAAATTCCTAATGTAACTGAAAGTAGAAACTCGTCCGATTACAACGGTATGTGTATTTTTTTCCCTAGGCCATTCTGGTTAAGCGTTTGGAGCAGCAGAATTGCGAAAAATTTGTTGTCTTCTCATCCATTTCTTAGCTTCAAAGTCCCATATCTCGCGAACGGATTGACCAAACCCAAAAATTCCTTCTGCGTCTGAAAGTAGAAACTCGCCCGATTACAACGGTATGCGTATTTTTTCCCTAGGCCATTCTGGTTAAGCGTTTGGAGCAGCAGAAGTGCGAAAAATTTGTTTTCTTCCCAACCATTTCTTAGCTTCAAAGTCCCATATCTCGCGAACGGATTGACCAAACCCAAAAATTCCTTCTGCGTCTGAAAGTAGAAACTCGCCCGATTACAACGGTATGTGTATTTTCTCCCTAGGGCATTCTGGTTAAGCGTTTGGAGCAGCAGAAGTGCGAAAAATTTGTTGTCTTGTCAACCATTTCTTAGCTTCAATCTCCCATATCTCGCAAACGGATTGACCTAACTCAAAAATTCCTATTGCATCTGAAAGTAGAAACTCGCCCAATTACAACGGTATGTGTATTTTTTCCCTAGGCCATTCTGGTTAAGCGTTTGGAGCAGCAGAATTGCGAAAAATTTTTTGCCTTCTCAACCATTTCTTGGCTCCAAACACCCATATCTCGCGAACGGATTGTCCTAACCCAAAAATTCCTGTTGCTCTGAAAGTAGAAACTCGCCCGATTACAGCAGTATGTGTATTTTTCCCCTAGGCCATTCTGGTTAAGCGTTTGGAGCAGCAGAATTGCGAAAAATTTGTTCTCTTCTCAACCATTTCTTAGCTTCAAACTCCCATATCTCGCGAACAGATTGACCTAACCTAAAAATTCCAATTGCATTTGAAAGTAGAAACTCGCCCGATTACAACAGTACGTGTATTTTTCCCCTAGCCCATTCTGGTTAAGCGATTGGAGCAGCAGAAGTGCGAAAAATTTGTTGTCATGTCAACCATTTCTTAGCTTCAAACTCCCATATCTCGCGAACGGATTGACCTAACACAAAAACTCCTATTGCATCTGAAAGTAGAAACTCGCCCAATTACAACGGTATGTGTATTTTTTCCCTAGGCCATTCTGGTTAAGCGTTTGGAGCAGCAGAATTGCGAAAAATTTTTTGCCTTCTCAACCATTTCTTGGCTCCAAACTCCCATATCTCGCGAACGGATTGTCCTAACCCAAAAATTCCTGTTGCGTCTGAAAGTAGAAACTCGACCGAATACAGCGGTATGTGTATTTTTCCCCTAGGCCATTCTGGTTAAGCGTTTGGAGCAGCAGAGTTGCGAAAAATTTGTTCTCTTCTCAACCATTTCTTAGCTTCAAACTCCCATATCTCGCGAACAGATTGACCTTACCTAAAAATTCCAATTGCATTTGAAAGTAGAAACTCGCCCGATTACAACAGTACGTGTATTTTTCCCTAGGCCATTCTGGTTAAGCGATTGGAGCAGCAGAAGTGCGAAAAATTTGTTGTCATGTCAACCATTTCTTAGATTCAAAGTCCCATATTTCGCGAACGGATTGACCTAACCCAAAAATTCCTATTGTAACTGAAAGTAGAAACTCGCCCGATTACAACGGTATGTGTGTTTTCTCCCTATGCCATTCTGGTTAAGCGTTTGGAGCAGCAGAATTGCGAAAAATTTTTTCCTCCTCAACCATTTCTTGGTTTCAAACTCCCATATCTCGCGAACGGATTGAACTAACCCAAAAATTCCTATTGCATCTGAAAGTAGAAACTCGCCCGATTACATCGGTATGTGTATTTTCTCCCTAGGCCAGTCTGGTTAAGCGTTTAGAGCAGCAGAATTGCGAAAAATTTTTTGCCTTCTCAACCATTTCTTGGCTTCAAACTCCCATATCTCGCGAACGGATTGACCTAACCCAAAAATTCCTGTTGCGTCTGAAAGTAGAAACTCACCCGATATAAACGGTATGTGTATTTTTTCCCTAGCCCATTCTGGTTAAGCGTTTGGAGCAGCAGAATTGCGAAAAATTTTTTGCCTTCTCAACCATTTCTTGGCTCCAAACTCCCATATCTCGCGAACGGATTGACCTAACCCAAAAATTCCTGTTGCATCTGAAAGTAGAAACTCGCCCAATTACAACGGTATGTGTATTTTTTCCCTAAGCCATTCTGGTTAAGCGTTTGGAGCAGCAGAATTGCGAAAAATTTTTTGCCTTCTCAACCATTTCTTGGCTCCAAACTCCCATATCTCGCGAACGGATTGACCTAACCCAAAAATTCCTGTTGCGTCTGAAAGTAGAAACTCGCCCGATTACAACGGTATGTGTATTTTCTCCCTAGGGCATTCTGGTTAAGCGTTTGGAGCAGCAGAATTGCGAAAAATTTGTTGTTTTGTCAACCATTTCTTTGCTTCAAACTCCCATATCTCGCGAACGGATTGACCTAACTCAAAAATTCCTATTGCATCTGAAAGTAGAAACTCGCCCAATTACAACGGTATGTGTATTTTTTCCCTAAGCCATTCTGGTTAAGCGTTTGGAGCAGCAGAATTGCGAAAAATTTTTTGCCTTCTCAACCATTTCTTGGCTCCAAACTCCCATATCTCGCGAACGGATTGACCTAACCCAAAAATTCCTGTTGCGTCTGAAAGTAGAAACTCGCCCGATTACAACGGTATGTGTATTTTCTCTCTAGGCCATTCTGGTTAAGCGTTTGGAGCAGCAGAATTGCGAAAAATTTTTTGCCTTCTCAACCATTCCTTGGTTTCAAACTCCCATATCTCGCGAACGGATTGACCTAACCCAAAAATTCCTATTGCATCTGAAAGTAGAAACTCGCCCGATTACAGCGGCATGTGTATTTTTTCCCTAGGCCATTCTGGTTAAGCGTTTAGAGCAGCAGAATTGCGAAAAATTTTTTGCCTTCTCAACCATTTCTTGGCTTCAAACTCCCATATCTCGCGAACGGATTGATCTCTCCCAAAAATTTCTGTTGCGTCTGATAGTAGAAACTCACCCGATATAAACGGTATGTGTATTTTTCCCCTAGGCCATTCTGGTTAAGCGTTTGGAGCAGCAGAATTGCGAAAAATTTGTTTTCTTCTCAACCATTTCTTAGCTTCAAACTCCCATATCTCGTGAACAGATTGACCTAACCTAAAAATTCCAATTGCATTTGAAAGTAGAAACTCGCCCGATTTCAGCAGTACGTGTATTTTTCCCCTAGGCCATTCTGATTAAGCGTTTGCAGCAGCAGAATTGCGAAAAATTTGTTGTCATGTCAACCATTTCTTAGCTTCAAAGTCCCATATCTCGCGAACGGATTGAACTAACCCAAAAATTCCGATTGCATCTGAAAGTAGAAACTCGCCCGATTACAACGGTATGTGTATTTTTTCCCTAGGCCATTCTGGTTAAGCGTTTGGAGCAGCAGAATTGCGAAAAATTTTTTGCCTTCTCAACCATTTCTTGGCTCCAAACTCCCATATCTCGCGAACGGATTGACCTAACCCAAAAATTCCTGTTGCATCTGAAAGTAGAAACTCGCCCAATTACAACGGTATGTGTATTTTTTCCCTAAGCCATTCTGGTTAAGCGTTTGGAGCAGCAGAATTGCGAAAAATTTTTTGCCTTCTCAACCATTTCTTGGCTCCAAACTCCCATATCTCGCGAACGGATTGACCTAACCCAAAAATTCCTGTTGCGTCTGAAAGTAGAAACTCGCCCGATTACAACGGTATGTGTATTTTCTCCCTAGGGCATTCTGGTTAAGCGTTTGGAGCAGCAGAATTGCGAAAAATTTGTTGTTTTGTCAACCATTTCTTTGCTTCAAACTCCCATATCTCGCGAACGGATTGACCTAACTCAAAAATTCCTATTGCATCTGAAAGTAGAAACTCGCCCAATTACAACGGTATGTGTATTTTTTCCCTAAGCCATTCTGGTTAAGCGTTTGGAGCAGCAGAATTGCGAAAAATTTTTTGCCTTCTCAACCATTTCTTGGCTCCAAACTCCCATATCTCGCGAACGGATTGACCTAACCCAAAAATTCCTGTTGCGTCTGAAAGTAGAAACTCGCCCGATTACAACGGTATGTGTATTTTCTCTCTAGGCCATTCTGGTTAAGCGTTTGGAGCAGCAGAATTGCGAAAAATTTTTTGCCTTCTCAACCATTCCTTGGTTTCAAACTCCCATATCTCGCGAACGGTTTGACCTAACCCAAAAATTCCTATTGCATCTGAAAGTAGAAACTCGCCCGATTACAGCGGCATGTGTATTTTTTCCCTAGGCCATTCTGGTTAAGCGTTTAGAGCAGCAGAATTGCGAAAAATTTTTTGCCTTCTCAACCATTTCTTGGCTTCAAACTCCCATATCTCGCGAACGGATTGATCTCTCCCAAAAATTTCTGTTGCGTCTGATAGTAGAAACTCACCCGATATAAACGGTATGTGTATTTTTCCCCTAGGCCATTCTGGTTAAGCGTTTGGAGCAGCAGAATTGCGAAAAATTTGTTTTCTTCTCAACCATTTCTTAGCTTCAAACTCCCATATCTCGTGAACAGATTGACCTAACCTAAAAATTCCAATTGCATTTGAAAGTAGAAACTCGCCCGATTTCAGCAGTACGTGTATTTTTCCCCTAGGCCATTCTGATTAAGCGTTTGCAGCAGCAGAATTGCGAAAAATTTGTTGTCATGTCAACCATTTCTTAGCTTCAAAGTCCCATATCTCGCGAACGGATTGAACTAACCCAAAAATTCCGATTGCATCTGAAAGTAGAAACTCGCCCGATTACAACGGTATGTGTATTTTTTCCCTAGGCCATTCTGGTTAAGCGTTTGGAGCAGCAGAATTGCGAAAAATTTTTTGCCTTCTCAACCATTTCTTGGTTTCAAACTCCTATATCTCGCGAACGGATTGACCTAACCCAAAAATTCCTATTGCATCTGAAAGTAGAAACTCGCCCGATTACAGCGGTATGTGTATTTTTTCCCTAGGCCATTCTGGTTAAGCGTTTGGAGCAGCAGAATTGCGAAAAATTTTTTGCCTTCTCAACCATTTCTTGGCTTCAAACTCCCATATCTCGCGAACGGATTGACCTAACCCAAAAATTCCTGTTGCGTCTGAAAGTAGAAACTAACCCGATATAAACGGTATGTGTATTTTTTCCCTAGCCCATTCTGGTTAAGCGTTTGTAGCAGCAGAATTGCGAAAAATTTGTTGTCTTCTCAACCATTTCTTAGCTTCAAAGTCCCATATCTCGCGAACGGATTGACCTAACCCAAAAATTCCTAATGTAACTGAAAGTAGAAACTCGCCCGATTACAACGGTATGTGTATTTTTTTCCCTAGGCCATTCTGGTTAAGCGTTTGGAGCAGCAGAATTGCGAAAAATTTGTTTTCTTCTCAACCATTTCTTAGCTTCAAAGTCCCATATCTCGCGAACGGATTGACCAAACCCAATAATTCCTTCTGCGTCTGAAAGTAGAAACTCGCCCGATTACAACGGTATGTGTATTTTCTCCCTTTGGCATTCTGGTTAAGCGTTTGGAGCAGCAGTAGTGCGAAAAATTTGTTGTCTTGTCAACCATTTCTTAGCTTCAAAGTCCCATATCTCGCGAACGGATTGACCAAACCCAAAAATTCCTATTGCATCTGAAAGTAGAAACTCGCCCGATTACAGCAGTATGTGTATTTTTCCCCTAGGCCATTCTGGTTAAGCGTTTGGAGCAGCAGAATTGCGAAAAATTTGTTCTCTTCTCAACCATTTCTTAGCTTCAAACTCCCATATCTCGCGAACAGATTGACCTAACCTAAAAATTCCAATTGCATTTGAAAGTAGAAACTCGACCGATTACAACAGTACGTGTATTTTTCCCCTAGGCCAATCTGGTTAAGCGATTGGAGCAGCAGAAGTGCGAAAAATTTGTTCTGTTCTCAACCATTTCTTAGCTTCAAACTCCCATATCTCGCGAACAGATTGACCTAACCTAAAAATTCCAATTGCATTTGAAAGTAGAAACTCGCCCGATTACAACTATACGTGTATTTTCCCCCTAGGCCATTCTGGTTAAGCGATTGGAGCAGCAGAAGTGCGAAAAATTTGTTGTCATGTCAACCATTTCTTAGCTTCAAACTCCCATATCTCGCGAACGGATTGACCTAACTCAAAAATTCCTATTGCATCTGAAAGTAGAAACTCGCCCAATTACAACGGTATGTGTATTTTTTCCCTAGGCCATTCTGGTTAAGCGTTTGGAGCAGCAGAATTGCGAAAAATTTTTTGCCTTCTCAACCATTTCTTGGTTTCAAACTCCCATATCTCGCGAACGGATTGACCTAACCCAAAAATTCCTATTGCATCTGAAAGTAGAAACTCGCCCGATTACAGCGGTATGTGTATTTTTCCCCTAGGCCATTCTGGTTAAGCGTTTGGAGCAGCAGAATTGCGAAAAATTTGTTCTCTTCTCAACCATTTCTTAGCTTCAAACTCCCATATCTCGCGAACAGATTGACCTAACCTAAAAATTCCAATTGCATTTGAAAGTAGAAACTCGCCCGATTACAACTGTACGTGTATTTTCCCCCTAGGCCATTCTGGTTAAGCGTTTGGAGCAGCAGAATTGCGAAAAATTTGTTGTCTTCTCAACCATTTCTTGGCTTCAAACTCCCATTTCTCGCGAACGGATTGACCAAACCCAAAAATTCCTCCTGCGTCTGAAAGTAGAAACTCGCCCGATTACAACGGTATGTGTATTTTCTCCCTAGGGCATTCTGGTTAAGCGTTTGGAGCAGCAGAAGTGCGAAAAATTTGTTGTTTTGTCAACCATTTCTTAGCTTCAAAGTCCCATATCTCGCGAACGGATTGACCTAACCCAAAAATTCCTATTGCATCTGAAAGTAGAAACTCGCCCGATTACAGCGGTATGTGTATTTTTCCCCTAGGCCATTCTGGTTAAGCGTTTGAAGCTGCAGAATTGCGAAAAATTTTGTGCCTTCTCAACCATTTCTTGGCTTCAAACTCCCATATCTCGCGAACGGATTGACCTAACCGAAAAATTCCTATTGCATCTGAAAGTAGAAACTCGCCCGATTGCAACGGCATGTGTATTTTTTCCCTAGGCCACTCTGGTTAAGCGTTTGGAGCACCAGAAGTGCGAAAAATTTGTTGTCTTCTCAACGATTTCATAGCTTCAAAGTCCCATATCTCGCGAACAGATTGACCTAACCTAAAAATTCCAATTGCATTTGAAAGTAGAAACTCGCCCGATTACAACAGTACGTGTATTTTTCCCCTAGGCCATTCTGATTAAGCGTTTGCAGCAGCAGAATTGCGAAAAATTTGTTGTCATGTCAACCATTTCTTAGCTTCAAAGTCCCATATCACGCGAACAGATTGACCTAACCTAAAAATTCCAATTGTATTTGAAGGTAGAAACTCGCCCGATTACAACAGTACGTGTATTTTTCCCCTAGGCCATTCTGATTAAGCGTTTGCAGCAGCAGAATTGCGAAAAATTTGTTGTCATGTCAACCATTTCTTAGCTTCAAAGTCCCATATCTCGCGAACAGATTGACCTAACCTAAAAATTCCAATTGCATTTGAAAGTAGAAACTCGCCCGATTACAGCGGTATGTGTATTTTTCCCCTAGGCCATTCTGGTTAAGCGTTTGGAGCAGCAGAATTGCGAAAAATTTGTTCTCTTCTCAACCATTTCTTAGCTTCAAACTCCCATATCTCGCGAACAGATTGACCTAACCTAAAAATTCCAATTGCATTTGAAAGTAGAAACTCGCCCGATTACAACAGTACGTGTATTTTTCCCCTAGGCCATTCTGATTAAGCGTTTGCAGCAGCAGAATTGCGAAAAATTTGTTGTCATGTCAACCATTTCTTAGCTTCAAAGTCCCATATCTCGCGAACGGATTGAACTAACCCAAAAATTCCGATTGCATCTGAAAGTAGAAACTCGCCCGATTACAACGGTATGTGTATTTTTTCCCTAGGCCATTCTGGTTAAGCGTTTGGAGCAGCAGAATTGCGAAAAATTTTTTGCCTTCTCAACCATTTCTTGGCTTCAAACTCCTATATCTCGCGAACGGATTGACCTAACCCAAAAATTCCTATTGCATCTGAAAGTAGAAACTCGCCCGATTACAGCGGTATGTGTATTTTTTCCCTAGGCCATTCTGGTTAAGCGTTTGGAGCAGCAGAATTGCGAAAAATTTTTTGCCTTCTCAACCATTTCTTGGCTTCAAACTCCCATATCTCGCGAACGGATTGACCTAACCCAAAAATTCCTGTTGCGTCTGAAAGTAGAAACTCACCCGATATAAACGGTATGTATATTTTTTCCCTAGCCCATTCTGGTTAAGCGTTTGTAGCAGCAGAATTGCGAAAAATTTGTTGTCTTCTCAACCTTTTCTTAGCTTCAAAGTCCCATATCTCGCGAACGGATTGACCTAATCCAAAAATTCCTAATGTAACTGAAAGTAGAAACTCGCCCGATTACAACGGTATGCGTATTTTTTCCCTAGGCCATTCTGGTTAAGCGTTTGGAGAAGCAGAATTGCGAAAAATTTTTTGCCTTCTCCACCATTTCTTGGCTTCAAACTCCCATATCTCGCGAACGGATTGACCTAACCCAAAAATTCCTGTTGCGTCTGAAAGTAGAAACTCGCCCGATATAAACGGTATGTGTATTTTTTCCCTAGGGCATTCTGGTAAAGCGTTTGGGGCAGCAGAAGTGCGCAAAATTTGTTGTCTTCTCAACCATTTCTTGGTTTCAAACTCCCATATCTCGCGAACGGATTGACCTAACCGAAAAATTCCTATTGCATCTGAAAGTAGAAACTGGCCCGATTGCAACGGAATGCGTATTTTTTCTCTAGGCCATTCTGTTTAAGCGTTTGGAGCAGCAGAATTGCGAAAAATTTTTTGCCTTCTCAACCATTTCTTGGCTTCAAACTCCCATATCTCGCGAACGGATTGACCTAACCCAAAAATTCCTGTTGCGTCTGAAAGTAGAAACTCACCGGATATAAACGGTATGTGTATTTTTTCCCTAGCCCATTCTGGTTAAGCGTTTGTAGCAGCAGAATTGCGAAAAATTTGTTGTCTTGTCAACCGTTTCTTAGCTTCAAAGTCCCATATCTCGCGAACGGATTGACCTAACCCAAAAATTCCTAATGTAACTGAAAGTAGAAACTCGCCCGATTACAACGGTATGTGTATTTTTTTCCCTAGGCCATTCTGGTTAAGCGTTTGGAGCAGCAGAATTGCGAAAAATTTGTTTTCTTCTCAACCATTTCTTAGCTTCAAAGTCCCATATCTCGCGAACGGATTGACCTAACTCAAAAATTCCTATTGCATCTGAAAGTAGAAACTCGCCCAATTACAACGGTATGTGTATTTTTTCCCTAGGCCATTCTGGTTAAGCGTTTGGAGCAGCAGAATTGCGAAAAATTTTTTGCCTTCTCAACCATTTCTTGGCTCCAAACTCCCATATCTCGCGAACGGATTGTCCTAACCCAAAAATTCCTGTTGCGTCTGAAAGTAGAAACTCGCCCGATTACAGCAGTATGTGTATTTTTCCCCTAGGCCATTCTGGTTAAGCGTTTGGAGCAGCAGAATTGCGAAAAATTTTTTGCCTTCTTAACCATTTCTTGGCTTCAAACTCCCATATCTCGCGAATGGATTGACCTAACCCAAAAATTCCTGTTGCGTCTGAAAGTAGAAACTCGCCCGATTACAACGGTATGTGTATTTTCTCCCTAGGCCATTCTGGTTAAGCGTTTGGAGCAGCAGAATTGCGAAAAATTTTTTGCCTTCTCAACCATTTCTTGGTTTCAAACTCCCATATCTCGCGAACGGATTGACCTAACCCAAAAATTCCTGTTGCATCTGAAAGTAGAAACTCGCCCGATTACAGCGGTATGTGTATTTTTTCCCTAGGCCATTCTGGTTAAGCGTTTAGAGCAGCAGAATTGCGAAAAATTTTTTGCCTTCTCAACCATTTCTTGGCTTCAAACTCCCATATCTCGCGAACGGATTGACCTAACCCAAAAATTCCTGTTGTGTCTCAAAGTAGAAACTCACCCGGTATAAACGGTATGTGTATTTTTTCCCTAGCCCATTCTGGTTAAGCGTTTGGAGCAGCAGAATTGCGAAAAATTTGTTGTCTTCTCAACCATTTCTTGGCTTCAAAGTCCCATATCTCGCGAACGGATTGACCAAACCCAATAATTCCTTCTGCGTCTGAAAGTAGAAACTCGCCCGATTACAACGGTATGTGTATTTTCTCCCTAGGGCATTCTGGTTAAGCGTTTGGAGCAGCAGAAGTGCGAAAAATTTGTTGTCTTGTCAACCATTTCTTAGCTTCAAAGTCCCATATCTCGCGAACGGATTGACCAAACCCAAAAATTCCTATTGCATCTGAAAGTAGAAACTCGCCCGATTACAACGGTATGTGTATTTTCTCCCTAGGGCATTCTGGTTAAGCGTTTGGAGCAGCAGAAGTGCGAAAAATTTGTTGTCTTGTCAACCATTTCTTAGCTTCAAACTCCCATATCTCGCGAACGGATTGACCTAACTCAAAAATTCCTATTCCATCTGAAAGTAGAAACTCGCCCAATTACAACGGTATGTGTATTTTTTCCCCAGGCCATTCTGGTTAAGCGTTTGGAGCAGCAGAATTGCGAAAAATTTTTTGCCTTCTCAACCATTTCTTGGCTCCAAACTCCCATATCTCGCGAACGGATTGTCCTAACCCAAAAATTCCTGTTGCGTCTGAAAGTAGAAACTCGCCCGATTACAGCTGTATGTGTATTTTTCCCCTAGGCCATTCTGGTTAAGCGTTTGGAGCAGCAGAATTGCGAAAAATTTGTTGTCTTCTCAACCATTTCTTAGCTTCAAAGTCCCATATCTCGCGAACAGATTGACCTAACCTAAAAATTCCAATTGCATTTGAAAGTAGAAACTCGCCCGATTACAACAGTACGTGTATTTTTCCCCTAGGCCATTCTGGTTAAGCGATTGGAGCAGCAGAAGTGCGAAAAATTTGTTGTCATGTCAACCATTTCTTAGCTTCAAACTCCCATATCTCGCGAACGGATTGACCTAACTCAAAAATTCCTATTGCATCTGAAAGTAGAAACTCGCCCAATTACAACGGTATGTGTATTTTTTCCCTAGGCCATTCTGGTTAAGCGTTTGGAGCAGCAGAATTGCGAAAAATTTTTTGCCTTCTCAACCATTTCTTGGCTCCAAACTCCCATATCTCGCGAACGGATTGTCCTAACCCAAAAATTCCTGTTGCGTCTGAAAGTAGAAACTCGACCGATTACAGCGGTATGTGTATTTTTCCCCTAGGCCATTCTGGTTAAGCGTTTGGAGCAGCAGAATTGCGAAAAATTTGTTCTCTTCTCAACCATTTCTTAGCTTCAAACTCCCATATCTCGCGAACAGATTGACCTAACCTAAAAATTCCAATTGCATTTGAAAGTAGAAACTCGCCCGATTACAACAGTACGTGTATTTTTCCCCTAGGCCATTCTGGTTAAGCGATTGGAGCAGCAGAAGTGCGAAAAATTTGTTGTCATGTCAACCATTTCTTAGCTTCAAACTCCCATATCTCGCGAACAGATTAACCTAACTCAAAAATTCCTATTGCATCTGAAAGTAGAAACTCGCCCAATTACAACGGTATGTGTATTTTCTCCCTAGGGCATTCTGGTTAAGCGTTTGGAGCAGCAGAAGTGCGAAAAATTTGTTGTCTTGTCAGCCATTTCTTAGCTTCAAAGTCCCATATCTCGCGAACGGATTGACCAAACCCAAAAATTCCTATTGCATCTGAAAGTAGAAACTCGCCCGATTACAACGGTATGTGTATTTTCTCCCTAGGGCATTCTGGTTAAGCGTTTGGAGCAGCAGAATTGCGAAAAATTTTTTGCCTTCTCAACCATTTCTTGGTTTCAAACTCCCATATCTCGCGAACGGATTGACCTAACCCAAAAATTCCTGTTGCATCTGAAAGTAGAAACTCGCCCGATTACAGCGGTATGTGTATTTTTTCCCTAGGCCATTCTGGTTAAGCGTTTAGAGCAGCAGAATTGCGAAAAATTTTTTGCCTTCTCAACCATTTCTTGGCTTCAAACTCCCATATCTCGCGAACGGATTGACCTAACCCAAAAATTCCTGTTGTGTCTCAAAGTAGAAACTCACCCGGTATAAACGGTATGTGTATTTTTTCCCTAGCCCATTCTGGTTAAGCGTTTGGAGCAGCAGAATTGCGAAAAATTTGTTGTCTTCTCAACCATTTCTTGGCTTCAAAGTCCCATATCTCGCGAACGGATTGACCAAACCCAATAATTCCTTCTGCGTCTGAAAGTAGAAACTCGCCCGATTACAACGGTATGTGTATTTTCTCCCTAGGGCATTCTGGTTAAGCGTTTGGAGCAGCAGAAGTGCGAAAAATTTGTTGTCTTGTCAACCATTTCTTAGCTTCAAAGTCCCATATCTCGCGAACGGATTGACCAAACCCAAAAATTCCTATTGCATCTGAAAGTAGAAACTCGCCCGATTACAACGGTATGTGTATTTTCTCCCTAGGGCATTCTGGTTAAGCGTTTGGAGCAGCAGAAGTGCGAAAAATTTGTTGTCTTGTCAACCATTTCTTAGCTTCAAACTCCCATATCTCGCGAACGGATTGACCTAACTCAAAAATTCCTATTCCATCTGAAAGTAGAAACTCGCCCAATTACAACGGTATGTGTATTTTTTCCCCAGGCCATTCTGGTTAAGCGTTTGGAGCAGCAGAATTGCGAAAATTTTTTGCCTTCTCAACCATTTCTTGGCTCCAAACTCCCATATCTCGCGAACGGATTGTCCTAACCCAAAAATTCCTGTTGCGTCTGAAAGTAGAAACTCGCCCGATTACAGCTGTATGTGTATTTTTCCCCTAGGCCATTCTGGTTAAGCGTTTGGAGCAGCAGAATTGCGAAAAATTTGTTGTCTTCTCAACCATTTCTTAGCTTCAAAGTCCCATATCTCGCGAACAGATTGACCTAACCTAAAAATTCCAATTGCATTTGAAAGTAGAAACTCGCCCGATTACAACAGTACGTGTATTTTTCCCCTAGGCCATTCTGGTTAAGCGATTGGAGCAGCAGAAGTGCGAAAAATTTGTTGTCATGTCAACCATTTCTTAGCTTCAAACTCCCATATCTCGCGAACGGATTGACCTAACTCAAAAATTCCTATTGCATCTGAAAGTAGAAACTCGCCCAATTACAACGGTATGTGTATTTTTTCCCTAGGCCATTCTGGTTAAGCGTTTGGAGCAGCAGAATTGCGAAAAATTTTTTGCCTTCTCAACCATTTCTTGGCTCCAAACTCCCATATCTCGCGAACGGATTGTCCTAACCCAAAAATTCCTATTGCACCTGAAAGTACAAACTCGCCCGATTTTAACGGTATGTGTATTTTCTCCCTAGGGCATTCTGGTTAAGCGTTTGGAGCAGCAGAATTGCGAAAAATTTGTTCTCTTCTCAACCATTTCTTAGCTTCAAAGTCCCATATCTCGCGAACAGATTGACCTAACCTAAAAATTCCAATTGCATTTGAAAGTAGAAACTCGCCCGATTACAACAGTACGTGTATTTTTCCCCTAGGCCATTCTGGTTAAGCGATTGGAGCAGCAGAAGTGCGAAAAATTTGTTGTCATGTCAACCATTTCTTAGCTTCAAACTCCCATATCTCGCGAACAGATTAACCTAACTCAAAAATTCCTATTGCATCTGAAAGTAGAAACTCGCCCAATTACAACGGTATGTGTATTTTCTCCCTAGGGCATTCTGGTTAAGCGTTTGGAGCAGCAGAAGTGCGAAAAATTTGTTGTCTTGTCAACCATTTCTTAGCTTCAAAGTCCCATATCTCGCGAACGGATTGACCAAACCCAAAAATTCCTATTGCATCTGAAAGTAGAAACTCGCCCGATTACAACGGTATGTGTATTTTCTCCCTAGGGCATTCTGGTTAAGCGTTTGGAGCAGCAGAAGTGCGAAAAATTTGTTGTCTTGTCAACCATTTCTTAGCTTCAAACTCCCATATCTCGCGAACGGATTGACCTAACTCAAAAATTCCTATTCCATCTGAAAGTAGAAACTCGCCCAATTACAACGGTATGTGTATTTTTTCCCCAGGCCATTCTGGTTAAGCGTTTGGAGCAGCAGAATTGCGAAAAATTTTTTGCCTTCTCAACCATTTCTTGGCTCCAAACTCCCATATCTCGCGAACGGATTGTCCTAACCCAAAAATTCCTGTTGCGTCTGAAAGTAGAAACTCGCCCGATTACAGCTGTATGTGTATTTTTCCCCTAGGCCATTCTGGTTAAGCGTTTGGAGCAGCAGAATTGCGAAAAATTTGTTGTCTTCTCAACCATTTCTTAGCTTCAAAGTCCCATATCTCGCGAACAGATTGACCTAACCTAAAAATTCCAATTGCATTTGAAAGTAGAAACTCGCCCGATTACAACAGTACGTGTATTTTTCCCCTAGGCCATTCTGGTTAAGCGATTGGAGCAGCAGAAGTGCGAAAAATTTGTTGTCATGTCTACCATTTCTTAGATTCAAAATCCCATATTTCGCGAACGGATTGACCTAACCCAAAAATTCCTATTGTAACTGAAAGTAGAAACTCGTCCGATTACAAAGGTATGGGTATTTTTTCCCTAGGCCATTCTGGTTAAGCGTTTGTAGCAGCAGAATTTCGAAAAATTTGTTGTCTTCTCAACCATTTCTTAGCTTCAATGTCCCATATCTCGCGAACGAATTGACCAAACCCAAAAATTCCTTCTGCGTCTGAAAGTAGAAACTCGCCAGATTACAACGGTATGTGTATTTTTCCCCTAGGCCATTCTGGTTAAGCGTTTGCAGCAGCAGAATTGCGAAAAATTTTTTGCCTTCCTAACCATTTCTTGGCTTCAAACTCCCATATCTCGCGAATGGATTGACCTAACCCAAAAATTCCTGTTGCGTCTGAAAGTAGAAACTCGCCCGATTACAACGGTATGTGTATTTTCTCCCTAGGCCATTCTGGTTAAGCGTTTGGAGCAGCAGAATTGCGAAAAATTTTTTGCCTTCTCAACCATTTCTTGGTTTCAAACTCCCATATCTCGCGAACGGATGGACCTAACCCAAAAATTCCTGTTGCGTCTGAAAGTAAAAACTCACCCGATATAAACGGTATGTGTATTTTTTCCCTAGCCCATTCTTGTTAAGCGTTTGGAGCAGCAGAATTGCGAAAAATTTGTTGTCTTCTCAACCATTTCTTGGCTTCAAACTCGCATATCTCGCGAACGGATTGACCAAACCCAAAAATTCCTTCTGCGTCTGAAAGTAGATACTCGCCCGATTACAACGGTATGTGTATTTTCTCCCTAGGGCATTCTGGTTAAGCGTTTGGAGCAGCAGAAGTGCGAAAAATTTGTTGTTTTGTCAACCATTTCTTAGCTTCAAACTCCCATATCTCGCGAACGGATTGACCTAACTCAAAAATTCCTATTGCATCTGAAAGTAGAAACTCGCCCAATTACAACGGTATGTGTATTTTTTCCCTAGGCCATTCTGGTTAAGCGTTTGGAGCAGCAGAATTGCGAAAAATTTTTTGCCTTCTCAACCATTTCTTGGCTCCAAACTCCCATATCTCGCGCACGGATTGTCCTAACCCAAAAATTCCTGTTGCGTCTGAAAGTAGAAACTCGACCGATTACAGCGGTATGTGTATTTTTCCCCTAGGCCATTCTGGTTAAGCGATTGGAGCAGCAGAAGTGCGAAAAATTTATTGTCATGTCAACCATTTCTTAGATTCAAAGTCCCATATTTCGCGAACGGATTGACCTAACCCAAAAATTCCTATTGTAACTGAAAGTAGAAACTCGTCCGATTACAAAGGTATGGGTATTTTTTCCCTAGGCCATTCTGGTTAAGCGTTTGGAGCAGCAGAATTGCGAAAAATTTGTTGTCTTCTCAACCATTTCTTGGTTTCAAACTCCCATATCTCGCGAACGGATGGACCTAACCCAAAAATTCCTGTTGCGTCTGAAAGTAAAAACTCACCCGATATAAACGGTATGTGTATTTTTTCCCTAGCCCATTCTTGTTAAGCGTTTGGAGCAGCAGAATTGCGAAAAATTTGTTGTCTTCTCAACCATTTCTTGGCTTCAAACTCGCATATCTCGCGAACGGATTGACCAAACCCAAAAATTCCTTCTGCGTCTGAAAGTAGATACTCGCCCGATTACAACGGTATGTGTATTTTCTCCCTAGGGCATTCTGGTTAAGCGTTTGGAGCAGCAGAAGTGCGAAAAATTTGTTGTTTTGTCAACCATTTCTTAGCTTCAAACTCCCATATCTCGCGAACGGATTGACCTAACTCAAAAATTCCTATTGCATCTGAAAGTAGAAACTCGCCCAATTACAACGGTATGTGTATTTTTTCCCTAGGCCATTCTGGTTAAGCGTTTGGAGCAGCAGAATTGCGAAAAATTTTTTGCCTTCTCAACCATTTCTTGGCTCCAAACTCCCATATCTCGCGCACGGATTGTCCTAACCCAAAAATTCCTGTTGCGTCTGAAAGTAGAAACTCGACCGATTACAGCGGTATGTGTATTTTTCCCCTAGGCCATTCTGGTTAAGCGATTGGAGCAGCAGAAGTGCGAAAAATTTATTGTCATGTCAAACATTTCTTAGATTCAAAGTCCCATATTTCGCGAACGGATTGACCTAACCCAAAAATTCCTATTGTAACTGAAAGTAGAAACTCGTCCGATTACAAAGGTATGGGTATTTTTTCCCTAGGCCATTCTGGTTAAGCGTTTGGAGCAGCAGAATTGCGAAAAATTTGTTGTCTTCTCAACCATTTCTTAGCTTCAAACTCCCATATCTCGCGAATGGATTGACCTAACCCAAAAATTCCTGTTGCGTCTGAAAGTAGAAACTCGCCCGATTACAACGGTATGTGTATTTTCTCCCTAGGCCATTCTGGTTAAGCGTTTGGAGCAGCAGAATTGCGAAAAATTTTTTGCCTTCTCAACCGTTTCTTGGTTTCAAACTCCCATATCTCGCGAACGGATTGACCTAACCCAAAAATTCCTATTGCATCTGAAAGTAGAAACTCGCCCGATTACAGCGGTATGTGTATTTTTTCCCTAGGCCATTCTGGTTAAGCGTTTAGAGCAGCAGAATTGCGAAAAATTTTTTGCCTTCTCAACCATTTCTTGGCTTCAAACTCACATATCTCGCGAACGGATTGACCTAACCCAAAAATTCCTCTTGCGTCTGAAAGTAGAAACTCGCCCGATTACAACGGTATGTGTATTTTCTCCCTAGGCCATTCTGGTTAAGCGTTTGGAGCAGCAGAATTGCGAAAAATTTTTTGCCTTCTCAACCGTTTCTTGGATTCAAACTCGCATATCTCGCGAACGGATTGTCCTAACCCAAAAATTCCTGTTGCGTCTGAAAGTAGAAACTCGACCGATTACAGCGGTATGTGTATTTTTCCCCTAGGCCATTCTGGTTAAGCGATTGGAGCAGCAGAAGTGCGAAAAATTTGTTGTCATGTCTACCATTTCTTAGATTCAAAATCCATATTTCGCGAACGGATTGACCTAGCCCAAAAATTCCTATTGTAACTGAAAGTAGAAACTCGTCCGATTACAAAGGTATGGGTATTTTTTCCCTGAGGCCATTCTGGGTTAAGCGTTTGTAGCAGCAGAATTTCGAAAAATTTGTTGTCTTCTCAACCATTCTTAGCTTCAATGTCCCAATATCTCGCGAACGAATTGACCAAACCCAAAAATTCCTTCTGCGTCTGAAAGTAGAAACTCGCCAGATTACAACGGTATGTGTATTTTTTCCCCGTAGGCCATTCTGGTTAAGCGTTTTGCAGCAGCAGAATTGCGAAAAATTTTTTGCCTTCCTAACCATTTCTTGGCTTCAAACTCCAATATCTCGCGAATGGATTGACCTTAACCCAAAAATTCCTGTTGCGTCTGAAAGTAGAAACTCGCCCGATTACAACGGTATGTGTATTTTCTCCCTAGGCCATTCTGGTTAAGCGTTTGGAGCAGCAGAATTGCGAAAAATTTTTTGCCTTCTCAACCATTTCTTGGTTTCAAACTCCCATATCTCGCGAACGGATGGACCTAACCCAAAAATTCCTGTTGCGTCTGAAAGTAAAAACTCACCCGATATAAACGGTATGTGTATTTTTTCCCTAGCCCATTCTTGTTAAGCGTTTGGAGCAGCAGAATTGCGAAAAATTTGTTGTCTCTCAACCATTTCTTGGCTTCAAACTCGCATATCTCGCGAACGGATTGACCAAACCCAAAAATTCCTTCTGCGTCTGAAAGTAGATACTCGCCCGATTACAACGGTATGTGTATTTTCTCCCTAGGGCATTCTGGAGCGTTTGGAGCAGCAGAAGTGCGAAAAATTTGTTGTTTTGTCAACCATTTCTTAGCTTCAAACTCCCATATCTCGCGAACGGATTGACCTAACTCAAAAATTCCTATTGCATCTGAAAGTAGAAACTCGCCCAATTACAACGGTATGTGTATTTTTTCCCTAGGCCATTCTGGTTAAGCGTTTGGAGCAGCAGAATTGCGAAAAATTTTTTGCCTTCTCAACCATTTCTTGGCTCCAAACTCCCATATCTCGCGCACGGATTGTCCTAACCCAAAAATTCCTGTTGCGTCTGAAAGTAGAAACTCGACCGATTACAGCGGTATGTGTATTTTTCCCCTAGGCCATTCTGGTTAAGCGATTGGAGCAGCAGAAGTGCGAAAAATTTATTGTCATGTCAACCATTTCTTAGATTCAAAGTCCCATATTTCGCGAACGGATTGACCTAACCCAAAAATTCCTATTGTAACTGAAAGTAGAAACTCGTCCGATTACAAAGGTATGGGTATTTTTTCCCTAGGCCATTCTGGTTAAGCGTTTGGAGCAGCAGAATTGCGAAAAATTTGTTGTCTTCTCAACCATTTCTTGGTTTCAAACTCCCATATCTCGCGAACGGATGGACCTAACCCAAAAATTCCTGTTGCGTCTGAAAGTAAAAACTCACCCGATATAAACGGTATGTGTATTTTTTCCCTAGCCCATTCTTGTTAAGCGTTTGGAGCAGCAGAATTGCGAAAAATTTGTTGTCTTCTCAACCATTTCTTGGCTTCAAACTCGCATATCTCGCGAACGGATTGACCAAACCCAAAAATTCCTTCTGCGTCTGAAAGTAGATACTCGCCCGATTACAACGGTATGTGTATTTTCTCCCTAGGGCATTCTGGTTAAGCGTTTGGAGCAGCAGAAGTGCGAAAAATTTGTTGTTTTGTCAACCATTTCTTAGCTTCAAACTCCCATATCTCGCGAACGGATTGACCTAACTCAAAAATTCCTATTGCATCTGAAAGTAGAAACTCGCCCAATTACAACGGTATGTGTATTTTTTCCCTAGGCCATTCTGGTTAAGCGTTTGGAGCAGCAGAATTGCGAAAAATTTTTTGCCTTCTCAACCATTTCTTGGCTCCAAACTCCCATATCTCGCGCACGGATTGTCCTAACCCAAAAATTCCTGTTGCGTCTGAAAGTAGAAACTCGACCGATTACAGCGGTATGTGTATTTTTCCCCTAGGCCATTCTGGTTAACCGATTGGAGCAGCAGAAGTGCGAAAAATTTATTGTCATGTCAAACATTTCTTAGATTCAAAGTCCCATATTTCGCGAACGGATTGACCTAACCCAAAAATTCCTATTGTAACTGAAAGTAGAAACTCGTCCGATTACAAAGGTATGGGTATTTTTTCCCTAGGCCATTCTGGTTAAGCGTTTGGAGCAGCAGAATTGCGAAAAATTTGTTGTCTTCTCAACCATTTCTTAGCTTCAAACTCCCATATCTCGCGAATGGATTGACCTAACCCAAAAATTCCTGTTGCGTCTGAAAGTAGAAACTCGCCCGATTACAACGGTATGTGTATTTTCTCCCTAGGCCATTCTGGTTAAGCGTTTGGAGCAGCAGAATTGCGAAAAATTTTTTGCCTTCTCAACCGTTTCTTGGTTTCAAACTCCCATATCTCGCGAACGGATTGACCTAACCCAAAAATTCCTATTGCATCTGAAAGTAGAAACTCGCCCGATTACAGCGGTATGTGTATTTTTTCCCTAGGCCATTCTGGTTAAGCGTTTAGAGCAGCAGAATTGCGAAAAATTTTTTGCCTTCTCAACCATTTCTTGGCTTCAAACTCACATATCTCGCGAACGGATTGACCTAACCCAAAAATTCCTCTTGCGTCTGAAAGTAGAAACTCGCCCGATTACAACGGTATGTGTATTTTCTCCCTAGGCCATTCTGGTTAAGCGTTTGGAGCAGCAGAATTGCGAAAAATTTTTTGCCTTCTCAACCGTTTCTTGGATTCAAACTCGCATATCTCGCGAACGGATTGTCCTAACCCAAAAATTCCTGTTGCGTCTGAAAGTAGAAACTCGACCGATTACAGCGGTATGTGTATTTTTCCCCTAGGCCATTCTGGTTAAGCGGTTGGAGCAGCAGAAGTGCGAAAAATTTATTGTCATGTCAACCATTTCTTAGATTCAAAGTCCCATATTTCGCGAACGGATTGACCTAACCCAAAAATTCCTATTGTAACTGAAAGTAGAAACTCGTCCGATTACAAAGGTATGGGTATTTTTTCCCTAGGCCATTCTGGTTAAGCGTTTGGAGCAGCAGAATTGCGAAAAATTTGTTGTCTTCTCAACCATTTCTTAGCTTCAATGTCCCATATCTCGCGAACGGATTGACCTAACCCAAAAATTCCTATTGCATCTGAAAGTAGATACTCGCCCGATTACAACGGTATGTGTATTTTCTCCCTAGGGCATTCTGGTTAAGCGTTTGGAGCAGCAGAAGTGCGAAAAATTTGTTGTTTTGTCAACCATTTCTTAGCTTCAAACTCCCATATCTCGCGAACGGATTGACCTAACTCAAAAATTCCTATTGCATCTGAAAGTAGAAACTCGCCCAATTACAACGGTATGTGTATTTTTTCCCTAGGCCATTCTGGTTAAGCGTTTGGAGCAGCAGAATTGCGAAAAATTTTTTGCCTTCTCAACCATTTCTTGGCTCCAAACTCCCATATCTCGCGCACGGATTGTCCTAACCCAAAAATTCCTGTTGCGTCTGAAAGTAGAAACTCGACCGATTACAGCGGTATGTGTATTTTTCCCCTAGGCCATTCTGGTTAAGCGATTGGAGCAGCAGAAGTGCGAAAAATTTATTGTCATGTCAACCATTTCTTAGATTCAAAGTCCCATATTTCGCGAACGGATTGACCTAACCCAAAAATTCCTATTGTAACTGAAAGTAGAAACTCGTCCGATTACAAAGGTATGGGTATTTTTTCCCTAGGCCATTCTGGTTAAGCGTTTGGAGCAGCAGAATTGCGAAAAATTTGTTGTCTTCTCAACCATTTCTTAGCTTCAAACTCCCATATCTCGCGAATGGATTGACCTAACCCAAAAATTCCTGTTGCGTCTGAAAGTAGAAACTCGCCCGATTACAACGGTATGTGTATTTTCTCCCTAGGCCATTCTGGTTAAGCGTTTGGAGCAGCAGAAGTGCGAAAAATTTTTTGCCTTCTCAACCGTTTCTTGGTTTCAAACTCCCATATCTCGCGAACGGATTGACCTAACCCAAAAATTCCTATTGCATCTGAAAGTAGAAACTCGCCCGATTACAGCGGTATGTGTATTTTTTCCCTAGGCCATTCTGGTTAAGCGTTTAGAGCAGCAGAATTGCGAAAAATTTTTTGCCTTCTCAACCATTTCTTGGCTTCAAACTCACATATCTCGCGAACGGATTGACCTAACCCAAAAATTCCTCTTGCGTCTGAAAGTAGAAACTCGCCCGATTACAACGGTATGTGTATTTTCTCCCTAGGCCATTCTGGTTAAGCGTTTGGAGCAGCAGAATTGCGAAAAATTTTTTGCCTTCTCAACCGTTTCTTGGATTCAAACTCGCATATCTCGCGAACGGATTGTCCTAACCCAAAAATTCCTGTTGCGTCTGAAAGTAGAAACTCGACCGATTACAGCGGTATGTGTATTTTTCCCCTAGGCCATTCTGGTTAAGCGGTTGGAGCAGCAGAAGTGCGAAAAATTTATTGTCATGTCAACCATTTCTTAGATTCAAAGTCCCATATTTCGCGAACGGATTGACCTAACCCAAAAATTCCTATTGTAACTGAAAGTAGAAACTCGTCCGATTACAAAGGTATGGGTATTTTTTCCCTAGGCCATTCTGGTTAAGCGTTTGGAGCAGCAGAATTGCGAAAAATTTGTTGTCTTCTCAACCATTTCTTAGCTTCAATGTCCCATATCTCGCGAACGGATTGACCTAACCCAAAAATTCCTATTGCATCTGAAAGTAGAAACTCGCCCGATTACAGCGGTATGTGTATTTTTCCCCTAGGCCATTCTGGTTAAGCGTTTGCAGCAGCAGAATTGCGAAAAATTTTTTGCCTTCTCAACCATTTCTTGGCTTCAAACTCCCATATCTCGCGAACGGATTGACCAAACCCAAAAATTCCTTCTGCGTCTGAAAGTAGATACTCGCCCGATTACAACGGTATGTGTATTTTCTCCCTAGGGCATTCTGGTTAAGCGTTTGGAGCAGCAGAAGTGCGAAAAATTTGTTGTTTTGTCAACCATTTCTTAGCTTCAAACTCCCATATCTCGCGAACGGATTGACCTAACTCAAAAATTCCTATTGCATCTGAAAGTAGAAACTCGCCCAATTACAACGGTATGTGTATTTTTTCCCTAGGCCATTCTGGTTAAGCGTTTGGAGCAGCAGAATTGCGAAAAATTTTTTGCCTTCTCAACCATTTCTTGGCTCCAAACTCCCATATCTCGCGCACGGATTGTCCTAACCCAAAAATTCCTGTTGCGTCTGAAAGTAGAAACTCGACCGATTACAGCGGTATGTGTATTTTTCCCCTAGGCCATTCTGGTTAAGCGATTGGAGCAGCAGAAGTGCGAAAAATTTATTGTCATGTCAACCATTTCTTAGATTCAAAGTCCCATATTTCGCGAACGGATTGACCTAACCCAAAAATTCCTATTGTAACTGAAAGTAGAAACTCGTCCGATTACAAAGGTATGGGTATTTTTTCCCTAGGCCATTCTGGTTAAGCGTTTGGAGCAGCAGAATTGCGAAAAATTTGTTGTCTTCTCAACCATTTCTTAGCTTCAAACTCCCATATCTCGCGAATGGATTGACCTAACCCAAAAATTCCTGTTGCGTCTGAAAGTAGAAACTCGCCCGATTACAACGGTATGTGTATTTTCTCCCTAGGCCATTCTGGTTAAGCGTTTGGAGCAGCAGAATTGCGAAAAATTTTTTGCCTTCTCAACCGTTTCTTGGTTTCAAACTCCCATATCTCGCGAACGGATTGACCTAACCCAAAAATTCCTATTGCATCTGAAAGTAGAAACTCGCCCGATTACAGCGGTATGTGTATTTTTTCCCTAGGCCATTCTGGTTAAGCGTTTAGAGCAGCAGAATTGCGAAAAATTTTTTGCCTTCTCAACCATTTCTTGGCTTCAAACTCACATATCTCGCGAACGGATTGACCTAACCCAAAAATTCCTCTTGCGTCTGAAAGTAGAAACTCGCCCGATTACAACGGTATGTGTATTTTCTCCCTAGGCCATTCTGGTTAAGCGTTTGGAGCAGCAGAATTGCGAAAAATTTTTTGCCTTCTCAACCGTTTCTTGGATTCAAACTCGCATATCTCGCGAACGGATTGTCCTAACCCAAAAATTCCTGTTGCGTCTGAAAGTAGAAACTCGACCGATTACAGCGGTATGTGTATTTTTCCCCTAGGCCATTCTGGTTAAGCGGTTGGAGCAGCAGAAGTGCGAAAAATTTATTGTCATGTCAACCATTTCTTAGATTCAAAGTCCCATATTTCGCGAACGGATTGACCTAACCCAAAAATTCCTATTGTAACTGAAAGTAGAAACTCGTCCGATTACAAAGGTATGGGTATTTTTTCCCTAGGCCATTCTGGTTAAGCGTTTGGAGCAGCAGAATTGCGAAAAATTTGTTGTCTTCTCAACCATTTCTTAGCTTCAATGTCCCATATCTCGCGAACGGATTGACCTAACCCAAAAATTCCTATTGCATCTGAAAGTAGAAACTCGCCCGATTACAGCGGTATGTGTATTTTTCCCCTAGGCCATTCTGGTTAAGCGTTTGCAGCAGCAGAATTGCGAAAAATTTTTTGCCTTCTCAACCATTTCTTGGCTTCAAACTCCCATATCTCGCGAACGGATGGACCTAACCCAAAAATTCCTGTTGCGTCTGAAAGTAAAAACTCACCCGATATAAACGGTATGTGTATTTTTTCCCTAGCCCATTCTTGTTAAGCGTTTGGAGCAGCAGAATTGCGAAAAATTTGTTGTCTTCTCAACCATTTCTTGGCTTCAAACTCGCATATCTCGCGAACGGATTGACCAAACCCAAAAATTCCTTCTGCGTCTGAAAGTAGATACTCGCCCGATTACAACGGTATGTGTATTTTCTCCCTAGGGCATTCTGGTTAAGCGTTTGGAGCAGCAGAAGTGCGAAAAATTTGTTGTTTTGTCAACCATTTCTTAGCTTCAAACTCCCATATCTCGCGAACGGATTGACCTAACTCAAAAATTCCTATTGCATCTGAAAGTAGAAACTCGCCCAATTACAACGGTATGTGTATTTTTTCCCTAGGCCATTCTGGTTAAGCGTTTGGAGCAGCAGAATTGCGAAAAATTTTTTGCCTTCTCAACCATTTCTTGGCTCCAAACTCCCATATCTCGCGCACGGATTGTCCTAACCCAAAAATTCCTGTTGCGTCTGAAAGTAGAAACTCGACCGATTACAGCGGTATGTGTATTTTTCCCCTAGGCCATTCTGGTTAAGCGATTGGAGCAGCAGAAGTGCGAAAAATTTATTGTCATGTCAACCATTTCTTAGATTCAAAGTCCCATATTTCGCGAACGGATTGACCTAACCCAAAAATTCCTATTGTAACTGAAAGTAGAAACTCGTCCGATTACAAAGGTATGGGTATTTTTTCCCTAGGCCATTCTGGTTAAGCGTTTGGAGCAGCAGAATTGCGAAAAATTTGTTGTCTTCTCAACCATTTCTTAGCTTCAAACTCCCTTATCTCGCGAATGGATTGACCTAACCCAAAAATTCCTGTTGCGTCTGAAAGTAGAAACTCGCCCGATTACAACGGTATGTGTATTTTCTCCCTAGGCCATTCTGGTTAAGCGTTTGGAGCAGCAGAATTGCGAAAAATTTTTTGCCTTCTCAACCGTTTCTTGGTTTCAAACTCCCATATCTCGCGAACGGATTGACCTAACCCAAAAATTCCTATTGCATCTGAAAGTAGAAACTCGCCCGATTACAGCGGTATGTGTATTTTTTCCCTAGGCCATTCTGGTTAAGCGTTTAGAGCAGCAGAATTGCGAAAAATTTTTTGCCTTCTCAACCATTTCTTGGCTTCAAACTCACATATCTCGCGAACGGATTGACCTAACCCAAAAATTCCTCTTGCGTCTGAAAGTAGAAACTCGCCCGATTACAACGGTATGTGTATTTTCTCCCTAGGCCATTCTGGTTAAGCGTTTGGAGCAGCAGAATTGCGAAAAATTTTTTGCCTTCTCAACCGTTTCTTGGATTCAAACTCGCATATCTCGCGAACGGATTGTCCTAACCCAAAAATTCCTGTTGCGTCTGAAAGTAGAAACTCGACCGATTACAGCGGTATGTGTATTTTTCCCCTAGGCCATTCTGGTTAAGCGATTGGAGCAGCAGAAGTGCGAAAAATTTATTGTCATGTCAACCATTTCTTAGATTCAAAGTCCCATATTTCGCGAACGGATTGACCTAACCCAAAAATTCCTATTGTAACTGAAAGTAGAAACTCGTCCGATTACAAAGGTATGGGTATTTTTTCCCTAGGCCATTCTGGTTAAGCGTTTGGAGCAGCAGAATTGCGAAAAATTTGTTGTCTTCTCAACCATTTCTTAGCTTCAATGTCCCATATCTCGCGAACGAATTGAGCAAACCCAAAAATTCCTTCTGCGTCTGAAAGTAGATTCTCGCCAGATTACAACGGTATGTGTATTTTTCCCCTAGGCCATTCTGGTTAAGCGTTTGCAGCAGCAGAATTGCGAAAAATTTTTTGCCTTCTTAACCATTTCTTGGCTTCAAACTCCCATATCTCGCGAATGGATTGACCTAACCCAAAAATTCCTATTGCATCTGAAAGTAGAAACTCGCCCGATTACAGCGGTATGTGTATTTTTTCCCTAGGCCATTCTGGTTAAGCGTTTAGAGCAGCAGAATTGCGAAAAATTTTTTGCCTTCTCAACCATTTCTTGGCTTCAAACTCACATATCTCGCGAACGGATTGACCTAACCCAAAAATTCCTCTTGCGTCTGAAAGTAGAAACTCACCCGATATAAACGGTATGTGTATTTTTTCCCTAGCCCATTCTGGTTAAGCGTTTGGAGCAGCAGAATTGCGAAAAATTTGTTGTCTTCTCAACCATTTCTTGGATTCAAACTCGCATATCTCGCGAACGGATTGACCAAACCCAAAAATTCCTTCTGCGTCTGAAAGTAGAAACTCGCCCGATTACAACGGTATGTGTATTTTCTCCCTAGGGCATTCTGGTTATGCGTTTGGAGCAGCAGAAGTGCGAAAAATTTGTTGTTTTGTCAACCAATTCTTAGCTTCAACCTCCCATATCTCGCGAACGGATTGACCTAACTCAAAAATTCCTATTGCGTCTGAAAGTAGAAACTCGCCCGATTACAACGGTATGTGTATTTTTCCCCTAGGCCATTCTGGTTAAGCGTTTGCAGCAGCAGAATTGCGAAAAATTTTTTGCCTTCTTAACCATTTCTTGGCTTCAAACTCCCATATCTCGCGAATGGATTGACCTAACCCAAAAATTCCTGTTGCGTCTGAAAGTAGAAACTCGCCCGATTACAACGGTATGTGTATTTTCTCCCTAGGCCATTCTGGTTAAGCGTTTGGAGCAGCAGAATTGCGAAAAATTTTTTGCCTTCTCAACCGTTTCTTGGTTTCAAACTCCCATATCTCGCGAACAGATTGACCTAACCCAAAAATTCCTATTGCATCTGAAAGTAGAAACTCGCCCGATTACAGCGGTATGTGTATTTTTTCCCTAGGCCATTCTGGTTAAGCGTTTAGAGCAGCAGAATTGCGAAAGATTTTTTGCCTTCTCAACCATTTCTTGGCTTCAAACTCACATATCTCGCGAACGGATTGACCTAACCCAAAAATTCCTGTTGCGTCTGAAAGTAGAAACTCACCCGATATAAACGGTATGTGTATTTTTTCCCTAGCCCATTCTGGTCAAGCGTTTGGAGCAGCAGAATTGCGAAAAATTTGTTGTCTTCTCAACCATTTCTTGGCTTCAAACTCGCATATCTCGCGAACGGATTGACCAAACCCAAAAATTCCTTCTGCGTCTGAAAGTAGAATCTCGCTCGATTACAACGGTATGTGTATTTTCTCCCTAGGGCATTCTGGTTAAGCGTTTGGAGCAGCAGAAGTGCGAAAAATTTGTTGTTTTGTCAACCATTTCTTAGCTTCAACCTCCCATATCTCGCGAACGGATTGACCTAACTCAAAAATTCCTATTGCATCTGAAAGTAGAAACTCGCCCAATTACAACGGTATGTGTATTTTTTCCCTAGGCCATTCTGGTTAAGCGTTTGGAGCAGCAGAATTGCGAAAAATTTTTTGCCTTCTCAACCATTTCTTTGGTCCAAACTCCCATATCTCGCGAACGGATTGACCTAACCCAAAAATTCCAGTTGCGTCTGAAAGTAGAAACTCACCCGATATAAACGGTATGTGTATTTTTTCCCTAGCCCATTCTGGTTAAGCGTTTGGAGCAGCAGAATTGCGAAAAATTTGTTGTCTTCTTAACCATTTCTTGGCTTCAAACTCCCATATCTCGCGAACGGATTGACCAAACCCAAAAATTCCTTCTGCGTCTGAAAGTAGAAACTCGCCCGATTACAACAGTATGTGTGTTGTCTCCCTACGGCATTCTGGTTAAGCGTCTGGAGCAGCAGAAGTGCGAAAAATTTGTTGTTTTGTCAACCATTTCTTAGCTTCAAACTCCCATATCTCGCGAACGGATTGACCTAACTCAAAAATTCCTATTGCATCTGAAAGTAGAAACTCGCCCAATTACAACGGTATGTGTATTTCTTCCCTAGGCCATTCTGGTTAAGCGTTTGGAGCAGCAGAATTGCGAAAAATTTTTTGCCTTCTCAACCATTTCTTGGTTTCAAACTCCCATATCTCGCGAACGGATTGACCTAACCCAAAAATTCCTATTGCATCTGAAAGTAGAAACTCGCCCGATTACAGCGGTGTGTGTATTTTTTCCCTAGGCCATTCTGGTTAAGCGTTTGGAGCATCAGAATTGCGAAAAATTTTGTGCCTTCTCAACCATTTCTTGGCTCCAAACTCCCATATCTCGCGAAAGGATTGACCTAACCCAAAAATTCCTTCTGCGCCTGAAGGTAGAAACTCGCCCGATTACAACGGTATGCGTGTTTTTTCCCTAGGCCATTCTGGTTAAGCGTTTGGAGCAGCAGAAGTGCGAAAAATTTGTTGTCTAATCAACCATTTCTTAGCTTCAAACTCCCATATCTCGCGAACGGATTGACCAAACCCAAAAATTCCTTCTGCGTCTGAAAGTAGAAACTCGCCCGATTACAACAGTATGTGTATTGTCTCCCTACGGCATTCTGGTTAAGCGTCTGGAGCAGCAGAAGTGCGAAAAATTTGTTGTTTTGTCAACCATTTCTTAGCTTCAAACTCCCATATCTCGCGAACGGATTGACCTAACTCAAAAATTCCTATTGCATCTGAAAGTAGAAACTCGCCCAATTACAACGGTATGTGTATTTTTTCCCTAGGCCATTCTGGTTAAGCGTTTGGAGCAGCAGAATTTCGAAAAATTTTTTGCCTTCTCAACCATTTCTTGGCTCAAAACTCCCATATCTCGCGAACGGATTGACCTAACCCAAAAATTCCTGTTGCATCTGAAAGTAGAAACTCGCCCAATTACAACGGTATGTGTATTTTTTCCCTAGGCCATTCTGGTTAAGCGTTTGGAGCAGCAGATTTGCGAAAAATTTTTTGCCTTTTCAACCATTTCTTGGCTCCAAACTCCCATATCTCGCGAACGGATTGACCTAACCCAAAAATTCCTGTTGCGTCTGAAAGTAGAAACTCGCCCAATTACAACGGTATGTGTATTTTCTCCCTAGGGCATTCTGGTTAAGCGTTTGGAGCAGCAGAATTGCGAAAAATTTGTTGTCTTCTCAACCATTTCTTGGATTCAAACTCGCATATCTCGCGAACGGATTGACCAAACCCAAAAATTCCTTCTGCGTCTGAAAGTAGAAACTCGCCCGATTACAACGGTATGTGTATTTTCTCCCTAGGGCATTCTGGTTATGCGTTTGGAGCAGCAGAAGTGCGAAAAATTTGTTGTTTTGTCAACCAATTCTTAGCTTCAACCTCCCATATCTCGCGAACGGATTGAACTAACTCAAAAATTCCTATTGCATCTGAAAGTAGAAACTCGCCCAATTACAACGGTATGTGTATTTTTTCCCTAGGCCATTCTGGTTAAGCGTTTGGAGCAGCAGAATTGCGAAAAATTTTTTGCCTTCTCAACCATTTCTTGGGTCCAAACTCCCATATCTCGCGAACGGATTGACCTAACCCAAAAATTCCTGTTGCGTCTGAAAGTAGAAACTCGCCCAATTACAACGGTATGTGTATTTTCTCCCTAGGGCATTCTGGTTAAGCGTTTGGAGCAGCAGAATTGCGAAAAATTTGTTGTCTTCTCAACCATTTCTTGGCTTCAAACTCCCATATCTCGCGAACGGATTGACCAAACCCAAAAATTCCTTCTGCGTCTGAAAGTAGAAACTCGCCCGATTACAACGGTATGTGTATTTTTCCCCTAGGCCATTCTGGTTAAGCGTTTGCAGCAGCAGAATTGCGAAAAATTTTTTGCCTTCTTAACCATTTCTTGGCTTCAAACTCCCATATCTCGCGAATGGATTGACCTAACCCAAAAATTCCTGTTGCGTCTGAAAGTAGAAACTCGCCCGATTACAACGGTATGTGTATTTTCTCCCTAGGCCATTCTGGTTAAGCGTTTGGAGCAGCAGAATTGCGAAAAATTTTTTGCCTTCTCAACCGTTTCTTGGTTTCAAACTCCCATATCTCGCGAACGGATTGACCTAACCCAAAAATTCCTATTGCATCTGAAAGTAGAAACTCGCCCGATTACAGCGGTATGTGTATTTTTTCCCTAGGCCATTCTGGTTAAGCGTTTAGAGCAGCAGAATTGCGAAAGATTTTTTGCCTTCTCAACCATTTCTTGGCTTCAAACTCACATATCTCGCGAACGGATTGACCTAACCCAAAAATTCCTGTTGCGTCTGAAAGTAGAAACTCACCCGATATAAACGGTATGTGTATTTTTTCCCTAGCCCATTCTGGTCAAGCGTTTGTAGCAGCAGAATTGCGAAAAATTTGTTGTCTTCTCAACCATTTCTTGGCTTCAAACTCGCATATCTCGCGAACGGATTGACCAAACCCAAAAATTCCTTCTGCGTCTGAAAGTAGAATCTCGCCCGATTACAACGGTATGTGTATTTTCTCCCTAGGGCATTCTGGTTAAGTGTTTGGAGCAGCAGAAGTGCGAAAAATTTGTTGTTTTGTCAACCATTTCTTAGCTTCAACCTCCCATATCTCGCGAACGGATTGACCTAACTCAAAAATTCCTATTGCATCTGAAAGTAGAAACTCGCCCAATTACAACGGTATGTGTATTTTTTCCCTAGGCCATTCTGGTTAAGCGTTTGGAGCAGCAGAATTGCGAAAAATTTTTTGCCTTCTCAACCATTTCTTGGGTCCAAACTCCCATATCTCGCGAACGGATTGACCTAACCCAAAAATTCCAGTTGCGTCTGAAAGTAGAAACTCACCCGATATAAACGGTATGTGTATTTTTTCCCTAGCCCATTCTGGTTAAGCGTTTGGAGCAGCAGAATTGCGAAAAATTTGTTGTCTTCTTAACCATTTCTTGGCTTCAAACTCCCATATCTCGCGAACGGATTGACCAAACCCAATAATTCCTTCTGCGTCTGAAAGTAGAAACTCGCCCGATTACAACGGTATGTGTATTTTTCCCCTAGGCCATTCTGGTTAAGCGTTTGGAGCAGCAGAATTGCGAAAAATTTTTTGCCTTCTCAACCATTTCTTGGCTCCAAACTCCCATATCTCGCGAAAGGATTGACCTAACCCAAAAATTCCTTCTGCGCCTGAAGGTAGAAACTCGCCCGATTACAACGGTATGCGTGTTTTTTCCCTAGGCCATTCTGGTTAAGCGTTTGGAGCAGCAGAATTGCGAAAAATTTTTTGCCTTCTCAACCATTTCTTGGTTTGAAACTCCCATATCTCGCGAACGGATTGTCCTAACCCAAAAATTCCTGTTGCGTCTGAAAGTAGAAACTCGCCCGATTACAGCAGTATGTGTATTTTTCCCCTAGGCCATTCTGGTTAAGCGTTTGGAGCAGCAGAATTGCGAAAAATTTGTTCTCTTCTCAACCATTTCTTAGCTTCAAACTCCCATATCTCGCGAACAGATTGACCTAACCTAAAAATTCCAATTGCATTTGAAAGTAGAAACTCGCCCGATTACAACACTACGTGTATTTTTCCCCTAGGCCATTCTGGTTAAGCGATTGGAGCAGCAGAAGTGCGAAAAATTTGTTGTCATGTCAACCATTTCTTAGCTTCAAACTCCCATATCTCGCGAACGGATTGACCTAACTCAAAAATTCCTATTGCATCTGAAAGTAGAAACTCGCCCAATTACAACGGTATGTGTATTTTTTCCCTAGGCCATTCTGGTTAAGCGTTTGGAGCAGCAGAATTGCGAAAAATTTTTTGCCTTCTCAACCATTTCTTGGCTCAAAACTCCCATACCTCGCGAACGGATTGTCCTAACCCAAAAATTCCAGTTGCGTCTGAAAGTAGAAACTCGACCGATTACAGCGGTATGTGTATTTTTCCCCTAGGCCATTCTGGTTAAGCGTTTGGAGCAGCAGAATTGCGAAAAATTTGTTCTCTTCTCAACCATTTCTTAGCTTCAAACTCCCATATCTCGCGAACAGATTGACCTAACCTAAAAATTCCAATTGCATTTGAAAGTAGAAACTCGCCCGATTACAACAGTACGTGTTTTTTTCCCCTAGGCCATTCTGGTTAAGCGATTGGAGCAGCAGAAGTGCGAAAAATTTGTTGTTTTGTCAACCATTTCTTAGCTTCAAACTCCCATATCTCGCGAACGGATTGACCAAACCCAAAAATTCCTTCTGCGTCTGAAAGTAGAAACTCGCCCGATTACAACGGTATGTGTATTTTCTCCCTAGGGCATTCTGGTTAAGCGTTTGGAGCAGCAGAAGTGCGAAAAATTTGTTGTTTTGTCAACCATTTCTTAGCTTCAAACTCCCATATCTCGCGAACGGATTGACCTAACTCAAAAATTCCTATTGCATCTGAAAGTAGAAACTCGCCCAATTACAACGGTGTGTGTATTTTTTCCCTAGGGCATTCTGGTTAAGCGTTTGGAGCATCAGAATTGCGAAAAATTTTTTGCCTTCTCAACCATTTCTTGGCTCCAAACTCCCATATCTCGCGAACGGATTGACCTAACCCAAAAATTCCTGTTGCGTCTGAAAGTAGAAACTCGCCCAATTACAACGGTATGTGTATTTTCTCCCTAGGGCATTCTGGTTAAGCGTTTGGAGCAGCAGAATTGCGAAAAATTTGTTGTCTTCTCAACCATTTCTTGGCTTCAAACTCCCATATCTCGCGAACGGATTGACCAAACCCAAAAATTCCTTCTGCGTCTGAAAGTAGAAACTCGCCCGATTACAACGGTATGTGTATTTTTCCCCTAGGCCATTCTGGTTAAGCGTTTGCAGCAGCAGAATTGCGAAAAATTTTTTGCCATCTTAACCATTTCTTGGCTTCAAACTCCCATATCTCGCGAATGGATTGACCTAACCCAAAAATTCCTGTTGCGTCTGAAAGTAGAAACTCGCCCGATTACAACGGTATGTGTATTTTCTCCCTAGGCCATTCTGGTTAAGCGTTTGGAGCAGCAGAATTGCGAAAAATTTTTTGCCTTCTCAACCGTTTCTTGGTTTCAAACTCCCATATCTCGCGAACGGATTGACCTAACCCAAAAATTCCTATTGCATCTGAAAGTAGAAACTCGCCCGATTACAGCGGTATGTGTATTTTTTCCCTAGGCCATTCTGGTTAAGCGTTTAGAGCAGCAGAATTGCGAAAGATTTTTTGCCTTCTCAACCATTTCTTGGCTTCAAACTCACATATCTCGCGAACGGATTGACCTAACCCAAAAATTCCTGTTGCGTCTGAAAGTAGAAACTCACCCGATATAAACGGTATGTGTGTTTTTTCCCTAGCCCATTCTGGTCAAGCGTTTGGAGCAGCAGAATTGCGAAAAATTTGTTGTCTTCTCAACCATTTCTTGGCTTCAAACTCGCATATCTCGCGAACGGATTGACCAAACAAAAAAATTCCTTCTGCGTCTGAAAGTAGAATCTCGCCCGATTACAACGGTATGTGTATTTTCTCCCTAGGGCATTCTGGTTAAGTGTTTGGAGCAGCAGAAGTGCGAAAAATTTGTTGTTTTGTCAACCATTTCTTAGCTTCAACCTCCCATATCTCGCGAACGGATTGACCTAACTCAAAAATTCCTATTGCATCTGAAAGTAGAAACTCGCCCAATTACAACGGTATGTGTATTTTTTCCCTAGGCCATTCTGGTTAAGCGTTTGGAGCAGCAGAATTGCGAAAAATTTGTTGCCTTCTCAACTATTTCTTGGGTTCAAACTCCCATATCTCGCGAACGGATTGACCTATCCCAAAAATTCCTATTGCACCTGAAAGTAGAAACTCGCCCGATTACAACGGTATGTGAATTTTTTCCCTATGCTATTCTGGTTAAGCGTTTGCAGCAGCAGAATTGCGACAAATTTTTTGCCTTCTCAACCATTTCTTGGCTTCAAGCTCCCATATCTCGCGAACGGATCGACCTAACCCAAAAATTCCTGTTCCGACTGAAAGTAGATACTCGCCCGATTACAACGGTATGTGTATTTTTCCCTAGGCCATTCTGGTTAAGCGTTTGGAGCAGCAGAACTGCGAAAAATTTGTTCTCTTCTCAACCATTTCTTAGCTTCAAACTCCCATATCTCGCGAACAGATTGACCTAACCCAAAAATTCCTATTGTAACTGAAAGTAGATACTCGCCCGATTACGACGGTATGTGTATTTTTCCCTAGGCCATTCTGGTTAAGCGTTTGGAGCAGCAGAACTGCGAAAAATTTGTTGTCTTCTCAACCATTTCTTAGCTTCAAACTCCCATATCTCGCGGACGGATTGACCTAACCCAAAAATTCCTGTTGCATCTGAAAGTAGAAACTCGCTCGATTACAACGGTATGTGTATTTTTTCCCTAGGCCATTCTGGTTAAGCGTTTGGAGCAGCAGAATTGCGAAAAATTTGATGTCTTCTCATCCATTTCTTAGCTTCAAACTCCCATATCTCCCGAACGGATTGACATAACCCAAAAATTCCGATTGCATCTGAAAGAAGAAACACGCCCGATTACAACGGTATCGGTGTTTTCTCCCTAGGCCATTCTGGTTAAGCGTTTGGAGCAGCAGAATTGCGAAAAATTTGTTGTCTCCTCAACCATTTCTTACATTTAAACTCCCATATCTCGCGAACGGATTGACCTAACCCAAAAATTCCTATTGCACGTGAAAGTAGAAACTCGCCCGATTACAACGGTATGTGTATTTTTCCCTAGGCCATTCTGGTTAAGCGTTTGGAGCAGCAGAACTGCGAAAAATTTGTTGTCTTCTCAACCATTTCTTAGCTTCAAACTCCCATTTCTCGCGAACAGATTGACCTAACCCAAAAATTCCTATTGTAACTGAAAGTAGAAACTCGTCCGATTACAACGGTATGGGTATTTATTCCCTAGGCCATTCTGGTTAAGCGTTTGGAGCAGCAGAATTGCGAAAAATTTGTTGCCTTCTCAACTATTTCTTGGCTTCAAACTCCCATATCTCGCGAACGGATTGACCTAACCCAAAAATTCCTGTTGCGTCTGAAAGTAGAAACTCGCCAGATTACAACGGTATGTGTATTTTTTCCCTAGGCCATTCTGGTTAAGCGTTTGGAGCAGCAGAATTGCGAAAAATTTTTTGCCTTCTCAACCATTTCTTGGTTTCAACCTCCCATATCTCGCGAACGGATCGACCTAACTCAAAAATTCCTATTGCATCTGAAAGTAGAAACTCGCCCGATTACAGCGGTATGTGTATTTTTTCCCTAGGCCATTCTGGTTAAGCGTTTGGAGCAGCAGAATTGCGAACAATTTTATGCCATCTCAACCATTTCTTGGCTTCAAACTCCCATATCTCGCGAACGGATTGACCTAACCCAAAAATTCCGATTGCATCTGAAAGAAGAAACTCGCCCGATTACAACGGTATCGGTGTTTTCTCCCTAGGCCATTCTGGTTAAGCGTTTGGAGCAGCAGAATTTCGAAAAATTTGTTGTGTTGTCAACCATTTCTTAGCTTCAAAGTCCCATATCTCGCGAACGGATTGACCTAACCCAAATATTCCTGTTGCATCTGAAAGTAGAAACTCGCCCCATTACAACAGTATGTGTATTTTTCCCCTAGGCCATTCTGGTTAAGCGTTTGGAGCAGCAGAATTGCGAAACATTTTTTGCCTTCTCAACCATTTCTTGGCTTCAAACTCCCATATCTCGCGAACGGATTGACCAATCCCAAATATTCCTGTTGCATCTGAAAGTAGAAACTCGCCCGATTACAACGGTATGGGTATTTATTCCCTAGGCCATTCTAGTTAAGCGTTTGGAGCAGCAGAATTGCGAAAAATTTGTTGCCTTCTCAACCATTTCTTGGCTTCAAACTCCCATATCTCGCGAACGGATTGACCTAACCCAAAAATTCCGATTGCATCTGAAAGAAGAAACTCGCCCGATTACAACGGTATCGGTATTTTCTCCCTAGGCCATTCTGGTTAAGCGTTTGGAGCAGCAGAATTGCGAAAAATTTGTTGTCTTCTCAACCATTTCTTAGCTTCAAACTCCCATATCTCGCGAACGGATTGACCTAACCCAAATATTCCTGTTGCATCTGAAAGTAGAAACTCGCCCCATTACAACAGTATGTGTATTTTTCCCCTAGGCCATTCTGGTTAAGCGTTTGGAACAGCAGAATTGCGAAAAATTTGTTGCCTTTTCAACCATTTCTTGGCTTCAAACTCCCATATCTCGCGAACGGATTGACCTATCGCAAATATTCCTGTTGCATCTGAAAGTAGAAACTCGCCCGATTACAGCGGTATGTGTATTTTTCCCCTAGGCCATTCTGGTTAAGCGTTTGCAGCAGAAGAATTGCGAAACATTTTTTGCCTTCTCAACCATTTCTTGGCTTCAAACTCCCATATCTCGCGAACGGATTGACCTAACCCAAAAATTCCTATTGTAGCTGAAAGTAGAAACTCGTCCGATTACAACGGTATGGGTATTTTTTCCCTAGGCCATTCTGGTTAAGCGTTTGGAGAAGCAGAATAGCGAAAAATTTGTTGCCTTCTCAACTATTTCTTGGGTTCAAACTCCCATATCTCGCGAACGGATTGACCTAACCCAAAAATTCCTATTGCACCTGAAAGTACAAACTCGCCCGATTTTAACGGTATGTGTATTTTTTCCCTAGGCCATTCTGGTTAAGCGTTTGCAGCAGCAGAATTGCGACAAATTTTTTGCCTTCTCAACCATTTCTTGGCTTCAAACTCCCATATCTCGCGAACGGATCGACCTAACCCAAAAATTCCTGTTCTGACTGAAAGTAGATACTCGCCCGATTACAACGGTATGTGTATTTTTCCCTAGGCCATTCTGGTTAAGCGTTTGGAGCAGCAGAACTGCGAAAAATTTGTTGTCTTCTCAACCATTTCTTAGCTTCAAACTCCCATATCTCGCGAACAGATTGACCTAACCCAAAAATTCCTATTGTAACTGAAAGTAGAAACTCGTCCGATTACAACGGTATGGGTATTTTTTCCCTAGGCCATTCTGGTTAAGCGTTTGGAGCAGCAGAATTGCGAAAAATTTGTTGTCTTCTCAACCATTTCTTAGCTTCAAACTCCCATATCTCGCGAACGGATTGACCAAACCCAAATATTCCTGTTGCATCTGAAAGTAGAAACTCGCCCCATTACAACAGTATGTGTATTTTTCCCCTAGGCCATTCTGGTTAAGCGTTTAGAGCAGCAGAACTGCGAAAAATTTGTTGTCTTCTCAACCATTTCTTAGCTTCAAACTCCCATATCTCGCGAACGGATTGACCTAACCCAAAAATTCCGATTGCATCTGAAAGAAGAAACTCGCCCGATTACAACGGTTTGTGTATTTTCTCCCTAGGCCATTCTGGTTAAGCGTTTGGAGCAGCGGAAGTGCGAAAAATTTTTTGCCTTCTCAACCATTTCTTGGCTTCAAACTCCCATATCTCGCGAACGGATTGACCTAACCCAAAAATTCCTGTTGCGTCTGAAAGTAGAAACTCGCCCGATTACAACGGTATGTGTATTTTTCCCTAGGCCATTCTGGTTAAGCGTTTGGAGCAGCAGAATTGCGAAAAATTTGTTGTGTTGTCAACCATTTCTTAGCTTCAAAGTCCCATATCTCGCGAACGGATTGACCTACACGAAAAATTCCTATTGCATCTGATAGTAGATACTCGCCCGATTACAACGGTATGTATATTTTTTCCCTAGGCCATTCTGGTTAAGCGTTTGGAGCAGCAGAACTGCGAAAAATTTGTTGTCTTCTCAACCATTTCTTAGCTTCAAACTCCCATATCTCGCGAACGGATTGACCTAACCCAAATATTCCTGTTGCATCTGAAAGTAGAAACTCGCCCCATTACAACAGTATGTGTATTTTTCGCCTAGGCCATTCTGGTTAAGCGTTTGGAGCAGCAGAATTGCGAAAAATTTTTTGCCTTCTCAACCATTTCTTGGCTTCAAACTCCCATATCTCGCGAACGGATTGACCTATCCCAAATATTCCTGTTGCATCTGAAAGTAGAAACTCGCCCGATTACAACGGTATGGGTATTTATTCCCTAGGCCATTCTGGTTAAGCGTTTGGAGCAGCAGAATTGCGAAAAATTTGTTGTCATCTCAACCATTTCTTAGCTTCAAACTCCCATATCTCGCGAACGGATTGACCTAACGCAAATATTCCTGTTGCATCTGAAAGTAGAAACTCGCCCCATTACAACAGTATGTGTATTTTTTCCCTAGGCCATTCTGGTTAAGCGTTTGGAGCAGCAGAATTGCGAAAAATTTTTTGCCTTCTCAACCATTTCTTGGCTTCAACCTCCCATATCTCGCGAACGGATCGACCTAACTCAAAAATTCCTATTGCATCTGAAAGTAGGAACTCGCCCGATTACAGCGGTATGTGTATTTTTTCCCTAGGCCATTCTGGTTAAGCGTTTGGAGCAGCAGAATTGCGAACAATTTTATGCCATCTCAACCATTTCTTGGCTTCAAACTCCCATATCTCGCGAACGGATTGACCTAACCCAAAAATTCCGATTGCATCTGAAAGAAGAAACTCGCCCGATTACAACGGTATCGGTATTTTCTCCCTAGGCCATTCTGGTTAAGCGTTTGGAGCAGCAGAATTGCGAAAAATTTGTAGTCATCTCAACCATTTCTTAGCTTCAAACTCCCATATCTCGCGAACGGATTGACCTAACGCAAATATTCCTGTTGCATCTGAAAGTAGAAACTCGCCCCATTACAACAGTATGTGTATTTTTCCCCTAGGCCATTCTGGTTAAGCGTTTGGAGCAGCAGAATTGCGAAAAATTTTTTGCCTTTTCAACCATTTCTTGGCTTCAAACTCCCATATCTCGCGAACGGATTGACCTATCCCAAATATTCCTGTTGCATCTGAAAGTAGAAACTCGCCCGATTACAACGGTATGGGTATTTTTTCCCTAGGTCATTCTAGTTAAGCGTTTGGAGAAGCAGAATTGCGAAAAATTTGTTGCCTTCTCAACTATTTCTTGGGTTCAAACTCCCATATCTCGCGAACGGATTGACCTAACCCAAAAATTCCTATTGCACCTGAAAGTAGAAACTCGCCCGATTACAACGGTATGTGAATTTTTTCCCTATGCTATTCTGGTTAAGCGTTTGCAGCAGCAGAATTGCGACAAATTTTTTGCCTTCTCAACCATTTCTTGGCTTCAAACTCCCATATCTCGCGAACGGATCGACCTAACCCAAAAATTCCTGTTCCGACTGAAAGTAGATACTCGCCCGATTACAACGGTATGTGTATTTTTCCCTAGGCCATTCTGGTTAAGCGTTTGGAGCAGCAGAACTGCGAAAAATTTGTTGTCTTCTCAACCATTTCTTAGCTTCAAACTCCCATATCTCGCGAACAGATTGACCTAACCCAAAAATTCCTATTGTAACTGAAAGTAGAAACTCGTCCGATTACAACGGTATGGGTATTTTTTCCCTAGGCCATTCTGGTTAAGCGTTTGGAGCAGCAGAATTGCGAAAAATTTGTTGTCTTCTCAACCATTTCTTAGCTTCAATCTCCCATATCTCGCGAACGGATTGACCTAACCCAAATATTCCTGTTGCATCTGAAAGTAGAAACTCGCCCCATTACAACAGTATGTGTATTTTTCCCCTAGGCCATTCTGGTTAAGCGTTTGGAGCAGCAGAATTGCGAAAAATTTTTTGCCTTCTCTACCATTTCTTGGCTTCAAACTCCCATATCTCGCGAACGGATTGACCTATCCCAAATATTCCTATTGCATCTGAAAGTAGAAACTCGCCCGATTACAACGGTATGGGTATTTATTCCCTAGGCCACTCTGGTTAAGCGTTTGGAGCAGCAGAATTGCGAAAAATTTGTTGCCTTCTCAACTATTTCTTGGCTTCAAACTCCCATATCTCGCGAACGGATTGACCTAACCCAAAAATTCCTGTTGCGTCTGAAAGTAGAAACTCGCCAGATTACAACGGTATGTGTATTTTTTCCCTAGGCCATTCTGGTCAAGCGTTTGGAGCAGCAGAATTGCGAAAAATTTTTTGCCTTCTCAACCATTTCTTGGTTTTAACCTCCCATATCTCGCGAACGGATCGAGCTAACTCAAAAATTCCTATTGCATCTGAAAGAAGAAACTCGCCCGATTACAACGGTATGTGTACTTTTTCCCTAGGCCATTCTGGTTAAGCGTTTGGAGCAGCAGAAGTGCGAAAAATTTTTTGCCTTCTCAACCATTTCTTGGCTTCAAACTCCCATATCTCGCGAACGGATTGACCTAACCCAAAAATTCCTGTTGCGCCTGAAAGTAGAAACTCGCCCGATTACAACGGTATGTGTATTTTTCCTTAAGCCATTCTGGTTAAGCGTTTGGAGCAGCAGAATTGCGAAAAATTTGTTGTGTTGTCAACCATTTCTTAGCTTCAAAGTCCCATATCTCGCGAACGGATTGACCTACACCAAAAATTCCTATTGCATCTGATAGTAGATACTCGCCCGATTACAACGGTATGTATATTTTTTCCCTAGGCCATTCTGGTTAAGCGTTTGGAGCAGCAGAACTGCGAAAAATTTGTTGTCTTCTCAACCATTTCTTAGCATCAAGCTCCCATATCTCGCGAACGGATTGACCTAACCCAAAAATTCCTATTTTAACTGAAAGTACAAACTCGCCCGATTACAACGGTATGTGTATTTTTTCCCTAAGCCATTCTGGTTAAGCGTTTGGAGCAGCAGAAGTGCGATAAATTTGTTGTCTTCTCAACCATGGCTTGGCTTCAAACTACCATATCTCGCGAACGGATTGACCTAACCCAAAAATTCATTTTGCGTCTGAAAGTAGAAACTCGCCAGATTACAACGGTATGTGTATTTTTTCCCTAGGCCATTCTGGTTAAGCGTTTGGAGCAGCAGAAGTGCGATAAATTTGTTGTCTTCTCAACCATTTCTTAGCTTCAAACTGCCATATCTCGCGAACGGATTGACCTAACCCAAAAATTCCGATTGCATCTGAAAGAAGAAACTCGCCCGATTACAACGGTATGGGTGTTTTCTCCCTAGGCCATTCTGGTTAAGCGTTTGGAGCAGCAGAACTGCGAAAAATTTTTTGCCCTCTCAACCATTTGTTGGTTTCAAACTCCCATATCTCGCGAACGGATTGACCTAACCCAAAAATTCATTTTGCGTCTGAAAGTAGAAACTCGCCCGATTACAATGGTGTGTGTACTTTTCCCCTAGGCCATTGTAGTTATTGGTTTCGAGTATCAGACTTGCGAAAATTTTGATGGTTTCTCAACCATTCCTTAACTTCAAACTCCCATATCTCGCGAACGGATTGACGAACTCGAGAAATTCCGGTTGCATCTGAAAGTAGAAACTCGCCCGATTACAATGGTGTCTGTACATTTCCCCTAGGCCATTGCAGTTATTCGTTTCGAGCATCACACTTGCGAAAATTTTGATGGTTTCTCAACCATTCCTTAACATCAAACTCCCATATCTCGCGAACGGATTGACGAACTCGAGAAATTCCGGTTGCATCTGAAAGTAGAAACTCGCCCGATTACAGTGGTGTCTGTACGTTTCCCCTAGGCCATTCCAGTTATTCGTTTCTAGCATCAGACTTGCGAAAACTTTGATTGTTTGTCAAACATTCCATAACTTCAAACACCCATATCTCGCGAACGGATTGACGAACCCGAGAATTTCCTGTTGTATCTGACAGCAGAAACTCGCCCGATTACAACGGTATGTGTATTGTTGCCCTAGACCATAGTAGTTATTGGTTTCGAGGATCAGACTTGCGAAAATTTTGATGGTTTCTCAAACATTCCTTAACTTCAAACTCCCATATCTCGCGAACGGATTGACGAACTCGAGAAATTCCTGTTGCATGTGAAAGCAGAAACTCGCCCGATTACAATGGTGTGTGTACCTTTCCCCTAGACCATTCCAGTTATTGGTTTCGAGTATCAGACTTGCGAAATTTTGATGGTCTCTCAACCATTCCTTCACTTCAAACTCCTATATCTCGCGAACGGACTGAGGAAATCGAGAAATTCCTGTCGCATCTGAAAGTAGAAACTCGCCCGATTACAATGGTGTGTGTACATTTCCCCTAGGCCATTCCAGTTATTGGTTTCGAGTATCGGACTTGCGAAATTTTGATGGTCTCTCAACCATTCCTTCACTTCAAACTCCTATATCTCGCGAACGGCCTGAGGAAATCGAGAAATTCCTCTTGCATCTGAAACTAGAAACTCGCCCGATTACAATGGTGTGTATACTTTTCCACTAGGCCATTCCAGTTATTGGTTTCGTGTATCAGACCTGCGAAAATTTTGATGGTTTCTCAACCATTCCTTAGCTTCAAACTCCCATATCTCGCGAACGGATTGACGAACTTGAGAAATTCCTGACGCATCTGAAAGCAGAAACTCGCCCGATTAGAACGGTATGTATATTTTTTCCCTAGGCCATTGTAGTTATTTGTTTCGGGTATCAGACTTGCGGAAATTTTGATGGTTTCTCAACCATTCCTTAACATCAAACTCCCATATGTCGCGAACGAATTGACGAACTCGAGTAATTCCGGTTGCATCTGAAAGTAGAAACTCGCCCGATTACAATGGTGTCTGTACGTTTCGCCTAGGCCATTCCAGTTATTCGTTTCTAGCATCAGACTTGCGAAAATTTTGATTGTTTGTCAACCATTCCTTAACTTCAAACTCCCATATCTCGCGAACGGATTGACGTACTCGAGAAATTCCGGTTGCATCTGAAAGTAGAAACTCGCCCGATTACAATGGTGTCTGTACATTTCCCCTAGGCCATTGCAGTTATTCGTTTCGAGCATCAGACTTGCGAAAATTTTGATGGTTTCTCAACCATTCCTTAACATCAAACTCCCATATCTCGCGAACGGATTGACGAACTCGAGAAATTCCGGTTGCATCTGAAAGTAGAAACTCGCCCGATTACAATGGTGTCTGTACGTTTCCCCTAGGTCATTCCAGTTATTCGATACTAGCATCAGACTTGCGAAAATTTTGATTGTTTGTCAACCATTCCATAACTTCAAACTCCCATATCTCGCGAACGGATTGACGAACCCGAGAATTTCCTGTTGTATCTGACAGCAGAAACTCGCCCGATTACAATGGTGTCTGTACATTTCCCCTAGGCCATTGCAGTTATTCGTTTCGAGCATCAGACTTGCGAAAATTTTGATGGTTTCTCAACCATTCCTTAACATCAAACTCCCATATCTCGCGAACGGATTGACGTACTCGAGAAATTCCGGTTGCATCTGAAAGTAGAAACTCGCCCGATTACAGTGGTGTCTGTACGTTTCCCCTAGGCCATTCCAGTTATTCGTTTCTAGCATCAGACTTGCGAAAATTTTGATTGTTTGTCAACCATTCCATAACTTCAAACACCCATATCTCGCGAACGGATTGACGAACCCGAGAATTCCCTGTTGTATCTGACAGCAGAAACTCGCCCGATTACAACGGTATGTGTATTGTTGCCCTAGACCATAGTAGTTATTGGTTTCGAGGATCAGACTTGCGAAAATTTTGATTGTTTGTCAACCATTCCATAACTTCAAACACCCATATCTCGCGAACGGATTGACGAACCCGAGAATTTCCTGTTGTATCTGACAGCAGAAACTCGCCCGATTACAACGGTATGTGTATTGTTGCCCTAGACCATAGTAGTTATTGGTTTCGAGGATCAGACTTGCGAAAATTTTGATGGTCTCTCAACCATTCCTTCACTTCAAACTTCCATATCTCGCGAACGGACTGAGGAAATCGAGAAATTCCTGTCGCATCTGAAAGTAGAAACTCGCCCGATTACAATGGTGTGTGTACATTTCCCCTAGGCCATTCCAGTTATTGGTTTCGAGTATCGGACTTGCGAAATTTTGATGGTCTCTCAACCATTCCTTCACTTCAAACTCCTATATCTCGCGAACGGCCTGAGGAAATCGAGAAATTCCTGTTGCATCTGAAACTAGAAACTCGCCCGATTACAATGGTGTGTGTACTTTTCCACTAGGCCATTACAGTTATTGGTTTCGTGTATCAGACCTGCGAAAATTTTGATGGTTTCTCAACCATTCCTTAACTTCAAACTCCCATATCTCGCGAACGGATTGACGAACTTGAGAAATTCCTGACGCATCTGAAAGCAGAAACTCGCCCGATTAGAGCGGTATGTATATTTTTCCCCTAGGCCATTGTAGCTATTTGTTTCGGGTATCAGACTTGCGGAAATTTTGATGGTTTCTCAACCATTCCTTAACATCAAACTCCCATATGTCGCGAACGGATTGACGAACTCGAGTAATTCCGGTTGCATCTGAAAGTAGAAACTCGCCCGATTACAATGGTGTCTGTACGTTTCGCCTAGGCCATTCCAGTTATTCGTTTCTAGCATCAGACTTGCGAAAATTTTGATTGTTTGTCAACCATTCCTTAACTTCAAACTCCCATATCTCGCGAACGGATTGACGTACTCGAGAAATTCCGGTTGCATCTGAAAGTAGAAACTCGCCCGATTACAATGGTGTCTGTACATTTCCCCTAGGCCATTGCAGTTATTCGTTTCGAGCATCAGACTTGCGAAAATTTTGATGGTTTCTCAACCATTCCTTAACATCAAACTCCCATATCTCGCGAACGGATTGACGAACTCGAGAAATTCCGGTTGCATCTGAAAGTAGAAACTCGCCCGATTACAGTGGTGTCTGTACGTTTCCCCTAGGCCATTCCAATTATTCGTTTCTAGCATCAGACTTGCGAAAATTTTGATTGTTTGTCAACCATTCCATAACTTCAAACACCCATATCTCGCGAACGGATTGACGAACCCGAGAATTTCCTGTTGTATCTGACAGCAGAAACTCGCCCGATTACAACGGTATGTGTATTGTTGCCCTAGACCATAGTAGTTATTGGTTTCGAGGATCAGACTTGCGAAAATTTTGATGGTTTCTCAAACATTCCTTAACTTCAAACTCCCATATCTCGCGAACGGATTGACGAACTCGAGAAATTCCTGTTGCATGTGAAAGCAGAAACTCGCCCGATTACAATGGTGTGTGTACATTTCCCCTAGGCCATTCCAGTTATTGGTTTCGAGTATCGGACTTGCGAAATTTTGATGGTCTCTCAACCATTCCTTCACTTCAAACTCCTATATCTCGCGAACGGCCTGAGGAAATCGAGAAATTCCTGTTGCATCTGAAACTAGAAACTCGCCCGATTACAATGGTGTGTGTACTTTTCCACTAGGCCATTACAGTTATTGGTTTCGTGTATCAGACCTGCGAAAATTTTGATGGTTTCTCAACCATTCCTTAACTTCAAACTCCCATATCTCGCGAACGGATTGACGAACTTGAGAAATTCCTGACGCATCTGAAAGCAGAAACTCGCCCGATTAGAGCGGTATGTATATTTTTCCCCTAGGCCATTGTAGCTATTTGTTTCGGGTATCAGACTTGCGGAAATTTTGATGGTTTCTCAACCATTCCTTAACATCAAACTCCCATATGTCGCGAACGGATTGACGAACTCGAGTAATTCCGGTTGCATCTGAAAGTAGAAACTCGCCCGATTACAATGGTGTCTGTACGTTTCGCCTAGGCCATTCCAGTTATTCGTTTCTAGCATCAGACTTGCGAAAATTTTGATTGTTTGTCAACCATTCCTTAACTTCAAACTCCCATATCTCGCGAACGGATTGACGTACTCGAGAAATTCCGGTTGCATCTGAAAGTAGAAACTCGCCCGATTACAATGGTGTCTGTACATTTCCCCTAGGCCATTGCAGTTATTCGTTTCGAGCATCAGACTTGCGAAAATTTTGATGGTTTCTCAACCATTCCTTAACATCAAACTCCCATATCTCGCGAACGGATTGACGAACTCGAGAAATTCCGGTTGCATCTGAAAGTAGAAACTCGCCCGATTACAGTGGTGTCTGTACGTTTCCCCTAGGCCATTCCAATTATTCGTTTCTAGCATCAGACTTGCGAAAATTTTGATTGTTTGTCAACCATTCCATAACTTCAAACACCCATATCTCGCGAACGGATTGACGAACCCGAGAATTTCCTGTTGTATCTGACAGCAGAAACTCGCCCGATTACAACGGTATGTGTATTGTTGCCCTAGACCATAGTAGTTATTGGTTTCGAGGATCAGACTTGCGAAAATTTTGATGGTTTCTCAAACATTCCTTAACTTCAAACTCCCATATCTCGCGAACGGATTGACGAACTCGAGAAATTCCTGTTGCATGTGAAAGCAGAAACTCGCCCGATTACAATGGTGTGTGTACATTTCCCCTAGGCCATTCCAGTTATTGGTTTCGAGTATCAGACTTGCGAAATTTTGATGGTCTCTCAACCATTCCTTCACTTCAAACTCCTATATCTCGCGAACGGCCTGAGGAAATCGAGAAATTCCTGTTGCATCTGAAACTAGAAACTCGCCCGATTACAATGGTGTGTGTACTTTTCCACTAGGCCATTACAGTTATTGGTTTCGTGTATCAGACCTGCGAAAATTTTGATGGTTTCTCAACCATTCCTTAACTTCAAACTCCCATATCTCGCGAACGGATTGACGAACTTGAGAAATTCCTGACGCATATGAAAGCAGAAACTCGCCCGATTAGAGCGGTATGTATATTTTTCCCCTAGGCCACTGTAGTTATTTGTTTCGTGTATCAGACTTGCGGAAATTTTGATGGTTTCTCAACCATTCCTTAACATCAAACTCCCATATGTCGCGAACGGATTGACGAACTCGAGAAATTCCGGTTGCATCTGAAAGTAGAAACTCGCCCGATTACAATGGTGTCTGTACGTTTCCCCTAGGTCATTCCAGTTATTCGATTCTAGCATCAGACTTGCGAAAATTTTGATTGTTTGTCAACCATTCCATAACTTCAAACTCCCATATCTCGCGAACGGATTGACGAACCCGAGAATTTCCTGTTGTATCTGACAGCAGAAACTCGCCCGATTACAACGGTATGTGTATTGTTGCCCTAGACCATAGTAGTTATTGGTTTCGAGGATCAGACTTGCGAAAATTTTTATGGTTTCTCAAACATTCCTTAACTTCAAACTCCCATATCTCGCGAACGGATTGACGAACTGGAGAAATTCCTGTCGCATCTGAAAGTAGAAACTCGCCCGATTACAATGGTGTGTGTACATTTCCCCTAGGCCATTCCAGTTATTGGTTTCGAGTATCAGACTTGCGAAATTTTGATGGTCTCTCAACCATTCCTTCACTTCAAACTCCTATATCTCGCGAACGGATTGACGAACTCGAGAAATTCCGGTTGCATCTGAAAGTAGAAACTCGCCCGATTACAGTGGTGTCTGTACGTTTCCCCTAGGCCATTCCAGTTATTCGTTTCTAGCATCAGACTTGCGAAAATTTTGATTGTTTGTCAACCATTCCATAAATTCAAACACCCATATCTCGCGAACGGATTGACGAACCGGAGAATTTCCTGTTGTATCTGACAGCAGAAACTCGCCCGATTACAACGGTATGTGTATTGTTGCCCTAGACCATAGTAGTTATTGGTTTCGAGGATCAGACTTGCGAAAATTTTGATGGTTTCTCAAACATTCCTTAACTTCAAACTCCCATATCTCGCGAACGGATTGACGAACTCGAGAAATTCCTGTTGCATGTGAAAGCAGAAACTCGCCCGATTACAATGGTGTGTGTACTTTTCCCCTAGGCCATTCCAGTTATTGGTTTCGAGTATCAGAATTGCGAAATTTTGATGGTCTCTCAACCATTCCTTCACTTCAAACTCCTATATCTCGCGAACGGACTGAGGAAATCGAGAAATTCCTGTCGCATCTGAAAGTAGAAACTCGCCCGATTACAATGGTGTGTGTACATTTCCCCTAGGCCATTCCAGTTATTGGTTTCGAGTATCGGACTTGCGAAATTTTGATGGTCTCTCAACCATTCCTTCACTTCAAACTCCTATATCTCGCGAACGGCCTGAGGAAATCGAGAAATTCCTGTTGCATCTGAAACTAGAAACTCGCCCGATTACAATGGTGTGTGTACTTTTCCACTAGGCCATTACAGTTATTGGTTTCGTGTATCAGACCTGCGAAAATTTTGATGGTTTCTCAACCATTCCTTAACTTCAAACTCCCATATCTCGCGAACGGATTGACGAACTTGAGAAATTCCTGACGCATCTGAAAGCAGAAACTCGCCCGATTAGAGCGGTATGTATATTTTTCCCCTAGGCCATTGTAGCTATTTGTTTCGGGTATCAGACTTGCGGAAATTTTGATGGTTTCTCAACCATGCCTTAACATCAAACGCCCATATGTCGCGAACGGATTGACGAACTCGAGAAATTCCGGTTGCATCTGAAAGTAGAAACTCGCCCGATTACAATGGTGTCTGTACGTTTCCCCTAGGTCATTCCAGTTATTCGATTCTAGCATCAGACTTGCGAAAATTTTGATTGTTTGTCAACCATTCCATAACTTCAAACTCCCATATCTCGCGAACGGATTGACGAACCCGAGAATTTCCTGTTGTATCTGACAGCAGAAACTCGCCCGATTACAATGGTGTCTGTACATTTCCCCTAGGCCATTGCAGTTATTCGTTTCGAGCATCAGACTTGCGAAAATTTTGATGGTTACTCAACCATTCCTTAACATCAAACTCCCATATCTCGCGAACGGATTGACGTACTCGAGAAATTCCGGTTGCATCTGAAAGTAGAAACTCGCCCGATTACAGTGGTGTCTGTACGTTTCCCCTAGGCCATTCCAGTTATTCGTTTCTAGCATCAGACTTGCGAAAATTTTGATTGTTTGTCAACCATTCCATAACTTCAAACACCCATATCTCGCGAACGGATTGACGAACCCGAGAATTCCCTGTTGTATCTGACAGCAGAAACTCGCCCGATTACAACGGTATGTGTATTGTTGCCCTAGACCATAGTAGTTATTGGTTTCGAGGATCAGACTTGCGAAAATTTTGATTGTTTGTCAACCATTCCATAACTTCAAACACCCATATCTCGCGAACGGATTGACGAACCCGAGAATTTCCTGTTGTATCTGACAGCAGAAACTCGCCCGATTACAACGGTATGTGTATTGTTGCCCTAGACCATAGTAGTTATTGGTTTCGAGGATCAGACTTGCGAAAATTTTGATGGTCTCTCAACCATTCCTTCACTTCAAACTTCCATATCTCGCGAACGGACTGAGGAAATCGAGAAATTCCTGTCGCATCTGAAAGTAGAAACTCGCCCGATTACAATGGTGTGTGTACATTTCCCCTAGGCCATTCCAGTTATTGGTTTCGAGTATCGGACTTGCGAAATTTTGATGGTCTCTCAACCATTCCTTCACTTCAAACTCCTATATCTCGCGAACGGCCTGAGGAAATCGAGAAATTCCTGTTGCATCTGAAACTAGAAACTCGCCCGATTACAATGGTGTGTGTACTTTTCCACTAGGCCATTACAGTTATTGGTTTCGTGTATCAGACCTGCGAAAATTTTGATGGTTTCTCAACCATTCCTTAACTTCAAACTCCCATATCTCGCGAACGGATTGACGAACTTGAGAAATTCCTGACGCATCTGAAAGCAGAAACTCGCCCGATTAGAGCGGTATGTATATTTTTCCCCTAGGCCATTGTAGCTATTTGTTTCGGGTATCAGACTTGCGGAAATTTTGATGGTTTCTCAACCATTCCTTAACATCAAACTCCCATATGTCGCGAACGGATTGACGAACTCGAGAAATTCCGGTTGCATCTGAAAGTAGAAACTCGCCCGATTACAATGGTGTCTGTACGTTTCCCCTAGGTCATTCCAGTTATTCGATTCTAGCATCAGACTTGCGAAAATTTTGATTGTTTGTCAACCATTCCATAACTTCAAACTCCCATATCTCGCGAACGGATTGACGAACCCGAGAATTCCCTGTTGTATCTGACAGCAGAAACTCGCCCGATTACAACGGTATGTGTATTGTTGCCCTAGACCATAGTAGTTATTGGTTTCGAGGATCAGACTTGCGAAAATTTTGATTGTTTGTCAACCATTCCATAACTTCAAACACCCATATCTCGCGAACGGATTGACGAACCCGAGAATTTCCTGTTGTATCTGACAGCAGAAACTCGCCCGATTACAACGGTATGTGTATTTCTCCCCTAGGCCATTCCAGTTACCGGTTTCGAGTATCAGAGCAGCGAAAGTTTTGATGGTTTCTCAACCATTCCATAACTTCAAACACCCATATCTCGCGAACGGATTGACGAACCCGAGAATTTCCTGTTGTATCTGACAGCAGAAACTCGCCCGATTACAACGGTATGTGTATTGTTGCCCTAGACCATAGTAGTTATTGGTTTCGAGGATCAGACTTGCGAAAATTTTGATGGTCTCTCAACCATTCCTTCACTTCAAACTCCCATATCTCGCGAACGGACTGAGGAAATCGAGAAATTCCTGTCGCATCTGAAAGTAGAAACTCGCCCGATTTCAATGGTGTGTGTACATTTCCCCAAGGCCATTCCAGTTATTGGTTTCGAGAATCAGACTTGCGAAATTTTTATGGTCTCTCAACCATTCCTTCACTTCAAACTCCTATATCTCGCGAACGGACTGAGGAAATCGAGAAATTCCTTGTGCATCTGAAACTAGAAACTCGCCCGATTACAATGGTGTGTGTACTTTTCCACTAGGCCATTCCAGGTATTGGTTTCGTGTATCAGACCTGCGAAAATTTAATGGTTTCTCAACCATTCCTTAACTTCAAACTCCCATATCTCGCGAACGTATTGGCGAACTTGAGAAATTCCTGACGCATCTGAAAGCAGAAACTCGCCCGATTAGAACGGTATGTATATTTTTCACCTAGGCCATTGTAGTTATTTGTTTCGGGTATCAGACTTGCGGAAATTTTGATGGTTTCTCAACTATTCCTTAACTTCAAACTCCCATATCTCGCGAACGGATTGACGTACTCGAGGAATTCCTGTTGTATCTGAAAGTAGAAACTCGCCCGATTACATTGGTATGTGTACTTCTCCCCTGGGCCATTCCTGTTAGTCGTTTCTAGCTTCAGAATTGCGAAGATTTTAATGGTTTCTCAACCATTCCTTAACTTCAAACTCCATATCTCGCGAACGGATTGACGAACTCGAGAAATGCCTGTTGCATCTAAAAGCAGAAACTCGCCCGATTACAACGGTATGTGTATTTTTGCCCTAGCCCAAAGTAGTTATTGGTTCCGAGTATCAGACTTGCGAAAATTTGGATGGTTTCTCAACCATTCATCAACTTCGAACTCCCATATCTCGCGAACGGATTGACGAATACGAAAAATTTCTGTTGCATCTGAAAGTAGAAACTCTCCCGATTGCAACGGTATGTGTATTTTTCCGCTAGGCCATTGTAGTTATTTGTTTCGAGTATCAGACTTGCGAAAATTTTGAAGGTTTCTCATCTATTCCTTAATTTCAAACTCGCATATCTCGCGAACGGATTGACGAACTCGAGAAATGCCGTTTGCATCTAAAAGCAGAAACTCGCCCGATTACAACGGTATGTTTATTTTTGCCCTAGGCCATAATAGTTATTGGTTTCGAGTATCAGACTTGCGAAAATTTTGATGGTTTCTCAACCATTCCTTAACTTCGAACTCCCATATCTCGCGAACGGATTGACGAACTCGAGGAATTCCTGTTGAATCTGAAAGTCGAAACTCGCTGGATTACAATGGTGTGTGTATTTCTCCCCTAGGCTATTCCAGTTATTGGTTTCGAGTATCAGACTTGTGAAAGTTTTAATGGTTTCTCAACCATTCCTTAACTTCAAACTCCCATATCTCGCGAACGGATTGACGAACTCGAGAAATGCCGTTTGCATCTAAAAGCAGAAACTCGCCCGATTACAACGGTATGTTTATTTTTGCCCTAGGCCATAATAGTTATTGGTTTCGAGTATCAGACTTGCGAAAATTTTGATGGTTTCTCAACCATTCCTTAACTTCGAACTCCCATATCTCGCGAACGGATTGACGAACTCGAGGAATTCCTGTTGAATCTGAAAGTCGAAACTCGCTGGATTACAATGGTGTGTGTATTTCTCCCCTAGGCTATTCCAGTTATTGGTTTCGAGTATCAGACTTGTGAAAGTTTTAATGGTTTCTCAACCATTCCTTAACTTCAAACTCCCATATCTCGCGAACGGATTGACGAACTCGAGAAATTCCTGTCGCATCTGAAAGTAGAAACTCGCCCGATTACAACGGTATTTGTATTTTTCCCCTAGGCCATTGTAGTTATTGCTTTCGAGTATCAGACTTGCGAAAACTCTGATGGTTTCTCAACCATTCCTTAACTTCAAACACCCATATCTCGCGAACGTATTGACGAACTCGAGAAATTCCTGTTGCATCTGAAAGTAGAAACTCGCCCGATTACAATGGTGTGTGTACTTTTCCCCCAGGCCATTCCAGTTATTGGTTTCGTGTATCAGACTTGCGAAATTTTTTATTGTTTCTCAACCATTCCTTAACTTCAAACGCCCATACCTCGCGAACGGATTGACGAACTCGAGAAATTCCTATTGCATCTGAAGGCAGAAACTCGCCCGATTACAATGGTGTGTGTACTTTTCCCCTAGGCCATTCCAGTTATTGGTTTCGTGTATCAGACTTGCGAAATATTTGATTGTTTCTCAACCACTCCTAAACATCAAACTCCCATATCTCGCGAACCGGTTGAAGAACTCGAGAAATTCCTGTTGCATCTGAAATTTGAAACTCGCCCGATTACAACGGTATGTGTATTTTTGCTCTAGACCATAGTAGTTATTGGTTTCTAGTATCAGACTTGCGAAAATTTTGATTGTTTGTCAACCATTCCATAACTTCAAACTCCCATATCTCGCGAACGGATTGACGCAGCCGAAAAATTTCTGTTGCATCTGGAAGTAGAAACTCGCACGATTACAACGGTATGTATATTTTTCCCCTAGGCCATTGTAATTATTGGTTTCGAGTATCAGACTTGCAAAAATTTTGATGGTTTCTCAACCATTCCTTATCGTCAAACTCCCATATCTCGCGAACGGATTGGCGAACTCGAGAAATTCCGGTTGCATCTGAAAGTAGAAACTCGCCCGATTACATTGGTGTGTGTACTTTTCCCCTAGGCCATTGTAGTTATTGGTTTCGAGTATCAGACTTGCGAAAATTTTGATGGTTTCTCAACCATTCCTTAACTTCAAACTCCCACATCTCGCAAACGGATTGACGAACTCGAGAAATACCGGTTGCACCTGAAAGTAGAATCTCGCCCGATTATAATGGTGTCTGTACTTTTCCCCTAGGCCATTCCAGTTATTCGATTCTAGCATCAAACTTGCGAAAATTTTGATGGTTTCTCAACCATTCCTTAACTTCAAACTCCCATATCTCGCGAACGGATTGACGAATTCGGGAAATTAATTTTGCATCAGAAAGTAGAAACTCGCCCGATTACAATGGTATGTGTACTTCTCCCCTAGGCCAGTCCAGTTATTCGTTCATAGCATCAGAATTGCGAAACTTTTGATTGTTTCTCAACCATCTCTTAAGTCCAAACTCCGATATTTCGCGAACGGATTGACGAATCCGAAAAGTTTCTGTTGCATCTGAAAGTAGAAACTCTCCCGATTACAATGGTATGTGTATTTTTCCCCTAGACCGTTATAGTTATTTGTTTCGGGTATCAGGCTTGCGAAAATTTTGATGGTTTCTCAACCATCTCTTAATTCCAAACTCCGATATTTCGCGAACGGATTCACGATTCCGAAAAATTTCTGTTGCATCTGAAAGTAGAAACACTCCCGATTACAACGGTATATGTATTTTTCCCCTAGGCCATTGTAGTTATTGGTTTCGAGTATCAGACTTGCCAAATTTTGTTGGTTTCTCAACCATTCCTCCACTTCAAACTCCTATATCTCGCGAACGGACAGCGGACATCGAGAAATTTCTGTTGCATCTGAAAGTAGAAACTCTCCCGATTACAACGGTATGTGTACTTTTACCCTAGGCTATTGTAGTTATTGGTTTCGAGTATCAGACTTGAGAAAATTTTGATGGATTCTCAACCATTCCTTAACTTCAAACTACCATATCTCGCGAACGGATTGACGAACTCGAGAATTTCCTGTTGCATCTGAAAACAGAAACTCGCCCGATTACAACGGTATGTGTATTTTTGCTCTGGGCCATTCCAGTTATTGGTTTAGAGTATCAGAATTGCGAAAATTTTGGTGGTTTCTTAACAATCTCTTAACTCCAAACTTCGATATTTCGCGAACGGATGGACGAATTCGAAAAATTTTGTTGCGTCTGAAAGCAGAAACTCTCCCGATGAGAACGGTATGTGCAGTTTTCCCCTAGGAGATTGTAGTTATTGGTTTCGAGTATCAGACTTGCGAAAATTTTGATGGATTCTCAACCATTCCTCAACTTCAAACTCCCATATCTCGCGAACGGATTGACGAACTCGAGAAATTCCTGTTTCATCTGAAAGTAGAAACCCGCCCTAATACAATGGCGTGTGTACTTTTCGCCTAGGCCATTCCAGTTATTGGTTTCGAGTACCAGAATTGCGAAAATTTTGATGGTTTCTCAACCATTCCTTAAATTCAAACTCCCATATCTCGCGAACGGATAGAGGAACTCGAGAAATTCCTGTTGCATCTGAAAGTAGAAACTCGCCCGATTACAATGGTGTGTGTACTTATCCCCTAGGCCATTCCAGTTATTGGTTTCGGGTATCAGAATTGCGAAAATTTTGATGGTTTCTCAACCATCTCTTAACTTCAAACTACCATATCTCGCGATCGGTTTGACCAGATCGCGAAATTCCTGTTGCATCTGACAGCAGAAACTCCCCCGATTACAACGGTATATGTATTTTTGCCCTAGGCCATAGTAGTTACTCGTTTCGAGTATCAGACTTGCGAAAATTTTGATGGATTCTCAACCATTCCTTAACTTCAAACTCCCATATCTCGCGAACGGATTGACGAACTCGAAAAATTCCTGTTGCATCTGAAAGTAGAAACCCGCCCTAATACAATGGCGTGTGTACTTTTCCCCTAGGCCATTCCAGTTATTGGTTGCGAGTACCAGAATTCGAAAATTTTGATGGTTTCTCAACCATTCCTTAACTTCAAAATTCCATATCTCGCGAACGGATTGACGAACTTGAGAAATTCCTGTTGCGTCTGAAAGTAGAAACTCGCCCGATTACAATGGTGTGTTTACTTTTCCCCTAGGCCATTGTAGTTATTGATTTCGAGTATCTGCCCAGCGAAAATTTTGATGGTTGCTCAACCATCTCTTAACTCCAAAATCCGATATTTCGCGAACGGATTGACGAATCCGACAAATTTCTGTTGCGTCTGAAAGTACAAGCTCTCCCGATTACAACGGTATGTGTATTTTTCCCCTGGGCCATTGTAGTTATTAGTTTCGAGTATCAGACTTACGAAAATTTTGATGGTTTCTCAACCATTCCTTAACTTCATACTCCCATATCTCGCGAAAGGATAGACGAACTCGAGAAATTCCTGTTGCATCTGAAAGTAGAAACCCGCCCTAATACAATGGCGTGTGTACTTTTCGCCTAGGCCATTCCAGTTATTGGTTTCGAGTACCAGAATTGCGAAAATTTTGATGGTTTCTCAACCATTCCTTAAATTCAAACTCCCATATCTCGCGAACGGATAGAGGAACTCGAGAAATTCCTGTTCCATCTGAAAGCAGAAACTCGCCCGATTACAATGGTTTGTGTACTTTTCCCCTAGGCCATTCCAGTTATTGGTTTAGAGTATCAGAATTGCGAAAATTTTGGTGGTTTCTTAACCATCTCTTAATTCCAAACTTCGATATTTCGCGAACGGATTGACGAATTCGAAAAATTTCTGTTGCGTCTGAAAGCAGAAACTCTCCCGATTAGAACGGCATGTGCATTTTTCCCCTAGGCCATTGTAGTTATTGATTTCGAGTATCTGACCAGCGAAAATTTTGGTGGTTTCTCAACCATCTCTTAACTCCAAACTGCGATACTTCGCGAACGGATTGACGAATTCGAAAAATTACTGTTGTGTCTGAAAGCAGAAACTCTCCCGATTAGAACGGTATGTGCATTTTTCCCCTAGGCCATTGTAGTTATTGGTTTCGAGTATCAGACTTGCGAAGATTTTGATGGATTCTCAACCATTCCTTAAATTCAAACTCCCATATCTCGCGAACGGATTGACGAATCCGACAAATTTCTGTTGCGACTGAAAGTAGAAGCTCTCCCGATTACAACGGTATGTGTATTTTTCCCCTTGGCCATTGTAGGTATTTGTTTCGAGTATCAGACTTGCAAAAATTTTGATGGTTTCTCAACCATTCCTTATATTCAAACCCCCATATCTCACGAACGGATTGGCGAACTCGAGAAATTCCGGTTGCATCAGAAAGTAGAAACTCGCCCAATTACAATGGTGTGTGTACTTTTCACCTAGGCCATTGTAGTTATTGGTTTCGAGTATCAGATTTTCGAAAATTTTGATTGTTTGTCAACCATTCCATATATTCAAACTCCCATATCTCGCGAACGGATTGACGAATCCGAAAAATTTCTGTTACATCTGAAAGTAGAAACTCGCCCGATTACAATGTTGTGTGTACTTTTCCCCTAGGCCATTCCAGTTATTGGTTTCGAGTACCAGAATTGCGAAAATTTTGATGGTTTCTCAACCATTCCTTAACTTCAAACTCCCATATCTCGCGAACAGATAGACGAACTCGAGAAATTCCTGTTGCATCTGAAAGTAGAAACTCGCCCGATTACAATGGTGTGTGTACTTTTCCCCTAGGCCATTCCAGTTATTGGTTTCGAGTATCAGAATTGCGAAAATTTTGATGGTTTCTCAACCATCTCTTAAATCCAAACTCCGATATTTCGCGAACGGATTGACGAATTCGAAAAATTACTGTTGCGACTGAATGTAGAAGCTCTCCCGATTACAACGGTATGTGTATTTTTCCCCTTGGCCATTGTAGGTATTTGTTTCGAGTATCAGACTTGCAAAAATTTTGATGGTTTCTCAACCATTCCTTATATTCAAACCCCCATATCTAGCGAACGGATTGGCGAACTCGAGAAATTCCGGTTGCATCAGAAAGTAGAAACTCGCCCGATTACAATGGTGTGTGTACTTTTCCCCTAGGCCATTGTAGTTATTGGTTTCGAGTTTCAGATTTTCGAAAATTTTGATTGTTTGTCAACCATTCCATATATTCAAACTCCCATATCTCGCGAACGGATTGACGAATCCGAAAAATTTCTGTTACATCTGAAAGTAGAAACTCGCCCGATTACAATGGTGTGTGTACTTTTCCCCTAAGCCATTGTAGTTATTGATTTCGAGTGTCTGACCAGCGAAAATTTTGATGGTTGCTCAACCATCTCTTAACTCCAAAATCCGATATTTCGCGAACGGATTGACGAATCCGACAAATTTCTGTTGCGACTGAAAGTAGAAGCTCTCCCGATTACAACGGTATGTGTATTTTTCCCCTTGGCCATTGTAGGTATTTGTTTCGAGTATCAGACTTGCAAAAATTTTGATGGTTTCTCAACCATTCCTTATATTCAAACCCCCATATCTCACGAACGGATTGGCGAACTCGAGAAATTCCGGTTGCATCAGAAAGTAGAAACTCGCCCGATTACAATGGTGTGTGTACTTTTCACCTAGGCCATTGTAGTTATTGGTTTCGAGTATCAGATTTTCGAAAATTTTGATTGTTTGTCAACCATTCCATATATTCAAACTCCCATATCTCGCGAACGGATTGACGAATCCGAAAAATTTCTGTTACATCTGAAAGTAGAAACTCGCCCGATTACAATGGTGTGTGTACTTTTCCCCTAGGCCATTCCAGTTATTGGTTTCGAGTATCAGACTTGCGAAAATTTTGATGGTTTCCCAACCATTCCTTAACTTCAAACTGCCATATCTCGCGAACGGATTGACGAACTCGAGAAATTCCTATTGCATCTGAAAGTAGAAACTCGCCCGATTACAATGGTGTGTGTACTTTTCCCCTAGGCCATTCCAGTTATTGGTTACGAGTATCAGACTTGCGAAAATTTTGATGGTTTCCCAACCATTCCTTAACTTCAAACTGCCATATCTCGCGAACGGATTGACGAACTCGAGAAATTCCTATTGCATCTGAAAGTAGAAACTCGCCCAATTACAATGGTGTGTGTACTTTTCCCCTAGGCCATTCCAGTTATTGGTTTCGAGTATCAGAATTGCGAAAATTTTGATGGTTTCTCAACCATCTCTTAACTCCAAACTCCGATATTTCGCGAACGGATTGACGAATTCGAAAAATTACTGTTGCGACTGAAAGTAGAAGCTCTCCCGATTACAACGGTATGTGTATTTTTCCCCTTGGCCATTGTAGGTATTTGTTTCGAGTATCAGACTTGCAAAAATTTTGATGGTTTCTCAACCATTCCTTATATTCAAACCCCCATATCTAGCGAACGGATTGGCGAACTCGAGAAATTCCGGTTGCATCAGAAAGTAGAAACTCGCCCGATTACAATGGTGTGTGTACTTTTCCCCTAGGCCATTGTAGTTATTGGTTTCGAGTTTCAGATTTTCGAAAATTTTGATTGTTTGTCAACCATTCCATATATTCAAACTCCCATATCTCGCGAACGGATTGACGAATCCGAAAAATTTCTGTTACATCTGAAAGTAGAAACTCGCCCGATTACAATGGTGTGTGTTCTTTTCCCCTAGGCCATTCCAGTTATTGGTTTCGAGTATCAGACTTGCGAAAATTTTGATGGTTTCCCAACCATTCCTTAACTTCAAACTGCCATATCTCGCGAACGGATTGACGAACTCGAGAAATTCCTATTGCATCTGAAAGTAGAAACTCGCCCGATTTTAATGGTGTGTGTACTTTTCCCCTAGGCCATTCCAGTTATTGGTTTCGAGTACCAGACTTGCGAAAATTTTGATGGTTTCTCAACCATTCCTTAACTTCAAACTCCCATATCTCGCGAACGGATTGACGAACTCGAGAAATTCCTGTTGCATCTGAAAGCAGAAACTCGCCCGTTAACAATGGAATGTGTATTTTTCCCCTAGGCCATTGTAGGTATTGCTTTCGAGTATCAGACTTGCGAAAATTTTGATGATTTCTCAACCATTCCATAACTTCAAACTCCCATATCTCGCGAACGGATTGACGAACTCGAGAAATTCCTATTGCATCTGAAGGCAGAAACTCGCCCGATTACAATGGTGTGTGTACTTTTCCCCTACGCCATTGCAGTTATTGGTTTCGAGTATCAGACTTGCGAAAATTTTAATGGACACTCAACCATTCCTTAAATTCAATCTCCCATATCTCGCGAACCGGCTGAAGAACTCGAGAAATTCCTGTTGCATCTGAAAGTTGAAACTCGCACGATTACAACGGTATGTGTATTTTTGGTCTAGACCATAGTAGTTATTGGTTTCGAGTATCAGACTTGCGAAAACTTTGATGGTTTCTCAACCATTCCTTAACTTCAAACTCCCATATCTCGCGAACGGATTGACGAACTCGAGAAATTCCTGTTGCATCTGAAAGCAGAAACTCGCCCGTTAACAATGGAATGTGTATTTTTCCCCTAGGCCATTGTAGGTATTGCTTTCGAGTATCAGACTTGCGAAAATTTTGATGATTTCTCAACCATTCCATAACTTCAAACTCCCATATATGCGAACGGATTGACGAACTCGAGAAATTCTTGTTGCATCTGAAAGCAGAAACTCGCCCGATTACAACGGTATGTGTATTTTTGCCCTAGACCATAGTAGTTATTGGTTTCGTGTATCAGATTCCGAAAATTTTGATGGTTTCTCAACCATTCCTTAACTTCAAACTCCCATATCTCGCGAACGGATTGACGAACTCGAGAAATTCCTGTTGCATCGGAAAGTAGAAACTTGCCCGATTACAACGGTGTGTGTACTTTTCCCCAAGGCCACTCCAGTTATTGGTTTCGAGTATCAGACTTGCGAAAATTTTGATCCTTCCTCAACCATTCCTTAACTTCAAACTCCCATATCTCGCGAACGGATTGACGAACTCGAGTAATTCCTGTTAAATCTGAAAGCAGGCACTCGCCCGATTACAACGGTATGTGAATTTTTCCACTAGCACATTGTAGTTATTGGTTTCGAGTATCAGACTTGCAAAAATTTTGATGGTTTCTCAACCATTCCTTAACTTCAAACTCCCATATCTCGCGAGCGGATTGACGAACTCGAGAAATACCTGTTGCATCTGAAAGTAGAAACTCGCCCGATTACAACGGTATGTGAATTTTTCCCCTAGGCCATTGTAGTTATTGGTTTCGAGTATCAGACTTGCGAAAATTTTGATGGTTTCTCAACCATTCCTCAATTTCAAACTCGCATATCTCGCGAACGGATTGACGAACTCGAGAAATTCCTGTTGTATCTGAAAGTAGAAACTCGCCCGCTTACAATAGTGTGTGTTCTTTTCCCCTAGGACATTGTAGTTATTCGTTTCGAGTATCAGACTTACGAAAATTTTGATGGTTTCTCAACCATTCCTTAACTTCATACTCCCATATCTCGCGAAAGGATAGACGAACTCGAGAAATTCCTGTTGCATCTGAAAGTAGAATCTCGCCCGATTACAATGGTGTGTGTACTTTTCGCCTCGGCCATTCCAGTTATTGGTTTCTAGCATAAGAATTGCGAAAATTTTGTTGGTGTTTCAACCATCTCTTAACTTCAAACTCCCATATCTCGCGATCGGATTGACGAGCACGCGAAATTCCTGTTGCATCTGACAGCAGAAACTCGCCCGATTACAACGGTATATGTATTTTTGCCCTAGGCCATAGTAGTTACTCGTTTCGAGTATCAGACTTGCGAAATTTTGATGGTTTCTCAACCATACCTTAACTTCAAACTCCCATATCTCGGGAACGGATTGACGAACTCGAGAAATTCCTGTTGCATCTGAAAGCAGAAGCTCGCCCGATTACAATGGTTTGTGTACTTTTCCACTACGGCATTCCAGTTATTGGTTTAGAGTATCAGAATTGCGAAAATTTTGGTGGTTTCTTAACCATCTCTTAACTCCAAACTTCGATATTTCGCGAACGGATTGACGAATTCGAAAAATTTCTGTTGCGTCTGAAAGCAGAAACTCTCCCGATTAGAACGGTATGTGCATTTTTCCCCTAGGCCATTGTAGTTATTGGTTTCGAGTATCAGACTTGGGAAAATTTTGATGGATTCTCAACCATTCCTTAACTTCAAACTCCCATATCTCGCGAACGGATTGACGAACTCGAGAAATTCCTGTTGCATCTGAAAGTAGAAACTCGCCCCATTACAATGGTGCGTGTACTTTTCCCCTAGGCCATTCCAGTTATTGGTTTCGAGTACCAGAATTCGAAAATTTTGATGGTTTCTCAACCATTCCTTAACTTCAAACTTCCATATCTCGCGAACGGATTGACGAACTCGAGAAATTCCTGTTGCGTCTGAAAGTAGAAACTCGCCCGATTACAATGGTGTGTTTACTTTTCCCCTAGGCCATTGTAGTTATTGATTTCGAGTATCTGACCAGCGAAAATTTTGGTGGTTTCTCAACCATCTCTTAACTCCAAACTGCGATACTTCGCGAACGGATTGACGAATTCGAAAAATTACTGTTGTGTCTGAAAGCAGAAACTCTCCCGATTAGAACGGTATGTGCATTTTTCCCCTAGGCCATTGTAGTTATTGGTTTCGAGTATCAGACTTGCAAAAATTTTGATGGTTTCTCAACCATTCCTTATATTCAAACCCCCATATCTCACGAACGGATTGGCGAACTCGAGAAATTCCGGTTGCATCAGAAAGTAGAAACTCGCCCGATTACAATGGTGTGTGTACTTTTCACCTAGGCCATTGTAGTTATTGGTTTCGAGTATCAGATTTTCGAAAATTTTGATTGTTTGTCAACCATTCCATATATTCAAACTCCCATATCTCGCGAACGGATTGACGAATCCGAAAAATTTCTGTTACATCTGAAAGTAGAAACTCGCCCGATTACAATGGTGTGTGTACTTTTCCCCTAGGCCATTCCAGTTATTGGTTTCGAGTATCAGAATTGCGAAAATTTTGATGGTTTCTCAACCATCTCTTAACTCCAAACTCCGATATTTCGCGAACGGATTGACGAATTCGAAAAATTACTGTTGCGACTGAAAGTAGAAGCTCTCCCGATTACAACGGTATGTGTATTTTTCCCCTTGGCCATTGTAGGTATTTGTTTCGAGTATCAGACTTGCAAAAATTTTGATGGTTTCTCAACCATTCCTTATATTCCAACCCCCATATCTCACGAACGGATTGGCGAACTCGAGAAATTCCGGTTGCATCAGAAAGTAGAAACTCGCCCGATTACAATGGTGTGTGTACTTTTCCCCTAGGCCATTCCAGTTATTGGTTTCGAGTATCAGACTTGCGAAAATTTTGATGGTTTCCCAACCATTCCTTAACTTCAAACTGCCATATCTCGCGAACGGTTTGACGAACTCGAGAAATTCCTATTGCATCTGAAAGTAGAAACTCGCCCGATTACAATGGTGTGTGTACTTTTCCCCTAGGCCATTCCAGTTATTGGTTTCGAGTACCAGACTTGCAAAAATTTTGATGGTTTCTCACCCATTCCTTAATTTCAAACTCCCATATCTCGCGAACGGATTGACGAACTCGAGAAATTCCTGTTGCATCTGAAAGTAGAAACCTGACCGATTACAATGGTGCGTGTACTTTTCCCCAAGGCCATTCCAGTTATTGGTTTCGAGTATCAGACTTGCGAAAATCTTGATCGTTTCTCAACCATTCCTTAATTTCAAACTCGCATATCTCGCGAACGGATTGACGAACTCGAGAAATTCCTGTTGCATCTGAAAGCAGAAACTCTCCCGATTACAACGGTATGTGTATTTTTGCCCTAGACCATAGTAGTTATTGGTTTCGAGTATCAGATTCCGAAAATTTTGATGGTTTCTCAACCATTCCTTAACTTCAAACTCCCATATCTCGCGAACGGATTGACGAACACGAGAAATTCCTGTTGCATCTGAAAGTAGAAACTTTCCCGATTACAACGGTGTGTGTACTTTTCCCCAAGGCCATTCCAGTTATTGGTTTCGTGTATCAGACTTGCGAAAATTTTGATCCTTCCTTAACCATTCCTTAACTTCAAACTCCCATATCTCGCGAACGGATTGACGAACTCGAGTAATTCCTGTTAAATCTGAAAGCAGACACTCGCCCGATTACAACGGTATGTGAATTTTTCCACTAGCAAATTGTAGTTATTGGTTTCGAGTATCAGACTTGCGAAAATTTTGATGGTTTCTCAACCATTCCTTAACTTCAAACTGCCATATCTCGCGAACGGATTGACGAACTCGAAAAATTCCTGTTGCATCTGAAAGCAGACACCTTGCCCGATTACAACGGTCTGTGTATCTTTCCCCTAGGCCATTGTAGTTATTGGTTTCGAGTATCAGACTAGCGAAAATTTTGATGGTTTCTCAATCATTCCTTAACTTCAAATTCCCATATCTCGCGAACCGATAGACGAACTCGAGAAATTCCTGTTGCATCTGAAAGTAGAAACCTGACCGATTACAATGGTGCGTGTACTTTTCCCCAAGGCCATTCCAGTTATTGGTTTCGTGTATCAGAATTGCGAAATTTTTGATTGTTTCTCAACCATTCCTTAACTTCAAACTCCCATATCTCGCGACCGGATTGACGAACTCGAGAAATACCTGTTGCATCTGAAAGTAGAAACTCGACCGATTACAACGGTATGTGAATTTTTCCCCTGGGCCATTGTAGTTATTGGTTTCGAGTGTCAGACTTGCGAAAGTTTTGATGGTTTCTCAACCATTCCTCAATTTCAAACTCGCATATCTCGCGAACGGATTGACGAACTCGAGAAATTACTGTTGCATCTGAAAGCAGAAACTCGCCCGATTACAACGGTATGTGTATTTTTGCCCTGGACCATAGTAGTTATTGGTTTCGAGTATCAGATTCCGAAAATTTTGATGGTTTCTCGACCATTCCTTAACTTCAAACTCCCATATCTCGCGAACGGATTGACGAACTCGAGAAATTCCTGTTGCATCTGAAAGTAGAAGCTCGCCCAATTACAACGGTATGCGTATTTTCGCCCTAGACCATGGTAGTTATTGGTTTCGAATATCAGACTTGCGAAAATTTTGATGGTTTCTCAAACATTCCTTAACTTCAAGCTCCCATATCTCGCGAACGGATTGACGAACTCGAGAAATTCCTATTGCATCTGAAGGCAGAAACTCGCCCGATTACAATGGTGTGTGTACTTTTCCACAAGGCCATTCCAGTTAGTGGTTTCGAGTATCAGACTTGCGAAAATTTTGATCCTTCCTCAACCATTCCTTAACTTCAAACTCCCATATCTCGCGAACGGATTGACGAACTCGAGTAATTCCTGTTAAATCTGAAAGCAGACACACGGCCGATTACAACAGTATCTGAATTTTTCCACTAGCACATTGTAGTTATTGGTTTCGAGTATCAGACTTGCAAAAATCTTGTTGGTTTCTCAACCATTCCTTAACTTCAAACTCCCATATCTCGCGACCGGATTGACGAACTCGAGAAATACCTGTTGCATCTGAAAGTAGAAACTCGACCGATTACAACGGTATGTGAATTTTTCCCCTAGGCCATTGTAGTTATTGGTTTCGAGTATCAGACTTGCGAAAATTTTGATGGTTTCTCAACCATTCCTCAATTTCAAACTCGCATATCTCGCGAACGGATTGACGAACTCGAGAAATTACTGTTGCATCTGAAAGCAGAAACTCGCCCGATTACAACGGTATGTGTATTTTTGCCCTGGACCATAGTAGTTATTGGTTTCGAGTATCAGATTCCGAAAATTTTGATGGTTTCTCGACCATTCCTTAACTTCAAACTCCCATATCTCGCGAACGGATTGACGAACTCGAGAAATTCCTGTTGCATCTGAAAGTAGAAGCTCGCCCAATTACAACGGTATGCGTATTTTCGCCCTAGACCATGGTAGTTATTGGTTTCGAATATCAGACTTGCGAAAATTTTGATGGTTTCTCAAACATTCCTTAACTTCAAGCTCCCATATCTCGCGAACGGATTGACGAACTCGAGAAATTCCTGTTATATCTGAAAGCAGAAACTTGCCCGATTACAATGGTGTGTGTACTTTTCCCCTAGGCCATTCCAGTTATTGGTTTCGAGTATCAGACTTGCGAAAATTTTGATGGTTTCACAACCATTTCTTTACTTCAAACTCGCATATCTCGCGAACGGATTGACGAACTCGAGAAATTCCTGTTGCATCTGAAAGTAGAAGCTCGCCCGATTACAACGGTATGTGTATCTTTGCCGTAGACCATAGTAGTTATTGGTTTCGAGTATCAGATTCCGAAAATTTTGATGGTTTATCAACCATTCCTTAACTTCAAGCTCCCATATCTCGCGAACGGATTGACGAACTCGAGAAATTCCTCTTGCATCTGAAAGTAGAAACTTCCCGATTACAATGGTGTGTGTACTTCTCCCGTAGGCCATTCCAGTTATTGGTTTTGAGTATCAGACTTGCGAAAATTTTGATGGTTTCTCAACCATTCCTTAACTTCAAACTCCCATATCTCGCGAACGGATTGACGAACTCGAAAAATTCCTGTTGCATCTGAAAGCAGATACCTTGCCCCATTACAACGGTCTGTGTATCTTTCCCCTAGGCCATTGTAGTTATTGGTTTCGAGTATCAGACTAGCGAAAATTTTGATGGTTTCTCAATCATTCCTTAACTTCTAACTCCCATATCTCGCGAACGGATAGACGAACTCGAGAAATTCCTGTTGCATCTGAAAGTAGAAACTCCACCGATTAGAATGGTGTGTACTTTTCCCCTAGGCCATTCCAGTTATTGGTTTCGAGTATCAGATTTGCGAAAATTTTGATGTTTTCTCAAACATTCCATAACTTCAAACTCCCATATCTCGCGAAAGGATTGACGAACTCGAGAAATTCCTGTTGCAACTGAAAGTAGAAACTCGCCCGATTAGAACGGTATGTGTATTTCTCCCCTAGGCCATTCCAGTTATCGGTTTCGAGTATCAGAGCAGCGAAAGTTTTGGTGGTTTCACATCAGTTCCATGACTTCAAACTCCCGTATCTCGCGAACGGAACGACGAACTCGAGAAATTCCTGTTGCATCTGAAAGTAGAAACTCCCCCGATTAGAATGGTGTGTGTACTTTTCCCCTAGGCCATTCCAGTTATTGGTTTCGAGTATCAGACTTGCGAAAATTTTGATGGTTTCTCAACCATTACTTAACTTCGAACTCCCATACCTCGCGAACGGATTGACAAACTCGGGATATTCCTGTTGCATCTGAATATAGAAACTCGCCCGATTGCAACGGTATGTGTTCTTTACCCCTAGGCCATTCCAGTTATTAGTTTCTAACATCAGAATTGCGAAAATTTTGAGGGTTTCTCAACCGTCTCTTAACTCCAAACTCCCATATCTCGCGAACGGATTGACAAACTCGAGAAATTCCTGTTGCATCTGAAAGTAGAAACTCGCCCGATTGCAACGGTATGTGTTCTTTTCCCCTAGGCCATTCCAGTTATACGTTACTAGCATCAGAATTGCGAAAATTTTGATGGTTTCTCAACCGTCTCTACACTCCAAACTCCCATATATCGCGAACGGATTGACGAACTCGAGAAATTCCTGTTGCATCTGAAAGTAGAAACTCGCCCGATTACAATGGTGTGTGTACTTTTCCCCTAGGCCATTCCAGTTATTGGTTTCGAGTATCAGACTTGCGAAAATTTTGATGGTTTCTCAACCATTCCTTAACTTCAAACTCCCATATCTCGCGAACGGATTGACGAACTCGAGAAATTCCTGTTGCAACTGAAAGTAGAAACTCGCCCGATTAGAACGGTATGTGTATTTCTCCCCTAGGCCATTCCAGTTATCGGTTTCGAGTATCAGAGCAGCGAAAGTTTTGGTGGTTTCACATCAGTTCCATGACTTCAAACTCCCATATCTCGCGAACGGAACGACGAACTCGAGAAATTCCTGTTGCATCTGAAAGTAGAAACTCCCCCGATTAGAATTGTGTGTGTACTTTTCCCCTAGGCCATTCCAGTTATTGGTTTCGAGTATCGGACTTGCGATAATTTTGATGGTTTCTCAACCATTCCTTAACTTCAAACTCCCATATCTCGCGAACGGATTGACGAACTCGAGAAATTCCTGTTGCATCTGAAAGTAGAAACTCGCCCGGGTACAACGGTATGTGTATTTTTCCCAAGGCCGTTGTGGTTATTAATTTCGTGTATCAGACTAGCGAAAAATTTTGATGGTTTCTCAATCATTCCTTAACTTCTAACTCCCATACCTCGCGAACGGATTGACGAACTCGAGAAATTCCTGTTGCATCTGAAAGTAGAAACTCCACCGATTAGAATGGTGTGTACTTTTCCCCTAGGCCATTCCAGTTATTGGTTTCGAGTATCAGACTTGCGAAAATTTTGATGGTTTCTCAAACATTCCATAACTTCAAACTCCCATATCTCGCGAACGGATTGACGAACTCGAAAAATTCCTGTTGCATCTGAAAGCAGATACCCGCCCGATTACAACGGTCTGTGTATTTTTCCCCTAGGCCATTATAGTTACTAATTTCGAGTATCAGACTAGCGAAAATTTTGATGGTTTCTCAATCATTCCTTAATTTCTAACTCCCATATCTCGCGAACGGATAGACGAACTCGAGAAATTCCTGTTGCATCTGAAAGTAGAAACTCGCCCGATTACAATGGTGTGTGTACTTTTCCCCTAGGCCATTCCAGTTATTGGTTTCGAGTATCAGATTTGCGAAAATTTTGATGGATTCTCAACCATTCCTTAATTTCTAACTCCCATATCTCGCGAACGGATTGACGAACTCCAGAAATTCCTGTTGCATCTGAAAGTAGAAACTCGCCTGATTACAATGGTGTGTGTACTTTTCCCCTAGGCCATTCCAGTTATTGGTTTCGAGTATCAGATTTGCGAAAATTTTGATGGATTCTCAACCATTCCTTAACTTCAAACTCGCATATCTCAGGAACGGATTGACGAACTCGCGAAATTCCTGTTGTTTCTGAAAGTAGAAGCTCGCCCGATTACAAGGGTATGTGTATTTTCCCCCTAGGCCACTGTAGCTATTGGTTTCGAGTATCAGTCTTGCGAAAATTTTGATGGCTCCTCAACCATTCCTTAACTTCAAACTCCCATATCTCGCGAATGGATTGACGTACTCGAGAAATTCCTGTTGCATCTGAAATTAGAAACTCGCCCGATTACAATGGTGTATGTGCTTCACCCCTAGGCCATTCCAGTTATAGGTTTCGAGTACCAGACTTGCGAAAATTTTGATGGTTTCTCAACCATTCCTTAACTTCAAAGTCCCATATCTCGCGAACGGATTGACGAACTCGAAAAATTCCTGTTGCATCTGAAAGCAGATACTCGCCCGATTACAACGGTCTGTGTATTTTTCCCCTAGGCCATTGTAGTTATTGGTTTCGAGTATCAGACTTGCGAAAATTTTGATGGTTTCTCAACGATTCCTTAACTTCAAACTCCCGTACCTCGCGAACGGATTGGCGAACTCGAGAAATTCCTATTGCATCTGAAAGTATAAACTCGCCCGATTACAACGGTATGTGTATTTTTCCCCTAGGCCATTGTAGTTATTGGTTTCGAGTATCAGACTTGCGGAAATTTTGATGGTTTCTCAACCACTCCTTAACTCCAAACTCCCATATCTCGCGAACGGAATGACGAACTCGAGAAATTCCTGTTGCATCTGAAAGTAGAAAGTCGCCCGATTACAACGGTGTGTGTACTTTTCCCCTAGGCCATTCCAGTTATTGGTTTCGAGTATCAGACCAGCGAAAATTTTGATGGTTCCTCAACCATTCCTTAACTTCAAACTCCTATATCTCGCGGACTGATCGACGATCTCGAGATATTCCTGTTGCATCTGAAAGCAGAAACTCGCTCGATTACAATGGTATGTGTATCTTTGCCCTAGGCAATAGTAGTTATTGGTTTCGAGTATCAGACTTGCGAAAATTTTGATGGTTTCTCAACCATTCCTTAACTTCAAACTCCCATATCTCGCGAACGGATTGACGAACTCGAGATATTCCTGTTGCATCTGAAAGTAGAACATCGCCCGATTACAATGGTGTGTGTACTTTTCCCCTAGGCCATTTCAGTTATTGGTTTCGAGTATCAGACTTGCAAAAATTTTGATGGTTTCTGAACCATTCCTTAATTTCAAACTCCCATATCACGCGAACGGATTGACGAACTCGAGAAATTCCTGTTGCATTTGAAAGTAGAAACTCGCCCGATTATAATGGTTTGTGTGCTTTTCCCCTAGGCCATACCGGTTATAGGTTTCGAGTATCAGACCAGAGAAAATTTTGATGGTTTCTCAACCATTCCTTAACTTCAAACTGTCTTATCTCGCGAACGGATTGACGAACTCGAGAAATTCCTGTTGCATCTGAAAGTAGAAACTCGCTCGATTACAAAGCTATGTGTATTTTTCCCCTAGGCCATTCCAGTTATTGGTTTAGAGTATCAGACTTGCGAAAATTTTGATGGCTTCTCAACCATTCCTTAACTTCAAGCTTCCATATCTCCCGAACGGATTGACGAACTCGCGAAATTCCTGTTGCATCTGAAAGTAGAAACTCGCCCAATTACAAAGGTGTGTGTACTTTTCCCCTAGGCCATTCCAGTTATAGGTTTCGAGTATCAGACCAGCGAAAATTTTGATGGTTTCTCAAACATTCCGTAACTTCAAACTCCCATATCTCGCGAACGGAATGACGAACTCGAGAAATTCCTGTTGCATCTGAAAGTAGAAACTCGCCCGATTACAACGGTGTGTGTACTTTTCCCCTAGGCCATTCCAGTTATTGGTTTCGAGTACCAGACCAGCGAAAATTTTGATGGTTTCTCAACCATTCCTTAACTTCAAACTGTCTTATCTCGCGAACGGATTGACGAACTCGAGAAATTCCTGTTGCATCTGAAAGTAGAAACTCTCCCGATTACAACGGCATGTGTATTTTTCCCCTAGGCCATGGTAGTTATTGGTTTCGAGTATCAGACTTACGAAAATTTTGATGGTTTCTCAACCATTCCTTAACTTCAAACTCCCATATCTCGCGAACGGATAGATGAACTCGAGAAATTCCTGTTGCATCTGAAAGTAGAAACTCGCCCGATTACAAAGCTATGTGTATTTTTCCCCTAGGCCTCTGTAGTCATTGGTCTCGAATATCAGACTTGCGAAAATTTTGATGGTTTCCCAACCACTCCTTAACTTCAAACTCCCATATCTCCCGAACGGATTGACGAACTCGCGAACTTCCGGTTGCATCTGGAAGTGGAAACTCGCCCGATTACAACGGTATGTGTATTTTTCCCCTAGGCCATTGTAGTTATTGCTTTCGAGTATCAGACCTGCGAAAATTTTGATGGTTTCTCAACCACTCCTTAACTCCAAACTCCCATATCTCGCGAACGGAATGACGAACTCGAGAAATTCCTGTTGCAACTGAAAGTCGAAACTCGCCCGATTACAAACGTGTGTGTACTTTTCCCCTGGGCCATTCCAGTTATAGTTTTCGAGTATCAGAGCAGCGAAAATTTTGATGGTTTCTCAAACATTCCGTAACTTCAAACTCCCATATCTCGCGAACGGAATGACGAACTCGAGAAATTCCTGTTGCATCTGAAAGTAGAAACTCGCCCAATTACAAAGGTGTGTATACTTTTCCCCTAGGCCATTCCAGTTATAGTTTTCGAGTATCAGAGCAGCGAAAATTTTGATGGTTTCTCAAACATTCCGTAACTTCAAACTCCCATATCTCGCGAACGGAATGACGAACTCGAGAAATTCCTGTTGCATCTGAAAGTAGAAACTCGCCCGATTACAACGGTGTGTGTACTTTTCCCCTAGGCCATTCCAGTTATTGGTTTCGAGTATCAGACCAGCGAAAATTTTGATGGTTTCTCAACCATTCCTTAACTTCAAACTGTCTTATCTCGCGAACGGATTGACGAACTCGAGAAATTCCTGTTGCATCTGAAAGTAGAAACTCGCCCGATTACAACGGTGTGTGTACTTTTCCCCTAGGCCATTCCAGTTATTGGTTTAGAGTATCAGACTTGCGGAAATTTTGATGGTTTCTCAACCACTCCTTAACTCCAAACTCCCATATCTCGCGAACGGAAAGACGAACTCGAGAAATTCCTGTTGCAACTGAAAGTAGAAACTCGCCCGATTACAAACGTGTGTGTACTTTTCCCCTAGGCCATTCCGGTTATAGTTTTCGAGTATCAGAGCAGCGAAAATTTTGATGGTTTCTCAAACATTCCGTAACTTCAAACTCCCATATCTCGCGAACGGAATGACGAACTCGAGAAATTCCTGTTGCATCTGAAAGTAGAAACTCGCCCGATTACAACGGTGTGTGTACTTTTCCCCTAGGCCATTCCAGTTATTGGTTTCGAGTATCAGACCAGCGAAAATTTTGATGGTTTCTCAACCATTCCTTAACTTCAAACTCCCATACCTCGCGAACGGATTGGCGAACTCGAGAAATTTCTGTTGCACCTGAAAGTGCAAACTCGCCCGATTACAATGGTGTGTGTACTTTTCCCCTAGGCCATTCCAGTTATTGGTTTAGAGCATCAGACCAGCGAAAATTTTGATGGTTTCTCAAACATTCCGTAACTTCAAACTCCCATATCTCGCGAACGGAATGACGAACTCGAGAAATTCCTCTTGCATCGGGAAGTGGAAATTCGCCCGATTACAATGGTGTGTGTACTTTTCCCCTAGGCCATTCCAGTTATTGGTTTCGAGTATCAGACCCGCGAATATTTTGATGGTTTCTCAACCATTCCTTAACTTCAAACTGTCTTATCTCGCGAACGGATTGACGAACTCGAGAAATTCCTGTTGCATCTGAAAGTGGAAACTCGCCCGATTACAATGGTGTGTGTACTTTTCCCCTAGGCCATTCCAGTTTTTCGTTTCTAGCATCAGAATTGCGAAAATTTTGATGGTTTCTCAACCACTCCTTAACCTCAGATTCCCATATCTCGCGAACGGATTGACGAACTCGAGAACTTCCGGTTGCATCTGGAAGTGGAAACTCGCCCGATTACAACGGTATGTGAATTTTTCCCCTAGGCCATTGTAGTTATTGGTTTCGAGTATCAGACTTGCGAAAATTTTGATGATTTCTCAACCACTCCTTAATTCCAAACTCCCATATCTCGCGAACGGATTGACGAACTCGAGAACTTCCGGTTGCATCTGGAAGCAGAAACTCGCCCGATTACAAGGGTATGTGTATTTTTCCCCTAGGCCATTCCAGTTATAGGTTTCTTGTATCAGACCAGCGAAAATTTTGATGGTTTCTCAAACATTCCGTAACTTCAAACTCCCATATCTCGCGAACGGAATAACGAACTCGAGAAATTCCCGTTGCATCTGAAAGTAGAAACTCGCCCAATTACAAAGGTGTGTGTACTTTTCCCCTAGGCCATTCCAGTTATAGACTTCGAGTATCAGACCAGCGAAAATTTAGATGGTTTCTCAACCATTCCTTAAGTTCAAACTGTCTTATCTCGCGAACGGATTGACGAACTCGAGAAATTCCTGTTGCATCTGAAAGTAGAAACTCGCCCGATTACAAAGGTGTGTGTACTTTTCCCCTAGGCCATTCCAGTTATATGTTTCGAGTACCAGACCAGCGAAAATTTTGATGGTTTCTCAACCATTCCTTAACTTCAAACTCCCATATCTCGCGAACGGATTGACGAACTCGAGAACTTCCGGTTGCATCTGGTAGTGGAAACTCGCCCGATTACAACGGTATGTGTACTTTTCCCCTAGGCCATTCCAGTTATAGGTTTCGAGTATCAGACCAGCGAAAATTTTGATGGTTTCTCAACCATTCCTTTACTTCAAACTCCCATACCTCGCGAACGGATTGGCGAACTCGAGAAATTTCTGTTGCACCTGAAAGTGCGAACTCGCCCGATTACAATGTTGTGTGTACTTTTCCCCTAGGCCATTCCAGTTATTGGTTTAGAGCATCAGACCAGCGAAAATTTTGATGGTTTCTCAAACATTCCGTAACTTCAAACTCCCATATCTCGCGAACGGAATGACGAACTCGAGAAATTCCTCTTGCATCGGGAAGTGGAAACTCGCCCGATTACAATGGTGTGTGTACTTTTCCCCTAGGCCATTCCAGTTATTGGTTTCGAGTATCAGACCCGCGAATATTTTGATGGTTTCTCAACCATTCCTTAACTTCAAACTGTCTTATCTCGCGAACGGATTGACGAACTCGAGAAATTCCTGTTGCATCTGAAAGTGGAAACTCGCCCGATTACAATGGTGTGTGTACTTTTCCCCTAGGCCATTCCAGTTTTTCGTTTCTAGCATCAGAATTGCGAAAATTTTGATGGTTTCTCAACCACTCCTTAACCTCAGATTCCCATATCTCGCGAACGGATTGACGAACTCGAGAACTTCCGGTTGCATCTGGAAGTGGAAACTCGCCCGATTACAACGGTATGTGCATTTTTCCCCAAGGCCATTGTAGTTATTGGTTTCGAGTATCAGACTTGCGAAAATATTGATGATTTCTCAACCACTCCTTAATTCCAAACTCCCATATCTCGCGAACGGAATAACGAACTCGAGAAATTCCCGTTGCATCTGAAAGTAGAAACTCGCCCAATTACAAAGGTGTGTGTACTTTTCCCCTAGGCCATTCCAGTTATAGGTTTCGAGTATCAGACCAGCGAAAATTTTGATGGTTTCTCAACCATTCCTTAACTTCAAACTGTCTTATCTCGCGAACGGATTGACGAACTCGAGAAATTCCTGTTGCATCTGAAAGTAGAAACTCGCCGGATTACAAAGCTATGTGAATTTTTCCCCTAGGCCGTTGTAGTTATTGGTTTCGAGTTTCAGACTTGCGAAAATTTTGATGGTTTCTCAACGATTCCTTAACTTCAAACTCACATACCTCGCGAACGGATTGGCGAACTCGAGAAATTCCTGTTGCATCTGAAAGTAGAAACTCGCCCGATTACAAAGGTTTGTGTACTTTCCCCTAGGCCATTCCAGTTATTGGTTTCGAGTATAAGACCAGCGAAAATTTTGATGGTTTCCCAACCATTCCTTAACTTCAAACTGTCTTATCTCGCGAACGGATTGACGAACTCGAGTACTTCCGGTTGCATCCAGTAGTAGAAACTCGCCCGATTACAACGGTATGTGTATTTTTCCCCTAGACCTCTCTAGTTATTGGTTTCGAGCATCAGACTTGCGAAAATTTTGATGGTTTCTCAACGATTCCTTAACTTCAAACTCCCATACCTCGCGAACGGATTGAGGAACTCGAGAACTTCCGGTTGCATCTGGAAGTGGAAACTCGCCCGATTACAACGGTATGTGTATTTTTCCCCTAGGCCATTGTAGTTATTGGTTTCGCGTATCAGACTTACGAAAATTTTAATGGTTTCTCAACCATTCCTTAACTTCAAAATCCCATATCTCTCGAACGGATTGACGAACTCGAGAATTTCCTATTGAATCTGAAGGCAGAAACTCGCCCGATTACAACGGTATGTGTATTTTTGCCCTAGGCCATAGTAGTCATTGGTCTCGAATATCGGACTTGCGAAAATTTTGATGGTTTCTCAACCATTCCTTAACTTCCAACTCCCATATCTCGCGAACGGATTGACGAACTCGAGAACTTCCGGTTGCATCTGGTAGTAGAAACTCGCCCGATTACAACGGTATGTGTACTTTTCCCCTAGGCCATTCCAGTTATAGGTTTCGAGTATCAGACCAGCGAAAATTTTGATGGTTTCTCAACGATTCCTTAACTTCAAACTCCCATACCTCGCGAACGGATTGGCGAACTCGAGAACTTCCGGTTGCATCTGGAAGTGGAAACTCACCCGATTACAACGGTATATGTATTTTTCCCCTAGGCCATTGTAGTTATTGGTTTCGAGTATTAGACTTACGAAAATTTTAATGGTTTCTCAACCATTCCTTATCTTCAAACTCCCATATCTCGCGAACGGATTGACGAACTCGAGAAATTCCTGTTGCATCTGAAAGTAGAAACTCGCCCGATTACAAAGGTGTGTGTACTTTTCCCCTAGGCCATTCCAGTTATAGGTTTCGAGTATCAGACCAGGGAAAGTTTTGATGGTTTCTCAAACATTCCGTAACTTCAAACTCCCATATCTCGCGAACGGAATGACGAACTCGAGAAATTCCTGTTGCATCTGAAAGTAGAAACTCGCCCGTTTACAATAGTGTGTGTACTTTTCCCCTGGGCCATTCCAGGTATTGGTTTCGAGTATCAGACCAGCGAATATTTTGTTGGTTTCTCAATCATTCCTTAACTTCAAACTCCCATACCTCGCGAACGGATTGGCGAACTCGAGAAATTCCTATTGCACCTGAAAGTGCAAACTCGCCCGATTACAATGGTGTGTGTACTTTTCCCCTAGGCCATTCCAGTTATTGGTTTCGAGTACCAGACCAGCGAAAATTTTGATGGTTTCTCAACCATTCCTTAACTTCAAACTGTCTTATCTCGCGAACGGATTGACGAACTCGAGAAATTCCTGTTGCATCTGAAAGTAGAAACTCGCCCGATTACAAAGGTGTGTGTACTTTTCCCCTAGGCCATTCCAGTTATATGTTTCGAGTACCAGACCAGCGAAAATTTTGATGGTTTCTCAACCATTCCTTAACTTCAAACTGTCTTATCTCGCGAACGGATTGACGAACTCGAGAAATTCCTGTTGCATCTGAAAGTAGAAACTCGCCCGATTACAAAGCTATGTGAATTTTTCCCCTAGGCCTTTGTAGTTATTGGTTACGAGCATCAGACTTGCGAAAATTTTGATGGTGTCTCAACGATTCCTTAACTTCAAACTCCCATACCTCGCGAACGGATTGGCGAACTCGAGAAATTCCTGTTGCACCTGAAAGTGCAAACTCGCCCGATTACAAAGGTGTGTGTACTTTCCCCCTAGGCCATTCCAGTTATAGTTTTCGAGTATCAGACCAGCGAAAATTTTGATGGTTTCTCAACCATTCCTTAACTTCATACTGTCTTATCTCGCGAACGGAATGACGAACTCGAGAAATTCCTGTTGCATCTGAAAGTAGAAACTTGCCCGATTGCAACGGTATGTGTATTTTTCCCCTAGGCCATTGTAGTTATTGGTTTCGAGTATCAGACTTGCGAAAATTTTTATGGTTTCTCAACCATTCCTTAACTCCAAACACCCACATCTCTCGAACGGATTGACGTACTCGAGAATTTCCTATTGCATCTGAAAGCAGAAACTCTCCCGATTACATCGGTACGTGTATTTTTGCCCTAGGCCATTGTAGTAATTGGTTTCGCGTATCAGACTTGCGAAAATTTTGATGGTTTCTCAACCATTCCTTAACATCAAACTCCCATATCTCGCGAACGGATTGACGAACTCGAGAAGTTCCTGTCGCATCTGGAAGTGGAAACTCGCCCGATTACAACGGTATGTGTATTTTTCCCCTAGGCCATTCCAGTTATAGGTTTCGAGTGTCAGACCAGCGAAAATTTTAATGGTTTCTCAAACATTCCGTAACTTCAAACTCCCATATCTCGCGAACGGAATGACGAACTCGAGAAATTCCTGTTGCATCTGAAAGTAGAAACTCGCCCGATTACAAAGGTGTGTGTACTTTTCCCCTAGGCCATTCCGGTTATAGGTTTCGAGTACCAGACCAGCGAAAATTTTGATGGTTTCCCAACCATTCCTTAACTTCAAACTGTCTTATCTCGCGAACGGATTGACGAACTCGAGAAATTCCTGTTGCATCTGGAAGTAGAAACTCGCCCAATTACAAAGGTTTGTGTACTTTTCCCCTAGGCCATTCCAGTTATTGGTTTCGAGTATAAGACCAGCGAAAATTTTGATGGTTTCTCAACCATTCCTTAACTTCAAACTGTCTTATCTCGCGAACGGATTGACGAACTCGAGTACTTCCGGTTGCATCCAGTAGTAGAAACTCGCCCGATTACAACGGTATGTGTATTTTTCCCCTAGGCCATTGTAGTTATTGGTTTCGAGTATCAGACTTGCGAAAATTTTGATGGTTTCTCAACCACTTCTTAACTCCAAACTCCCATATCTCGCGAACGGAATGACGAACTCGAGAAATTCCTGTTGCATCTGAAAGTAGAAACTTGCCCGATTGCAACGGTATGTGTATTTTTCCCCTAGGCCATTGTAGTTATTGGTTTCGAGAATCAGACTTGCGAAAATTTTTATGGTTTCTCAACGATTCCTTAACTCCAAACACCCATATCTCGCGAACGGAATGACGAACTCGAGAAATTCCTTTTGCATCTGAAAGTAGAAACTCGCCCGATTACAATGGTGTGTGTACTTTTCCCCTAGGCCACTCCAGTTATTGGTTTCGAGTATCGGACCAGCGAATATTTTGATGGTTTCTCAACCATTCCTTAAATTCAAACTGTCTTATCTCGCGAACGGATTGACGAACTCGAGAAATTCCTGTTGCATCTGAAAGTGGAAACTCGCCCGATTACAACGGTATGTGTATTTTTGCCCTAGGCCATAGTAGTCATTGGTCTCGAATATCGGACTTGCGAAAATTTTGATGGTTTCTCAACCATTCCTTAAGTTCAAACTCCCATATCTCGCGAACGGATTGACGAACTCGAGAAATTCCTGTTGCATCTGAAAGTGGAAACTCGCCCGATTACAACGGTATGTGTATTTTTGCCCTAGGCCATAGTAGTCATTGGTCTCGAATATCGGACTTGCGAAAATTTTGATGGTTTCTCAACCATTCCTTAAGTTCAAACTCCCATACCTCGCGAACGGATTGAGGAACTCGAGAACTTCCGGTTGCATCTGGAAGTGGAAACTCGCCCGATTACAACGGTATCTGTATTTTTCCCCTAGGCCATTGTAGTTATTGGTTTCGCGTTTCAGACTTGCGAAAATTTTTATGGTTTCTCAACGATTCCTTAACTCCAAACACCCATATCTCGCGAACGGAATGACGAACTCGAGAAATTCCTTTTGCATCTGAAAGTAGAAACTCGCCCGATTACAATGGTGTGTGTACTTTTCCCCTAGGCCACTCCAGTTATTGGTTTCGAGTATCGGACCAGCGAATATTTTGATGGTTTCTCAACCATTCCTTAAATTCAAACTGTCTTATCTCGCGAACGGATTGACGAACTCGAGAAATTCCTGTTGCATCTGAAAGTGGAAACTCGCCCGATTACAACGGTATGTGTATTTTTGCCCTAGGCCATAGTAGTCATTGGTCTCGAATATCGGACTTGCGAAAATTTTGATGGTTTCTCAACCATTCCTTAAGTTCAAACTCCCATATCTCGCGAACGGATTGACGAACTCGAGAAATTCCTGTTGCATCTGAAAGTGGAAACTCGCCCGATTACAACGGTATGTGTATTTTTGCCCTAGGCCATAGTAGTCATTGGTCTCGAATATCGGACTTGCGAAAATTTTGATGGTTTCTCAACCATTCCTTAAGTTCAAACTCCCATACCTCGCGAACGGATTGAGGAACTCGAGAACTTCCGGTTGCATCTGGAAGTGGAAACTCGCCCGATTACAACGGTATCTGTATTTTTCCCCTAGGCCATTGTAGTTATTGGTTTCGCGTTTCAGACTTACGAAAATTTTAATGGTTTCTCAACCATTCCTTAACTTCAAAATCCCATATCTCTCGAACGGATTGACGAACTCGAGAATTTCCCATTGAATCTGAAGGCAGAAACTCGCCCGATTACAACGGTATGTGTATTTTTGCCCTAGGCCATAGTAGTCATTGGTCTCGAATATCAGACTTGCGAAAATTTTGATGGTTTCTCAACCATTCCTTAACTTCAAACTCCCATATCTCGCGAACGGATTGAGGAACTCGAGAACTTCCGGTTGCATCTGGAAGTGGAAACTCACCCGATTACAACGGTATATGTATTTTTCCCCTAGGCCATTGTAGTTATTGGTTTCGAGTATTAGACTTACGAAAATTTTGATGGTTTCTCAAACATTCCTTATCTTCAAACTCCCATATCTCGCGAACGGATTGACGAACTCGAGAAATTCCTGTTGCATCTGAAAGTAGAAACTCGCCCGATTACAACGGTATGTGTATTTTTCCCCTAGGCCATTGTAGTTATTGGTTTCGAGTATCAGACTTGCGAAAATTTTGATGGTTTCTCAACCACTTCTTAACTCCAAACTCCCATATCTCGCGAACGGAATGACGAACTCGAGAAATTCCTGTTGCATCTGAAAGTAGAAACTCGCCCGATTACAAAGGTGTGTGTACTTTCCCCCTAGGCCATTCCAGTTAAAGGTTTCGAGTATCAGACCAGCGAAAATTTTGATGGTTTCTCAAACATTCCGTAAATTCAAACTCCCATATCTCGCGAACGGAATGACGAACTCGAGAAATTCCTGTTGCATCTGAAAGTAGAAACTCGCCCGATTACAATGGTGTGTGTACTTTTCCCCTAGGCCATTCCAGTTATTGGTTTCGAGTATCAGACCAGCGAATATTTTGATGGTTTCTCAACCATTCCTTAACTTCAAACACCCATATCTCTCGAACAGATTGACGTACTCGAGAATTTCCTATTGCATCTGAAAGCAGAAACTCTCCCGATTACAACGGTACGTGTATTTTTGCCCTAGGCCATTGTAGTAATTGGTTACGCGCATCAGACTTGCGAAAATTTTGATGGTTTCTCAACCATTCCTTAACTTCAAACTCCCATATCTCGCGAACGGATTGACGAACTCGAGAAGTTCCTGTTGCATCTGAAAATAGAAACTCGCCCGATTACAATGGTGTGTGTACTTTTCCCCTAGGCCATTCCAGTTATTGGTTTCGAATATCAGACTTGCGAAAATTTTGATGGTTTCTCAACCACTCCTTAACTTCAAACTCCCATATCTCGCGAACGGATTGACGAACTCGAGAACTTCCGGTTGCATCTGGAAGTGGAAACTCGCCCGCTTACAACGGTATGTGTATTTTTCCCCTAGGCCATTGTAGTTATTGGTTTCGAGTATCAGACTTGCGAAAATTTTGATGGTTTCTCAACCACTCCTTAATTCCAAACTCCCATATCTCGCGAACGGAATGACGAACTCGAGAAATTCCTGTTGCATCTGAAAGTAGGAACTCGCCCGATTACAAAGGTGTGTGTACTTTTCCCCTAGGCCATTCCAGTTATAGGTTTCGAGTATCAGACCAGCGAAAATTTTGATGGTTTCTCAAACATTCCGTAACTTCAAACTCCCATATCTCGCGAACGGAATGACGACCTCGAGAAATTCCTGTTGCATCTGAAAGTAGAAACTCGCCCGATTACAATGGTGTGTGTACTTTTCCCCTAGGCCATTCCAGTTATTGGTTTCGAGTATCAGACCAGCGAATATTTTGATGGTTTCTCAACCATTCCTTAAATTCAAACTCCCATATCTCTCGAACGGATTGACGAACTCGAGAATTTCCTATTGAATCTGAAGGCAGAAACTCGCCCGATTACAACGGTATGTGTATTTTTCCCCTAGGCCTCTCTAGTTATTGGTTTCGAGTATCAGACTTGCGAAAATTTGGCGGTTTCTCAACGATTCCTTAACTTCAAACTCCCATACCTCGCGAACGGATTGAGGAACTCGAGAACTTCCGGTTGCATCTGGAAGTGGAAACTCGCCCGATTACAACGGTATCTGTATTTTTCCCCTAGGCCATTGTAGTTATTGGTTTCGCGTATCAGACTTACGAAAATTTTAATGGTTTCTCAACCATTCCTTAACTTCAAAATCCCATATCTCTCGAACTGATTGACGAACTCGAGAATTTCCTATTGAATCTGAAGGCAGAAACTCGCCCGATTACAACGGTATGTGTATTTTTGCCCTAGGCCATAGTAGTCATTGGTCTCGAATATCAGACTTGCGAAAATTTTGATGGTTTCTCAAGCATTGCTTAACTTCAAACTTCCATATCTCGCGAACGGATTGACGAACTCGAGAACTTCCGGTTGCATCTGGTAGTAGAAACTCGCCCGATTACAACGGTATGTGTATTTTTCCCCTAGGCCATTGTAGTTATTGGTTTCGAGTATCAGACTTGCGAAAATTTTTATGGTTTCTCAACGATTCCTTAACTCCAAACACCCATATCTCTCGAACGGATTGACGTACTCGAGAATTTCCTATTGCATCTGAGAGCAGAAACTCTCCCGATTACAACGGTACGTGTATTTTTGCCCTAGGCCATTGTAGTAATTGGTTTCGCGCATCAGACTTGCGAAAATTTTGATGGTTTCTCAACCATTCCTTAATATCAAACTCCCATATCTCGCGAACGGATAGACGAACTCGAGAAGTTCCTGTTGCATCTGAAAGAAGAAACACGCCCGATTACAATGCTATGTGTATTTTTCCCCTAGGCCCTTGTAGTTATTGTCTTCGAGTACCACACTTTCGAAAATTTTGATGGTTTCTCAACCATTCCTTAACTTCAAACTCCCATATCTCGCGAACGGATTGACGAACTCGAGAAGTTCCTGTTGCATCTGAAAATAGAAACTCGCCCGATTACAATGGTGTGTGTACTTTTCCCCTAGGCCATTCCAGTTATTGGTTTCGAGTATCAGACTTGCGAAAATTTTTATGGTTTCTCAACGATTCCTTAACTCCAAACACCCATATCTCTCGAACGGATTGACGTACTCGAGAATTTCCTATTGCATCTGAGAGCAGAAACTCTACCGATTACAACGGTACGTGTATTTTTGCCCTAGGCCATTGTAGTAATTGGTTTCGCGCATCAGACTTGCGAAAATTTTGATGGTTTCTCAACCATTCCTTAATATCAAACTCCCATATCTCGCGAACGGATAGACGAACTCGAGAAGTTCCTGTTGCATCTGAAAGAAGAAACACGCCCGATTACAATGCTATGTGTATTTTTCCCCTAGGCCCTTGTAGTTATTGTCTTCGAGTACCACACTTTCGAAAATTTTGATGGTTTCTCAACCATTCCTTAACTTCAAACTCCCATATCTCGCGAACGGAATGACGAACTCGAGAAATTCCTGTTGCATCTGAAAGTAGAAATACGCCCGATTACAAAGGTATGTGTATTTTTCCCCTAGGCAATTGTGGTTATTGGTTTCGCGTATCAGACTTGCAAAAATTTTGATGGTTTCTCAAGCATTCCTTAACTTCAAACTCCCATACCTCGCGAACGGATTGGCGAACTCGAGAAATTCCTGTTGCATCTGAAAGTGGAAACTCGCCCGATTACAATGGTGTGTGTACTTTTCCCCTAGGCCCTTGTAGTTATTGGTTTCGAGTACCACACTTTCGAAAATTTTGGTGGTTTCTCAACCATTCCTTAACTTCAAACTCCCATATCTCGCGAACGGATTGACGAACTCGAGAAATTCCTGTTGCATCTGAAAGTAGAAACTCGCCCGATTACAATGGTGTGTGTACTTTTCCCCTAGGCCATTCCAGTTATAGGTTTCGAGTATCAGACCAGCGAAAATTTTGATTGTTTCTCAAACATTCCGTAACTTCAAACTCCCATATCTCGCGAACGGAATGACGAACTCGAGAAATTCCTGTTGCATCTGAAAGTAGAAACTCTCCCGATTACAATGGTGTGTGTACTTTTCCCCTAGGCCATTCCAGTTATTGGTTTCGAGTATCAGACCAGCGAATATTTTGATGGTTTCTCAACGATTCCTTAACTTCAAACTCCCATATCTCGCGAACGGATTGACGAACTCGAGAAATTCCTGTTGCATCTGAAAGTAGAAACTCGCCCGATTACTATGGTGTGTGTACTCTTCCCCTAGGCCATTCTAGTTTTTCGTTTCTAGCATCAGAATTGCGAAAATTTTGATGGTTTCTCAACCACTCCTTAACTTCAAACTCCCATGTCTCGCGAACGGATTGACGAACTCGAGAAATTCCTGTTGCATCTGAAAGTAGAAATACGCCCGATTACAAAGGTATGTGTATTTTTCCCGTAGGCAATTGTGGTTATTGGTTTCGCGTATCAGACTTGCAAAAATTTTGATGGTTTCTCAAGCATTCCTTAACTTCAAACTCCCATACCTCGCGAACGGATTGGCGAACTCGAGAAATTCCTGTTGCATCTGAAAGTGGAAACTCGCCCGATTACAATGGTGTGTGTACTTTTCCCCTAGGCCCTTGTAGTTATTGGTTTCGAGTACCACACTTTCGAAAATTTTGGTGGTTTCTCAACCATTCCTTAACTTCAAACTCCCATATCTCGCGAACGGATTGACGAACTCGAGAAATTCCTGTTGCATCTGAAAGTAGAAACTCGCCCGATTACAATGGTGTGTGTACTTTTCCCCTAGGCCATTCCAGTTATTGGTTTCGAGTATCAGACCAGCAAATATTTTGATGGTTTCTCAACCATTCCTTAACTTCAAACTGTCTTATCTCGCGAACGGATTGACGAACTCGAGAAATTCCTGTTGCATCTGAAAGTAGAAACTTGCCCGATTGCAACGGTATGTGTATTTTTCCCCTAGGCCACTGTAGCTATTGGTTTCGAGTATCAGACTTGCGAAAATTTTTATTGTTTCTCAACCATTCCTTAACTCCAAACACCCATATCTCGCGAACGGAATGACGATCTCGAGAATTTCCTATTGCATCTGAAAGCAGAAACTCGCCCGATTACAACGGTATGTGTATTTTTGCCCTAGGCCATAGTAGTCATTGGTCTCGAATATCAGACTTGCGAATATTTTGATGGTTCCTCAACCATTCCTTAACTTCAAACTGTCTTATCTCGCGAACGGATTGACGAACTCGAGAAATTCCTGTTGCATCTGAAAGTAGAAACCCGCCCGATTACAACGGTATGTGTATTTTTCCCCTAGGCCGTTGTAGTTATTGGTTTCGAGTATCAGAATTGCGAAAATTTTTATGGTTTCTCAACCATTCCCTAACTCCAAACACCCATATCTCTCGAAGGGATTGACGAACTCGAGAATTTCCTATTGCATCTGAGAGCAGAAACTCTCCCGATTACAATGGTATGTGTATTTTTCCCAAAGGCCCTAGTAGTTATTGGTTTCCAGAACCATACTTTCGAAAATTTTGATGGTTTCTCAACCACTCCTTAACTTCAAACTCCCATGTCTCGCGAACGGATTGACGAACTCGAGAAATTCCTGTTGCATCTGAAAGTGGAAACTCGCCCGATTACAATGGTGTGTTTACTTTTCCCCTAGGCCATTCCAGTTGTTGGTTTCGAGTATCAGACTTGCGAAAATTTTGATGGTTTCTCAACCACTCCTTAATTTCAAACTCCCATATCTCGCGAACGGATTGACGAACTCGAGAAATTCCTGTTGCATCTGAAAGTAGAAACACGCCCGATTACAAAAGTATGTGTATTTTTGCCTAGGCCATAGTAGTCATTGGTCTCGAATATCAGACTTGCGAAAATTTTGATGGTTTCTCAACCATTCCTTAACTTCAAACTCCCATATCTCGCGAACGGAATGACGAACTCGAGAAATTCCTGTTGCATCTGAAAGTTGAAACCCGCCCGATTACAAAGGTTTGTGTACTTTTCCCCTAGGCCATTCCAGTTATTGGTTTTTAGTATCAGTCCAGCGAAAATTTTGATGGTTTCTCAACCATTCCTTAACTTCAAACTGTCTTATCTCGCGAACGGATTGACGAACTCGAGAACTTCCGGTTGCATCTGGTAGTAGAAACTCGCCCGATTACAACGGTATGTGTATTTTTCCCCTAGGCCATTGTAGTTATTGGTTTCGGGTATCAGACTTACGAAAATTTTGATGGTTTCTCAACCATTCCTTAACTTCAAAATCCCATATCTCTCGAACGGAATGACGAACTCGAGAATTTCCTATTGCATCTGAAAGCAGAAACTCGCCCGATTACAAAGGTAATTGTATTTTTGCCTAGGCCATAGTAGTCATTGGTCTCGAATATCAGACTTGCGAAAATTTTGATGGTTTCTCAACCATTCCTTAACTTCAAACTCCCATATCTCGCGAACGGATTGACGAACTCGAGAACTTCCGGTTGCATCTGGAAGTAGAAACTCGCCCGATTACAACGGTATGTGTATTTTTCCCCTAGGATATTGTAGTTATTGGTTTCGAGTATCAGACTTGCGAAAATTTTGATGCTTTCTCAACCGCTCCTTAACTTCAAACTCCCATATCTCGCGAACGGATTGACGAACTCGAGAAATTCCTGTTGCATCTGAAAGTAGGAACACGCCCGATTACAAAGGTATGTGTATTTTTCCCCTAGGCCATTGTAGTTATTGGTTTCGAGTATCAGACTTACGAAAATTTTGATGGTTTCTCAACCATTCCTTAACTTCAAACTCCCATATCTCGCGAACGGACTGATGAACTCGAGAAATTCCTGTTGCATCTGAAAGTAGAAACTCGCCCGATTACAAAGCTATGTGTATTTTTCCCCTAGGCCTCTCTAGTTATTGGTTTCGAGTATCAGACTTGCGAAAATTTTGATGGCTTCTCAACGATTCCTTAACTTCAAACTCCCATACCTCGCGAACGGATTGACGAACTCGAGAAATTCCTGTTGCATCTGAAGGTAGAAACTCGCCCGATTGCAAAGGTATGTGTATTTTTCCCCTAGGCCATTGTAGTTATTGGTTTCGGGTATCAGACTTACGAAAATTTTGATGGTTTCTCAACCATTCCTTAACTTCAAAATCCCATATCTCTCGAACGGATTGACGAACTCGAGAATTTCCTATTGCATCTGAAAGCAGAAACTCGCCCGATTACAACGGTATGTGTATTTTTGCCCTAGGCCATAGTAGTCATTGGTCTCGAATATCAGACTTGCGAAAATTTTGATGGTTTCTCAACCATTCCTTAACTTCAAACTCCCATATCTCGCGAACGGATTGACGACCTCGAGAACTTCCTGTTGCATCTGAAAGTAGAAACTCGCCCGATTACAAAGCTATGTGTACTTTTCCCCTAGGCCTCTGTAGTTATTGGTTTCGAGTATCAGACTTGCGAAAATTTTGATGGTTTCTCAACCATTCCTTAACTTCAAACTCCCATATCTCGCGAACGGATTGACGAACTCGAGAAGTTCCTGTTGCATCTGAAAGTAGAAACACGCCCGATTACAATGGTATGTGTATTTTTCCCCTAGGCCCTAGCAGTTATTGGTTTCGAGTACCACACTTTCGAAAATTTTTATTGTTTCTCAACCATTCCTTAACTTCAAACTCCCATATCTCGCGAACAGATTGACGAACTCGAGAAGTTCCTGTTGCATCTGAAAGTAGAAACACGCCCGATTACAATGGTATGTGTATTTTTCCCCTAGGCCCTAGCAGTTATTGGTTTCGAGTACCACACTTTCGAAAATTTTTATTGTTTCTCAACCATTCCTTAACTTCAAACTCCCATATCTCGCGAACGGATTGACGAACTCGAGAAGTTCCTGTTGCATCTGAAAGTAGAAACACGCCCGATTACAATGGTATGTGTATTTTTCCCCTAGGCCCTAGCAGTTATTGGCTTCGAGTACCACACTTTCGAAAATTTTGATTGTTTCTCAACCATTCCTTAACTTCAAACTCCCATATCTCGCGAACGGATTGAAGAACTCGAGAAATTCCTGTTGCATCTGAAAGTAGAAACTCGCCCGATTACTATGGTGTGTGTACTTTTCCCCTAGGCCATCCCAGTTTTTCGTTTCTAGCATCAGAATTGCGAAAATTTTGATGGTTTCTCAACCACTCCTTAACTTCCAACTCCCATATCTCGCGAACGGATTGACGAACTCGAGAACTTCCGGTTGCATCTGAAAGTAGAAACTCGCCCGATTACAAAGCTATGTGTATTTTTCCCCTAGGCCTCACTAGTTATTGGTTTCGAGTATCAGACTTGCGAAAATTTTGATGGTTTCTCAACGATTCCTTAACTTCAAACTCCCATACCTCGCGAACGGATTGACGAACTCGAGAAATTCCTGTTGCATCTGAAGGTAGAAACTCGCCCGATTGCAAAGGTATGTGTATTTTTCCCCTAGGCCATTGTAGTTATTGGTTTCGAGTATCAGACTTGCGAAAATTTTTATGGTTTCTCAACCATTCCTTAACTCCAAACACCCATATCTCTCGAACGGATTGACGTACTCGAGAATTTCCTATTGCATCTGAGAGCAGAAACTCTCCCGATTACAACGGTACGTGTATTTTTGCCCTAGGCCATTGTAGTAATTGGTTTCGCGCATCAGACTTGCGAAAATTTTGATGGTTTCTCAACCATTCCTTAATATCAAACTCCCATATCTCGCGAACGGATAGACGAACTCGAGAAGTTCCTGTTGCATCTGAAAGAAGAAACACGCCCGATTACAATGCTATGTGTATTTTTCCCCTAGGCCCTTGTAGTTATTGTCTTCGAGTACCACACTTTCGAAAATTTTGATGGTTTCTCAACCATTGCTTAACTTCAAACTCCCATATCTCGCGAACGGATTGACGAACTCGAGAAGTTCCTGTTGCATCTGAAAATAGAAACTCGCCCGATTACAATGGTGTGTGTACTTTTCCCCTAGGCCATTCCAGTTATTGGTTTCGAGTATCAGACCAGCGAATATTTTGATGGTTTCTCAACCATTCCTTAACTTCAAACTGTCTTATCTCGCGAACGGATTGACGAACTCGAGAAATTCCTGTTGCATCTGAAAGTGGAAACTCGCCCGATTACAATGGTGTGTGTACTTTTCCCCTAGGCCCTTGTAGTTATTGGTTTCGAGTACCACACTTTCGAAAATTTTGGTGGTTTCTCAACCATTCCTTAACTTCAAACTCCCATATCTCGCGAACGGATTGACGAACTCGAGAAATTCCTGTTGCATCTGAAAGTAGAAACTCGCCCGATTACAATGGTGTGTGTACTTTTCCCCTAGGCCATTCCAGTTATAGGTTTCGAGTATCAGACCAGCGAAAATTTTGATTGTTTCTCAAACATTCCGTAACTTCAAACTCCCATATCTCGCGAACGGAATGACGAACTCGAGGAATTCCTGTTGCATCTGAAAGTAGAAACTCGCCCGATTACAATGGTGTGTGTACTTTTCCCCTAGGCCATTCCAGTTATTGGTTTCGGGTATCAGACCAGCGAATATTTTGATGGTTTCTCAACCATTCCTTAACTTCAAACTCCCATATCTCGCGAACGGATTGACGAACTCGAGAAATTCCTGTTGCATCTGAAAGTAGAAACTCGCCCGATTACTATGGTGTGTGTACTTTTCCCCTAGGCCATTCTAGTTTTTCGTTTCTAGCATCAGAATTGCGAAAATTTTGATGGTTTCTCAACCACTCCTTAACTTCAAACTCCCATGTCTCGCGAACGGATTGACGAACTCGAGAAATTCCTGTTGCATCTGAAAGTAGAAACTTGCCCGATTGCAACGGCATGTGTATTTTTCCCCTAGGCCACTGTAGCTATTGGTTTCGAGTATCAGACTTGCGAAAATTTTTATGGTTTCTCAACCATTCCTTAACTCCAAACACCCATATCTCGCGAACGGAATGACGATCTCGAGAATTTCCTATTGCATCTGAAAGCAGAAACTCGCCCGATTACAACGGTATGTGTATTTTTGCCCTAGGCCATAGTAGTCATTGGTCTCGAATATCAGACTTGCGAATATTTTGATGGTTTCTCAACCATTCCTTAACTTCAAACTGTCTTATCTCGCGAACGGATTGACGAACTCGAGAAATTCCTGTTGCATCTGAATGTAGAAACCCGCCCGATTACAACGGTATGTGTATTTTTCCCCTAGGCCGTTGTAGTTATTGGTTTCGAGTATCAGAATTGCGAAAATTTTTATGGTTTCTCAACCATTCCCTAACTCCAAACACCCATATCTCTCGAAGGGATTGACGAACTCGAGAATTTCCTATTGCATCTGAGAGCAGAAACTCTCCCGATTACAATGGTATGTGTATTTTTCCCAAAGGCCCTAGTAGTTATTGGTTTCCAGAACCATACTTTCGAAAATTTTGATGGTTTCTCAACCATTCCTTAATTTCAAACTCCCATATCTCGCGAACGGATTGACGAACTCGAGAAATTCCTGTTGCATCTGAAAGTGGAAACTCGCCCGATTACAATGGTGTGTTTACTTTTCCCCTAGGCCATTCCAGTTGTTGGTTTCGAGTATCAGACTTGCGAAAATTTTGATGGTTTCTCAACCACTCCTTAATTTCAAACTCCCATATCTCGCGAACGGATTGACGAACTCGAGAAGTTCCTGTTGCATCTGAAAGAAGAAACACGCCCGATTACAATGCTATGTGTATTTTTCCCCTAGGCCCTTGTAGTTATTGTCTTCGAGTACCACACTTTCGAAAATTTTGATGGTTTCTCAACCATTGCTTAACTTCAAACTCCCATATCTCGCGAACGGATTGACGAACTCGAGAAGTTCCTGTTGCATCTGAAAATAGAAACTCGCCCGATTACAATGGTGTGTGTACTTTTCCCCTAGGCCATTCCAGTTATTGGTTTCGAGTATCAGACCAGCGAATATTTTGATGGTTTCTCAACCATTCCTTAACTTCAAACTGTCTTATCTCGCGAACGGATTGACGAACTCGAGAAATTCCTGTTGCATCTGAAAGTAGAAACTCGCCCGATTACAATGGTGTGTGTACTTTTCCCCTAGGCCATTCCAGTTATTGGTTTCGGGTATCAGACCAGCGAATATTTTGATGGTTTCTCAACCATTCCTTAACTTCAAACTCCCATATCTCGCGAACAGATTGACGAACTCGAGAAATTCCTGTTGCATCTGAAAGTAGAAACTCGCCCGATTACTATGGTGTGTGTACTTTTCCCCTAGGCCATTCTAGTTTTTCGTTTCTAGCATCAGAATTGCGAAAATTTTGATGGTTTCTCAACCACTCCTTAACTTCAAACTCCCATGTCTCGCGAACGGATTGACGAACTCGAGAAATTCCTGTTGCATCTGAAAGTAGAAATACGCCCGATTACAAAGGTATGTGTATTTTTCCCGTAGGCAATTGTGGTTATTGGTTTCGCGTATCAGACTTGCAAAAATTTTGATGGTTTCTCAAGCATTCCTTAACTTCAAACTCCCATACCTCGCGAACGGATTGGCGAACTCGAGAAATTCCTGTTGCATCTGAAAGTGGAAACTCGCCCGATTACAATGGTGTGTGTACTTTTCCCCTAGGCCCTTGTAGTTATTGGTTTCGAGTACCACACTTTCGAAAATTTTGGTGGTTTCTCAACCATTCCTTAACTTCAAACTCCCATATCTCGCGAACGGATTGACGAACTCGAGAAATTCCTGTTGCATCTGAAAGTAGAAACTCGCCCGATTACAATGGTGTGTGTACTTTTCCCCTAGGCCATTCCAGTTATTGGTTTCGAGTATCAGACCAGCAAATATTTTGATGGTTTCTCAACCATTCCTTAACTTCAAACTGTCTTATCTCGCGAATGGATTGACGAACTCGAGAAATTCCTGTTGCATCTGAAAGTAGAAACTTGCCCGATTGCAACGGCATGTGTATTTTTCCCCTAGGCCACTGTAGCTATTGGTTTCGAGTATCAGACTTGCGAAAATTTTTATGGTTTCTCAACCATTCCTTAACTCCAAACACCCATATCTCGCGAACGGAATGACGATCTCGAGAATTTCCTATTGCATCTGAAAGCAGAAACTCGCCCGATTACAACGGTATGTGTATTTTTGCCCTAGGCCATAGTAGTCATTGGTCTCGTATATCAGACTTGCGAATATTTTGATGGTTTCTCAACCATTCCTTAACTTCAAACTGTCTTACCTCGCGAACGGATTGACGAACTCGAGAAATTCCTGTTGCATCTGAATGTAGAAACCCGCCCGATTACAACGGTATGTGTATTTTTCCCCTAGGCCGTTGTAGTTATTGGTTTCGAGTATCAGAATTGCGAAAATTTTTATTGTTTCTCAACCATTCCCTAACTCCAAACACCCATATCTCTCGAAGGGATTGACGAACTCGAGAATTTCCTATTGCATCTGAGAGCAGAAACTCTCCCGATTACAATGGTATGTGTATTTTTCCCAAAGGCCCTAGTAGTTATTGGTTTCCAGAACCATACTTTCGAAAATTTTGATGGTTTCTCAACCATTCCTTAATTTCAAACTCCCATATCTCGCGAACGGATTGACGAACTCGAGAAATTCCTGTTGCATCTGAAAGTGGAAACTCGCCCGATTACAATGGTGTGTTTACTTTTCCCCTAGGCCATTCCAGTTGTTGGTTTCGAGTATCAGACTTGCGAAAATTTTGATGGTTTCTCAACCACTCCTTAATTTCAAACTCCCATATCTCGCGAACGGATTGACGAACTCGAGAAATTCCTGTTGCATCTGAAAGTAGAAACACGCCCGATTACAAAAGTATGTGTATTTTTGCCTAGGCCATAGTAGTCATTGGTCTCGAATATCAGACTTGCGAAAATTTTGATGGTTTCTCAACCATTCCTTAACTTCAAACTCCCATATCTCGCGAACGGAATGACGAACTCGAGAAATTCCTGTTGCATCTGAAAGTTGAAACCCGCCCGATTACAAAGGTTTGTGTACTTTTCCCCTAGGCCATTCCAGTTATTGGTTTTTAGTATCAGTCCAGCGAAAATTTTGATGGTTTCTCAACCATTCCTTAACTTCAAACTGTCTTATCTCGCGAACGGATTGACGAACTCGAGAACTTCCGGTTGCATCTGGTAGTAGAAACTCGCCCGATTACAACGGTATGTGTATTTTTCCCCTAGGCCATTGTAGTTATTGGTTTCGGGTATCAGACTTACGAAAATTTTGATGGTTTCTCAACCATTCCTAAACTTCAAAATCCCATATCTCTCGAACGGAATGACGAACTCGAGAATTTCCTATTGCATCTGAAAGCAGAAACTCGCCCGATTACAAAGGTAATTGTATTTTTGCCTAGGCCATAGTAGTCATTGGTCTCGAATATCAGACTTGCGAAAATTTTGATGGTTTCTCAACCATTCCTTAACTTCAAACTCCCATATCTCGCGAACGGATTGACGAACTCGAGAACTTCCGGTTGCATCTGGAAGTAGAAACTCGCCCGATTACAACGGTATGTGTATTTTTCCCCTAGGATATTGTAGTTATTGGTTTCGAGTATCAGACTTGCGAAAATTTTGATGCTTTCTCAACCGCTCCTTAACTTCAAACTCCCATATCTCGCGAACGGATTGACGAACTCGAGAAATTCCTGTTGCATCTGAAAGTAGGAACACGCCCGATTACAAAGGTATGTGTATTTTTCCCCTAGGCCATTGTAGTTATTGGTTTCGAGTATCAGACTTACGAAAATTTTGATGGTTTCTCAACCATTCCTTAACTTCAAACTCCCATATCTCGCGAACGGACTGATGAACTCGAGAAATTCCTGTTGCATCTGAAAGTAGAAACTCGCCCGATTACAAAGCTATGTGTATTTTTCCCCTAGGCCTCTCTAGTTATTGGTTTCGAGTATCAGACTTGCGAAAATTTTGATGGCTTCTCAACGATTCCTTAACTTCAAACTCCCATACCTCGCGAACGGATTGACGAACTCGAGAAATTCCTGTTGCATCTGAAGGTGGAAACTCGCCCGATTGCAAAGGTATGTGTATTTTTCCCCTAGGCCATTGTAGTTATTGGTTTCGGGTATCAGACTTACGAAAATTTTGATGGTTTCTCAACCATTCCTTAACTTCAAAATCCCATATCTCTCGAACGGATTGACGAACTCGAGAATTTCCTATTGCATCTGAAAGCAGAAACTCACCCGATTACAACGGTATGTGTATTTTTGCCCTAGGCCATAGTAGTCATTGGTCTCGAATATCAGACTTGCGAAAATTTTGATGGTTTCTCAACCATTCCTTAACTTCAAACTCCCATATCTCGCGAACGGATTGACGAACTCGAGAACTTCCTGTTGCATCTGAAAGTAGAAACTCGCCCGATTACAAAGCTATGTGTACTTTTCCCCTAGGCCTCTGTAGTTATTGGTTTCGAGTATCAGACTTGCGAAAATTTTGATGGTTTCTCAACCATTCCTTAACTTCAAACTCCCATATCTCGCGAACGGATTGACGAACTCGAGAAGTTCCTGTTGCATCTGAAAGTAGAAACACGCCCGATTACAATGGTATGTGTATTTTTCCCCTAGGCCCTAGCAGTTATTGGTTTCGAGTACCACACTTTCGAAAATTTTGATTGTTTCTCAACCATTCCTTAACTTCAAACTCCCATATCTCGCGAACGGATTGACGAACTCGAGAAATTCCTGTTGCATCTGAAAGTAGAAACTCGCCCGATTACTATGGTGTGTGTACTTTTCCCCTAGGCCATCCCAGTTTTTCGTTTCTAGCATCAGAATTGCGAAAATTTTGATGGTTTCTCAACCACTCCTTAGCTTCCAACTCCCATATCTCGCGAACGGATTGACGAACTCGAGAAGTTCCTGTTGCATCTGAAAGTAGAAACACGCCCGATTACAATGGTATGTGTATTTTTCCCCTAGGCCCTAGCTGTTATTGGTTTCGAGTACCACACTTTCGAAAATTTTGATTGTTTCTCAACCATTCCTTAACTTCAAACTCCCATATCTCGCGAACGGATTGAAGAACTCGAGAAATTCCTGTTGCATCTGAAAGTAGAAACTCGCCCGATTACTATGGTGTGTGTACTTTTCCCCTAGGCCATCCCAGTTTTTCGTTTCTAGCATCAGAATTGCGAAAATTTTGATGGTTTCTCAACCACTCCTTAACTTCCAACTCCCATATCTCGCGAACGGATTGACGAACTCGAGAACTTCCGGTTGCATCTGAAAGTAGAAACTCGCCCGATTACAAAGCTATGTGTATTTTTCCCCTAGGCCTCTCTAGTTATTGGTTTCGAGTATCAGACTTGCGAAAATTTTGATGGTTTCTCAACGATTCCTTAACTTCAAACTCCCATACCTCGCGAACGGATTGACGAACTCGAGAAATTCCTGTTGCATCTGAAGGTAGAAACTCGCCCGATTGCAAAGGTATGTGTATTTTTCCCCTAGGCCATTGTAGTTATTGGTTTCGGGTATCAGACTTACGAAAATTTTGATGGTTTCTCAACCATTCCTTAACTTCTGTAGCGGACCTCTCCGCATAGTTTCGGCAACGAATAGCTAGACGTCGAAAGTGTAATCTGACGCGCGACCGTTGCGCGGAGGACTTGGCGCTGAGTAATATAAACAGTTAAACTAGCTTATCGTTGCTGGCGGAGGCCCGACAGGGTAAACCCTGCCTTTCTTCTAGCCGACGATGGTAACCATCAATCCGTTGGTGATAGCGAAATAGCTCCGCAAATCGATACGGAGAGTTCACGCAATGACAAACAAAGTATAGAGGTAGATCAGAATGATCCACATACCGCGGAAGATCATCGTAAAACGCGATCCGGTAGACGCGTTCGATTTCCCAATCGGTTACAAGTTGGCTTCTGAGCTATAAGTAATATTACATTGTATTATTAATTTATATTTTTAATCACTTATTATACCCTACAAATTGTACAGTATCCGTATTTTTCGCTCTTTCATATTTGCAATACGTTTAGTTTTAGCGTAGAATTTAGTATAAGCGTGCGCCAGTGATTTTTTGTATTATAGAGCAGTTATAAGATTTTTTTTTCTTTTCCTTCTTTTGTTGCGTTATCACTGGTAAGGGGGTACTGTAGCGGACCTCTCCGCATAGTTTCGGCAACGAATAGCTAGACGTCGAAAGTGTAATCTGACGCGCGACCGTCGCGCGGAGGACTTGGCGCCGAGTAATATAAACAGTTAAACTAGCTTATCGTTGCTGCGGAGGCCTGCACTTGAAAGAATGAGTTACCGCTGTCCGAAAGAAGGCGATCGTGGGAATCGACTTCGAGGACAGCAGGGTGGCGGTCGAAGGGCAGTAAGCAGAGGTGGCCCGTACAATAAAGAACTAAGGCAGATCCTTTCCGTCCGCCGAACTATTCACACTATCTTGTACTCGCTTTGCGTCAGTTATTTAATACCATACCTATCGTACATCCCCAAAGGAGTTTGAAGTTAAGGAATGGTTGAGAAACCATCAAAGTTTTCGCAAGTCTGATACTCGAAAGCAATACCTACAATGGCCTAGGGTAAAAATACACATACCATTGTAAACGGGCGAGTTTCTGCTTTCAGATGCAACAGGAATTTCTCGAGTTCGTCATTCCGTTCGCGAGATATGGGTGTTTGGAGTTAAGGAATGGTTGAGAAACCATAAAAATTTTCGCAAGTCAGTTACTCGAAACCAATAACTACAATGGCCTAGGGGAAAAATACACATACCGTTGCAATCGGGCAAGTTTCTACTTTCAGATGCAACAGGAATTTCTCGAGTTCGTCATTCCGTTCGCGAGATATGGGTGTTTGAAGTTAAGGAATGGTTGAGAAACCATCAAAATATTCGCTGGTCTGATACTCGAAACCAATAACTGGAATGGCCTAGGGGAAAAGTACACACACCATTGTAATCGGGCGAGTTTCTATTTTCAGATGCAACAGGAACTTCTCGAGTTCGTCAATCCGTTCGCGAGATATGGGAGTTTGAAGTTAAGAAATGGTTGAGAAACCATCACAATTTTCGCAAGTCTGATACTCGAAATCAATAACTACTGTGGCCTAAGGGAAAAATACACATACTGTTGAAATCGGGCGAGTTTCTTCTTTCAGATGCAATACGAAATTCTCGAGTTCGTCAATCTGTTCGCGAGATATGAGAGTTTGAAGTTAAGGAATTGTTGAGAAACAATCAAAAATTTCGCAAGTCTGATACACGAAACCAATAACCGGAATGGCCTAGGGGAAAAGTACACGCACCATTGTAATCGGGCGAGTTTCTACTTTCAGATGCAACAGGAATTTCTCGAGTTCGTCAATCCGTTCGCGAGATATGGGAGTTTGAAGTTAAGGAATGGTTGAGAAACCATCAAAATTTTCGGAATCTGATACTCGAAACCAATAACTACTATGGTCCAGGGCAAAAATACACATACCGTTGTAATCGGGCGAGTTTCTGCTTTCAGATGCAACAGGAATTTCTCGAGTTCGTCAATCCGTTCGCGAGATATGCGACTTTGAAATTGAGGAATGGTTGAGAAACCATCAAAATTTTCGCAAGTCTTATACTCGAAACCAATAACTACCATGGCCTAGGGCAAAAATGCACATACCGTTGTAATCAGGCGAGTTTCAACTTTCAGATGCAACAGGAATTTCTCGAGTTCTTCAGCCGGTTCGCGAGATATGGGAGTTTGAAGTTAAGGAATGGTTGAGAAACCATCAAAATTCTCGCAAGTCTGATACTCGAAACCAATAACTGGAATGGCCTAGGGGAAAAGTACACACTCCATTGTAATCGGGCAAGTTTCTACTTTCAGATGCAACAGGAATTTCTCGAGTTCGTCAATCCGTTCGCATATATGGGAGTTTGAAGTTACGGAATGGTTGAGAAACCATCAAAATTTTCGCAAGTCCGATACTCGAAACCAATAACTGGAATGGCGTAGGGGAAAAGTACACACACCATTGTAATCGGGAAAGTTTCTACTTTCAGTTGCAACAGGAATTTCTCGAATTCGTCAATCCGTTCGCGAGATATGGGAGTTTGAAGTTAAGGAATGTTTGAGAAACCATCAAAATTTTCGCAAGTCTGATACTCGAAACCAATAACTACTATGGTCTAGAGCAAAAATACACGTACCGTTGTAATCGGGCGAGTTTCAACTTTCAGATGCAACAGGAATTTCTCGAGTTCTTCAGCCGGTTCGCGAGACATGGGAGTTTGAATTTAAGGAATGGTTGAGAGCCCATTAAAATTTTCGCAAGTCTGATACTCGAAACTTATAACTGCAATGGCCTAGGGGAAAAGTACACACACCACTGTAATCGGGCGAGTTTCTGCCTTCAGATGCAATAGGAATTTTGCGAATTCGTCAATCCGTTCGCGAGATATGGGAGTTTGAAGTTAAGGAATTGTTGAGAAACAATCAAAAATTTCGCAAGTCTGATACACGAAACCAATAACTGGAATGGCCTAAGGGAAAAGTACACACACCATTGTAATCGGGCGAGTTTCTACTTTCAGATGCAACAGGAATTTCTCGAGTTCGTCAATCCGTTCGCGAGATATGGGAGTTTGAAGTTAAGGAATGGTTGAGAAACCATCAAAGTTTTCGCAAGTCTGATACTCGAAAGCAATAAATACAATGGCCCAGGGGAACAATACACATACCGTTGTAATCGGGCAAGTTTCTGCTTTCAGATGCAACAGGAATTTCTCGAGGTCGTCAATCCGTTCGCGAGATATGCGAGTTTGAAATTGAGGAATGGTTGAGAAACCATCAAAATTTTCGCAAGTCTGATACTCGAAACCAATAACTGGAATGGCCTAGGGGAAAAGTACATACACCATTGTAATCGGGCGAGTTCCTGCATTCAGATGCAATAGGAATTTCTCGAGTTCGTCAATCCGTTCGCTTGATATGGGGGTTTGAAGTTATGGAATGGTTGAGAAACCATCAAAATCTTCGCAAGTCTGATACTCGAAACCAATAACTGGAATGGCCTAGGGGAAAAGTACACACACCATTCTAATCGGGGGAGATTCTACTTTCAGATGCAACAGGAATTTCTCGAGTTCGTCAATCCGTTCGCGAGATATGGGAGTTTGAAGTTAAGGAATGGTTGAGAAACCATCAAAGTTTTCGCAAGTCTGATACTCGAAAGCAATACCTACAATGGCCTAGGGTAAAAATACACATACCATTGTAAACGGGCGAGTTTCTGCTTTCAGATGCAACAGGAATTTCTCGAGTTCGTCAATCCGTTCGCGAGATATGGGAGTTTGAAGTTATGGAATGGTTGAGAAACCATCAAAATTTTCGCAAGTCCGATACTCGAAACCAATAACTGGAATGGCCTAGGGGAAAAGTACACACACCATTGTAATCGGGCAAGTTTCTACTTCCAGATGCAACAGGAATTTCTCGAATTCGTCAATCCGTTCGCGATATATGGGAGTTTGAAGGTAAGGAATGGTTGAGAAACCATCAAAATTTTCGCAAGTCTGATACTCGAAACCAATAACTACTATGGTCTAGAGCAAAAATACACATACCGTTGAAATCGGGCGAGTTTCAACTTTCAGATGCAACAGGAATTTCTCGAGTTCTTCAGCCGGTTCGCGAGATATGGGAGTTTGAAGTTAAGGAATTGTTGAGAAACAATCAAAAATTTCGCAAGTCTGATACACGAAACCAATAACTGGAATGGCCTAAGGGAGAAGTACACACACCATTGTAATCGGGCGAGTTTCTACTTTCAGATGCAACAGGAATTTCTCGAGTTCGTCAATCCGTTCGCGAGATATGGGAGTTTGAAGTTGAGGAATGGTTGAGAAACCATCAAAGTTTTCGCAAGTCTGATACACGAAAGCAATAAATACAATGGCCTAGGGGAAAACTACACATACCGTTGTAATCGGGCAAGTTTCTGCTTTCAGATGCAACAGGAATTTCTCGAGTTCGTCAATCCGTTCGCGAGATATGCGAGTTTGAAATTGAGGAATGGTTGAGAAACCATCAAAATTTTCGCAAGTCTGATACTCGAAACCAATAACTGGAATGGCCTAGGGGAAAGTACATACACCATTGTAATCGGGCGAGTTCCTGCCTTCAGATGCAATAGGAATTTCTCGATTTCGTCAATCCGTTCGCGAGATATGGGAGTTTGAAGTTAAGGAATGGTTTAGAAAGAATCAAAATTTTCGCAAGTCTTATACTCGAAACCAATAACTACTATGGCCTAGGGCAAAAATGCACATACCGTTGTAATCAGGCGAGTTTCAACTTTCAGATGCAACAGGAATTTCTCGAGTTCTTCAGCCGGTTCGCGAGATATGGGAGTTTGAATTTAAGGAATGGTTGAGAGTCCATTAAAATTTTCGCAAGTCTGATACTCGAAACCAATAACTGCAATGGCCTAGGGGAAAAGAACAAACACCATTCTAATCGGGGGAGTTCCTACTTTCAGATGCAACAGGAATTTCTCGAGTTCGTCAATCCGTTCGCGAGATATGGGAGTTTGAAGTTAAGGAATGGTTGAGAAACCATCAAAATTTTCGCAAGTCTGATACTCGAAACCAATAACTGGAATGGCCTAGGGGAAAAGTACACACTCCATTGTAATCGGGCAAGTTTCTACTTTCAGATGCAACAGGAACTTCTCGAGTTCGTCAATCCGTTCGCATATATGGGAGTTTGAAGTTATGGAATGGTTGAGAAACCTTCAAAATTTTCGCAAGTCTGATACTAGAAACCAATAACTACTATGGCCGAGGGCAAGAATACACATACCATTGTAAACGGGCGAGTTTCTGCTTTCAGATGCAACAGGAATTTCTCGAGTTCGTCAATCCGTTCGCGAGATATGGGAGTTTGAAGTTAAGGAATGGTTGAGAAACCATCAAAACTTTCGCTGCTCTGATACTCGAAACCGGTAACTGGAATGGCCTAGGGGGAAATACACATACCGTTGTAATCGGGCGAGTTTCTACTTTCAGTTGCAACAGGAATTTCTTGAGTTTGTCAATCCGTTCGCGAGATATGGGAGTTTGAAGTTATGGAATGGTTGGGAAACCATCAAAATTTTCGCAAGTCTGATACTCGAAACCAATAACGGGAATGGCCTAGGGGAAAAGTACACACACCATTCTAATCGGGGGAGTTTCTACTTTCAGATGCAACAGGAATTTCTCGAGTTCGTCAATCCGTTCGCGAGATATGAGAGCTTGAAGTTAAGGAATGGTTGAGAAACCATCAAAATTTTCGAAATCTGATACTCGAAGCCATTAATTACTATGGTCTAGGGCAAAAATACACATGCCGTTGTAATCGGGCGAGTCTCTGCTTTCAGATGCAACAGGAATTACTCGAGTTCGTCAATCCGTTCTCGAGATATGCGAGTTTGAAGTTATGGAATGGTTGAGAAACCATCAAAATTTTCGCAAGTCTGATACTCGAAACAAATAACTACTATGGCCTAGGGCAAAAATGCACAAACCGTTGTAAGCGGGCGAGTTTCTGCTTTCAGATGCAACAGGAATTTCTCTAGTTCGTCAATCCGTTCGCATATATGGGAGTTTGAAGTTATGGAATGGTTGAGAAACCAACAAAATTTTCGCAAGTCTGATACTCGAAACCAATAACTGGAATGGCCTAGGGGAAAAGTACACACACCATTGTAATCGGGCAAGTTTCTACCTTCAGATGCAACAGGAATTTCTCGAGTTCGTCAATCCGACCGCGAGATATGGGAGTTTGAAGTTAAGGAATGGTTGAGAAACCATCAAAGTTTTCGCAAGTCTGGTACTCGAAAGCAATCACTACAATGGCCTAGGGGAAAAATACAAATGCCGTTGTAATCGGGCCAGTTTCTGCTTTCAGATGCAACAGGAATTTCTCGAGTTCGTCAATCCGTTCGCGAGATATGGGAGTTTGAAGTTAAGGAATGGTTGAGAAACCATCAAAATTTTCGCTGGTCTGATACTCGAAACCTATAACTGGAATGGCCTAGGGGAAAAGAACACCCACCATTGTAATCGGGCGAGTTTCTACTTTCAGATGCAACAGGAATTCCTCGAGTTCGTCAATCCGTCCGCGAGCTATGGGAGTTTGAAGTTAAGGAATGGTTGAGAAAGCATCAAAATCTTCGCAAGTCTGATACTCAAAACCAATAACTACAAAGACCTAGGGGAAAAATACACATACCGTTGTAATCGGGCGAGTTTCTACTTTCAGATGAAACAGGAATTTCTCGAGTTCGTCAATCCGTTCGCGAGATATGGGAGTTTGGAGTTAAGAGACGGTTGAGAAACCATCAAAATTTTCGCAATTCTGATGCTAGAAACGAATAACTGGAATGGCCTAGGGGAAAAGAACACATACCGTTGCAATCGGGCGAGTTTCTAGTTTCAGATGCAACAGGAATTTCTCGAGTTCGTCAATCCGTTCGCGCGATATGGGAGTTTGTAGTTAAGAGACGGTTGAGAAACCATCAAAATTTTCGCAATTCTGATGCTAGAAACGAATAACTGGAATGGCCTAGGGGAAAAGAACACATACCGTTGCAATCGGGCGAGTTTCTACTTTCAGATGCAACAGGAATTTCTCGAGTTCGTCAATCCGTTCGCGAGATATGGGAGTTTGGAGCTAAGGAATGGTTGAGAAACCATCAAAATTTTCGCAAGTCTGATACTCGAAACCAATAACTACAATGGCCTAGGTGAAAAATACACATACCGTTGTAATCGGGCGACTTTCTGCTTTCAGATGCAACAGGAGTTTCTCGAGTTCGTCAGTCCGTTCGCAAGATATGGTGGTTTGAAATTAAGGAATGGTTGAGATAACATTAAAATATTCGCAATTCTGATACTCGAAACCAATAACTGGAATGGCCTAGGGGAAAAGAACACATACCATTGTAATCGGGAGAGTTTCTACTTTCAATGCAACAGGAATTTCTCGAGTTCGTCAATCCGTTCGCATATATGGGAGTTTGAAGTTATGGAATGGTTGAGAAACCATCAAAATTTTCCCCAGTCCGATACTCGAAACCAATAACTGGAATGGCGTAGGGGAAAAGTACACACACCATTGTAATCGGGAAAGTTTCTACTTTCAGTTGCAACAGGAATTTCTCGAATTCGTCAATCCGTTCGCGAGATATGGGAGTTTGAAGTTAAGGAATGTTTGAGAAACCATCAAAATTTTCGCAAGTCTGATACTCGAAACCAATAACTACTATGGTCTAGAGCAAAAATACACATACCGTTGTAATCGGGCGAGTTTCAACTTTCAGATGCAACAGGAATTTCTCGAGTTCTTCAGCCGGTTCGCGAGACATGGGAGTTTGAATTTAAGGAATGGTTGAGAGTCCATTAAAATTTTCGCAAGTCTGATACTCGAAACTTATAACTGCAATGGCCTAGGGGAAAAGTACACACACCACTGTAATCGGGCGAGTTTCTGCCTTCAGATGCAATAGGAATTTTGCGAATTCGTCAATCCGTTCGCGAGATATGGGAGTTTGAAGTTAAGGAATTGTTGAGAAACAATCAAAAATTTCGCAAGTCTGATACACGAAACCAATAACTGGAATGGCCTAAGGGAAAAGTACACACACCCTTGTAATCGGGCGAGTTTCTACTTTCAGATGCAACAGGAATTTCTCGAGTTCGTCAATCCGTTCGCGAGATATGGGAGTTTGAAGTTAAGGAATGGTTGAGAAACCATCAAAGTTTTCGCAAGTCTGATACTCGAAAGCAATAAATACAATGGCCCAGGGGAACAATACACATACCGTTGTAATCGGGCAAGTTTCTGCTTTCAGATGCAACAGGAATTTCTCGAGTTCGTCAATCCGTTCGCGAGATATGCGAGTTTGAAATTGAGGAATGGTTGAGAAACCATCAAAATTTTCGCAAGTCTGATACTCGAAACCAATAACTGGAATGGCCTAGGGGAAAAGTACATACACCATTGTAATCGGGCGAGTTCCTGCCTTCAGATGCAATAGGAATTTCTCGAGTTCGTCAATCCGTTCGCTTGATATGGGGGTTTGAAGTTATGGAATGGTTGAGAAACCATCAAAATCTTCGCAAGTCTGATACTCGAAACCAATAACTGGAATGGCCTAGGGGAAAAGTACACACACCATTCTAATCGGGGGAGATTCTACTTTCAGATGCAACAGGAATTTCTCGAGTCCGTCAATCCGTTCGCGAGATATGGGAGTTTGAAGTTAAGGAATGGTTGAGAAACCATCAAAGTTTTCGCAAGTCTGATACTCGAAAGCAATACCTGCAATGGCCTAGGGTAAAAATACACATACCATTGTAAACGGGCGAGTTTCTGCTTTCAGATGCAACAGGAATTTCTCGAGTTCGTCAATCCGTTCGCGAGATATGGGAGTTTGAAGTTATGGAATGGTTGAGAAACCATCAAAATTTTCGCAAGTCCGATACTCGAAACCAATAACTGGAATGGCCTAGGGGAAAAGTACATACACCATTGTAATCGGGCAAGTTTCTACTTCCAGATGCAACAGGAATTTCTCGAATTCGTCAATCCGTTCGCGATATATGGGAGTTTGAAGTTAAGGAATGGTTGAGAAACCATCAAAATTTTCGCAAGTCTGATACTCGAAACCAATAACTACTATGGTCTAGAGCAAAAATACACGTACCGTTGAAATCGGGCGAGTTTCAACTTTCAGATGCAACAGGAATTTCTCGAGTTCTTCAGCCGGTTCGCGAGATATGGGAGTTTGAAATTGAGGAATGGTTGAGAAACCATCAAAATTTTCGCAAGTCTGATACTCGAAACCAATAACTGGAATGGCCTAGGGGAAAAGTACATACACCATTGTAATCGGGCGAGTTCCTGCCTTCAGATGCAATAGGAATTTCTCGATTTCGTCAATCCGTTCGCGAGATATGGGAGTTTGAAGTTAAGGAATGGTTGAGAAACAATCAAAATTTTCGCAAGTCTTATACTCGAAACCAATAACTACTATGGCCTAGGGCAAAAATGCACATACCGTTGTAATCAGGCGAGTTTCAACTTTCAGATGCAACCGGAATTTCTCGAGTTCTTCAGCCGGTTCGCGAGTTATGGGAGTTTGAATTTAAGGAATGGTTGAGAGTCCATTAAAATTTTCGCAAGTCTGATACTCGAAACCAATAACTGCAATGGCCTAGGGGAAAAGAACAAACACCATTCTAATCGGGGGAGTTCCTACTTTCAGATGCAACAGGAATTTCTCGAGTTCGTCAATCCGTTCGCGAGATATGGGAGTTTGAAGTTAAGGAATGGTTGAGAAACCATCAAAATTTTCGCAAGTCTGATACTCGAAACCAATAACTGGAATGGCCTAGGGGAAAAGTACACACTCCATTGTAATCGGGCAAGTTTCTACTTTCAGATGCAACAGGAACTTCTCGAGTTCGTCAATCCGTTCGCATATATGGGAGTTTGAAGTTATGGAATGGTTGAGAAACCATCAAAATTTTCGCAAGTCTGATATTCGAAACCAATAACTGGAATGGCCTAGGGGAAAAGTACACACACCATTCTAATCGGGGGAGTTTCTACTTTCAGATGCAACAGGAATTTCTCGAGTTCGTCAATCCGTTCGCGAGATATGAGAGCTTGAAGTTAAGGAATGGTTGAGAAACCATCAAAATTTTCGGAATCTGATACTCGAAGCCATTAATTACTATGGTCTAGGGCAAAAATACACAAGCCGTTGTAATCGGGCGAGTCTCTGCTTTCAGATGCAACAGGAATTACTCGAGTTCGTCAATCCGTTCTCGAGATATGCGAGTTTGAAGTTATGGAATGGTTGAGAAACCATCAAAATTTTCGCAAGTCTGATACTCGAAACAAATAACTACTATGGCCTAGGGCAAAAATGCACAAACCGTTGTAAGCGGGCGAGTTTCTGCTTTCAGATGCAACAGGAATTTCTCTAGTTCGTCAATCCGTTCGCATATATGGGAGTTTGAAGTTATGGAATGGTTGAGAAACCAACAAAATTTTCGCAAGTCTGATACTCGAAACCAATAACTGGAATGGCCTAGGGGAAAAGTACACACACCATTGTAATCGGGCAAGTTTCTACCTTCAGATGCAACAGGAATTTCTCGAGTTCGTCAATCCGTCAGCGAGATATGGGAGTTTGAAGTTAAGGAATGGTTGAGAAACCATCAAAGTTTTCGCAAGTCTGGTACTCGAAAACAATCACTACAATGGCCTAGGGGAAAAATACAAATGCCGTTGTAATCGGGCCAGTTTCTGCTTTCAGATGCAACAGGAATTTCTCGAGTTCGTCAATCCGTTCGCGAGATATGGGAGTTTGAAGTTAAGGAATGGTTGAGAAACCATCAAAATTTTCGCAAGTCTGATATTCGAAACCAATAACTGGAATGGCCTAGGGGAAAAGTACACACACCATTCTAATCGGGGGAGTTTCTACTTTCAGATGCAACAGGAATTTCTCGAGTTCGTCAATCCGTTCGCGAGATATGGGAGTTTGAAGTTAAGGAATGGTTGAGAAAGCATCAAAATTTTGCGCAAGTCTGATACTCGAAACCAATAACTACAAAGACCTAGGGGAAAAATACACATACCATTGTAATCGGGCGAGTTTCTACTTTCAGATGCAACAGGAATTTCTCGAGTTCGTCAATCCGTTCGCGAGATATGGGAGTTTGAAATTGAGGAATGGTTGAGAAAGCATCAAAATCTTCGCAAGTCTGATACTCAAAACCAATAACTACAAAGACCTAGGGGAAAAATACACATACCGTTGTAATCGGGCGAGTTTCTACTTTCAGATGAAACAGGAATTTCTCGAGTTCGTCAATCCGTTCGCGAGATATGGGAGTTTGGAGTTAAGAGACGGTTGAGAAACCATCAAAATTTTCGCAATTCTGATGCTAGAAACGAATAACTGGAATGGCCTAGGGGAAAAGAACACATACCGTTGCAATCGGGCGAGTTTCTAGTTTCAGATGCAACAGGAATTTCTCGAGTTCGTCAATCCGTTCGCGCGATATGGGAGTTTGTAGTTAAGAGACGGTTGAGAAACCATCAAAATTTTCGCAATTCTGATGCTAGAAACGAATAACTGGAATGGCCTAGGGGAAAAGAACACATACCGTTGCAATCGGGCGAGTTTCTACTTTCAGATGCAACAGGAATTTCTCGAGTTCGTCAATCCGTTCGCGAGATATGGGAGTTTGTAGCTAAGGAATGGTTGAGAAACCATCAAAATTTTCGCATGTCTGATACTCGAAACCAATAACTACAATGGCCTAGGTGAAAAATACACATACCGTTGTAATCGGGCGAGTTTCTACTTTCAGATGCGACAGGAATTTCTCGAGTTCGTCAATCCGTTCGCGAGATATGGGAGTTTGGAGTTAAGAGACGGTAGAGAAACCATCAAAATTTTCGCAATTCTGATGCTAGAAACGAATAACTGGAATGGCCTAGGGGAAAAGAACACATACCATTGTAATCGGGAGAGTTTCTACTTTCAATGCAGCAGAAATTTTTCGGATTCGACAATCCGTTCGCGAGATATGGGAGTTTGGAGTTAAGAGGCGGTTGAGAAACCATCAAAATTTTCGCAATTCTGATGCTAGAAACGAATAACTGGAATGGCCTAGGGGAAAAGAACACATACGCTTGTAATCGGGAGAGTTTCTACTTTCAGATGCAACAGGAATTTCTCGAGTTCGTCAATCCGTTCGCGAGATATGGGAGTTTGAAGTTAAGGAATGGTTGAGAAAGCATCAAAATTTTGCGCAAGTCTGATACTCGAAACCAATAACTACAAAGACCTAGGGGAAAAATACACATACCATTGTAATCGGGCGAGTTTCTACTTTCAGATGCAACAGGAATTTCTCGAGTTCGTCAATCCGTTCGCGAGATATGGGAGTTTGAAATTGAGGAATGGTTGAGAAAGCATCAAAACTTTCGCAAGTCTGATTCTCGAAACCAATAACTACTGTGGCCTAGGGCAAAAATACACATACCGTTGTAATCGGGCGAGTTTCTACTTTCAAATGCAACAGGAATTTCTCGGGTTCGTCAATCCGTTCGCGAGATATGGGAGTTTGGAGTTAAGAGACGGTTGAGGAACCATCAAAATTTTCGCAATTCTGATGCTAGAAACGAATAACTGGAATGGCCTAGGGGAAAAGAACACATACCGTTGCAATCGGGCGAGTTTCTGGTTTCAGATGCAACAGGAATTTCTCGAGTTCGTCAATCCGTTCGCGAGATATGGGAGTTTGGAGTTAAGAGACGGTTGAGAAACCATCAAAATTTTCGCAATTCTGATGCTAGAAACGAATAACTGGAATGGCCTAGGGGAAAAAACACATACCGTTGCAATCGGGCGAGTTTCTACTTTCAGATGCAACAGGAATTTCTCGAGTACGTCAATCCGTTTGCGAGATATGGGAGTTTGAAGTTAAGGAATGGTTGTGGAACCATCAAAATTTTCGAAAGTCTGATACTCGAAACCAATAACTACTATTGCCTAGGCCAAAAATGCACATACCATTGTAATCCGGCGAGTTTCTACTTTCAGATGCAACAGGAATTCCTCGAGTTCGTCAATCCGTTCGCGAGATATGGGAGTTTGAAGTTAAGGAATGGCTAAGAAACCATCAAAGTTTTCGCAAGTCTGATACTCGAAAGCAATAACTACAATGGCCTAGGGGAAAAATACAAATACGGTTGTAATCGGGCGAGTTTCTGCTTTCAGATGCAACAGGAATTTCTCGAGTTCGTCAATCCGTTCGCGAGATATGGGAGTTTGAATATAAGGAATGGTTGAGAAACCATCAAAACTTTCGCAAGTCTGATTCTCGAAACCAATAACTACTGTGGCCTAGGGCAAAAATACACATACCGTTGTAAACGGGCGAGTGTCTGCTTTCAGATGCAACAGGAATTTCTCGAGTTCGTCAATCCGTTCGCGAGATATGGGAGTTTGAGGTTAAGGAATGGTTGAGAAACCATCAAAATTTTCGCAAGTCTGATACTCGAAACCAATAACTACTATGGCCTAGGGCAAAAATAGACATACCGTTGTAATCGGGCGAGTTTCTACTTTCAGATGCAACAGGAATTTCTCGAGTTCGTCAATCCGTTCGCGAGATGTGGGTGTTTGAAGTTAAGGAATGGTTGAGAAACCATCAAAATTTTCGCATGTCTTATACTCGAAACCAATAACTAGTATGGCCTAGGGCAAAAATGCACATACCGTTGTAATCGGGCGAGTTTCTGCTTTCAGATGCAACAGGAATTTCTCGAGTTCGTCAATCCGTTCGTGAGATATGGGTGTTTGAGGTTAAGGAATGGTTGAGAAACCATCAAAATTTTCGCAAGTCTGATACTAGAAACGAATAACTACTATGGCCTAGGGCAAAAATACACATACCGTTGTAATCGCGCGAGTTTCTACTTTCAGGTCCAACAGGAAGTTCTCGAGTCCGTCAATCCGTTCGCGAGATATGGGAGTTTGAAGTCATGGAACTGTTGTGAAACCACCAAAACTTTCGCTGCTCTGAAACTCGAAACCGATAACTGGAACGGCCTAGGGCAAAAATACACATACCGTTGTAAACGGGCGAGTGTCTGCTTTCAGATGCAACAGGAATTTCTAGAGTTCGTCAATCCTTTCGCGAGGTATGGGAGTTTGAATTCATGGAACTGTTGTGAAACCACCAAAACTTTCGCTGCTCTGATACTCGAAACCGATAACTGGAATGGCCTAGGGGAGAAATACACATACCGTTGTAATCGGGCGAGTTTCTACTTTCAGTTGCAACAGGAATTTCTCGAGTTCGTCAATCCGTTCGCGAGATATGGGAGTTTGAAGTTATAGAATGGTTGAGAAGCCATCAAAATTTTCGCAAGTCTGATACTCGAAACCAATAACTACTATGGCCTAGGGCAAAAATACACATACCGTTGTAACAGGGCGAGTTTCAACTTTCTGATTCAACAGGAATTTCTCGAGTTCGTCAATCCGTTCGCGAGATATGGGAGTTTGAAGTTAAGGAATGGTTGAGAAACCATCAAAATTTTCACAATTCTGATGCTAGAAACCAATAAGTGGAATGGCCTAGGCGAAAAGTACACACATCATTGTAATCGGTCGAGTTTCTACTTTCAGATGCAACAGAAATTTCTCGATTTCCTCAGTCCGTTCGCGAGATATAGGAGTTTGAAGTGGAGGAGTGGTTGAGAAACCATCAAAATTTGGCAAGTCTGATACTCGAAACCAATAACTACAATGGCCTAGGGCTAAAATACACATACCGTTGTAATCGGGTGAGTTCCTGCTGTCAGATGCAACAGGAATTTCTCGAGCGCGTAAAAACCGTTCGCGAGATATGGGAGTTTGAAGTTAAGGAATGGTTGAGAAACCATCAACATTTTCGCAAGTCTGATGCTAGAAACGAATAACTGGACTGCCTAGGGGAAAAGTACAGACACCACTGTAATCGGGCGAGTTTCTACTTTTAGATGTAACAGAAATTTTTCGGATTTGTCAATCCGTTCGCGAAATATCGGAGTTTGGTGTTAAGAGATGGTTGAGCAGCCATCAAAATTTTCGCTGGTCAGATACTCGAAACCAATAACTACAATGGCATAGGGGAAAAGTACACACACCATTGTAATCGGGCGAGTTTCCACTTTCAGATGCAACCGGAATTTCTCGAGTTCGTCAATCCGTTCGCGAGATATGGGAGTTTGAATTTAAGGAATGGTTGGGAAACCATCAAAATTTCGCAAGTCTGACACTCGAAACCCATAACTACTATGGCCTAGGGCTAAAATACACATACCGTTGTAATCGGTTGAGTTCCTGCTGTCAGATGCAACAAGAATTTCTCGAGCGCGTCAATCCGTTCGCGAGATATGGGAGTTTGAAGTCAAGGAATGGTAGAGAAACCATCAAAATTTTCGCAAGTCTGATACTCGAAACCAATAACTACAAAGGCCTAGGCGAAAGATACACATACCTTTGTAATCGGGCGAGTTTCTACTTGCAGATGCAACAGGAATATCTCGAGTTCGTCAATCCGTTCGCGAGATATGGGAGTTTGAAGTTAAGGAATGGTTGAGTAAGCATCAAAATTTTCGCAATTCTGGTACTCGAAACCAATAACTGGAATGGCCTAGGGGAAAAGTACACACACCATTGTAATGGGACGGGTTTCTACTTTCAGATGCAACACGAATTTCTCGAGTTCGTCAATCCGTTCGAGAGGTATGGAAGTTTGAAGTTAAGGAATGGTTGAGAATCCATCAAAATTTTCGCAAGTCTGATACTCGAAACAAATAACTACAATGGCCTAGGGGAAAAATGCACATACCGTTCTAATCGGGAGAGTTTCTGCTTTCAGACGCAACAGAAATTTTTCGAATTCGGAAATCCGTTCGCGAAATATCGGAGTTTGGATTTAAGAGATGGTTGAGAAACCATCAAAATTTTCGCAATTCTGATACTCGAAACCAATAACTGGAGTGGCCTAGGGGAAAAGTACACACACCATAGTAATCGGGCGAGTTTCTACTTTCAGACGCAACAGGAATTTCTCGAGTTCGTCAATCCGTTCGCGAGATATGGGAGTTTGAATTTAAGGAATGGTTGAGAAACCATCAAAATTTTCGTAAGTCTGATACTCGAAACAAATAACTACAATGGCCCAAGGGAAAAATACACACCCCATTGTAATGGGACGAGTTTCCACTTTCAGATGCAACAGGAATTTCCCGAGTTCGTCAATCCGTTTGCGAGATATGGGAATTTGAAGTTAAGGAATGGTTGAGAAAGCATCAAAATTTTCGCAATTCTGGTACTCGAAACCAATAACTGGAATGGCCTAGGGGAAAAGTACACACACCATTGTAATGGGACGGGTTTCTACTTTCAGATGCAACACGAATTTCTCGAGTTCGTCAATCCGTTCGCGAGATATGGAAGTTTGAGGTTAAGGAATGGTTGAGAATCCATCAAAATTTTCGCAAGTCTGATACTCGAAACCAATAACTACAATGGCCTAGGGGAAAAGTACACACACCATTGTAATCGGGCGAGTTTCTACTTTCAGATGCAACCGGAATTTCTCGAGTTCGCCAATCCGTTCGCGAGCTTTGGGAGTTTGAAGATAAGGAATGGTTGAGAAACCATCAAAATTTTCGCAATTCTGATACTCGAAACAAATAACTACAATGGCCCAAGGGAAAAATACACACCCCATTGTAATGGGACGAGTTTTCACTTTCAGATGCAACAGGAAATTCTCGAGTTCGTCAGTCCGTTTGCGAGATATGGAAGTTTGAATTTAAAGAATGGTTGAGAAACAATCAAGATTTTCGCAATTCTGGTACTCGAAACCAATAACTGGAATGGCCTAGGGGAAAAGTACACACACCATTGTAATGGGGCGAGTTTCTACTTTCAGATGCAACAGGAATTTCTCGAGTTCCTCAATCCGTTCGCGAGATATGGGAGTTTGAAGTTAAGGAATGGTTGAGAAACCATCAAAATTTTCACAATTCTGATGCTAGAAACCAATAACTGGAATGGCCTAGGCGAAAAGTACACACACCATTGTAATCGGTCGAGTCTCTACTTTCAGATGCAACAGAAATTTCTCGATTTCCTCAGTCCGTTCGCGAGATATAGGAGTTTGAAGTGGTGGAGTGGTTGAGAAACAATCAAAATTTGGCAAGTCTGATACTCGAAACCAATAACTACAATGGCCTAGGGGAAAAATACATATACCGTTGTAATCGGGAGAGTTTCTACTTTCAGATGCAGCAGAAATTTTTCGGATTCGTGAATCCGTTCGTGAAATGTCGGAGTTTGGAGTTAAGAGATGGTTGAGAAACCATCAAAATTTTCGCAAGTTTGATGCTAGAAACGAATAACTGGAATGGCTAGTGGAAAAGTACACATACCTTTGTAATCGGGAGAGTTTCTACTTTCAGATGCAACAGAATTTTTTCGGATTCGTCAATCCGTTCGCGAAATATCGGAGTTTGGACTTAAGAGATGGTTGAGAAACAATCAAAAGTTTCGCAATTCGGATGCTATGAACGAATAACTGGAATGGTCTAGGGGAAAAGTACAGACACCATTGTAATCGGGCGAGTTTCTACTTTCAGATGCAACCGGAATTTCTCGAGTTCGCCAATCCGTTCGCGAGATATGGGAGTTTGAAGTTAAGGAATGGTTGAGAAACCATCAAAATTTTCGCAAGTCTGATACTCGAAACCAATAACTACAATGGCCTAGGGGAAAAGTACACACACCATTGTAATCGGGCGAGTTTCTACTTTCAGATGCAACCGGAATTTCTCGAGTTCGCCAATCCGTTCGCGAGCTTTGGGAGTTTGAAGATAAGGAATGGTTGAGAAACCATCAAAATTTTTGCAAGTCTGATACTCCAAACCAATAACTACTATGGCCTAGGGCAAAAATACACATACCGTTGTAATCGGGCGAGTTTCTACTTTCAGATGCAACAGGGATTTCTGAAGTTCGTCAATCCATTCGCGAGATATGGGAGAATATTTATAATTTCTATTATAAATCATTTGATCTATAGTTAAATTTGACACTAATACTCTAAATACATATTTAATATATTTTTTAATCTCTTTAGCCTCCAGAAGAATTTTATTTATAGTATTTACTATATATAATAATTTACACAGAATTGGAAATAAATCTAATTATTTATTTATAATAATAATTTTTTTTTCACTTATCTTAAAAATTGGGATGTACTCTTTAAATGTTCGATTCATTTCTTTAATTTATTCATTAAATTGAATTAATCTATTCTTTATAATAACTTTAATAAAATTAATCCCTATAATTATTATAGAACTCGTATTAAAATTTAATAATGAAATTTATTTTATTTGCCTAATTAATGTAATTATTGCCCCTATCATTTGCTTAAATAAATAATCAATCAAAATAATTATAGGATATTCATCTGTTATACAAACATCTATTATAGTTATTTTATTAATAATTAACAAAGATACATTTTTAACATATTTCATTTTATATTCAATAATTTCTTCAAATTTAATTTTTATATTTAAAATAATAAAGATTAATTCTTCTTCCTAATTTAATATATTAGCCTCTAATAAAAGAAAAATTATTTTATACTCAATAATTATTATGTACACAAATTTCCCACGTATAGCACTCTTTATACTGAAATGAATCGTCCTAGAAACATTAATAAATTCAAGAATAAAATTTATACTTTTAATAATTGTGTATCTTTTTATAAGATTAATTACATCATGAAATTATTTAAATATATCCTTCTTATATCTTTTCCCTTCAATTAAATAAAATATATATAATTAAATTAACCTTAATTTTCTAAACTATTATCTATTTATAACTTTTTTAATATTTATATTTATATTTATGATCTACTGGTTATATAGTATTAATTTTTAGCATAATTAATATATGTATTCAACAAATCACAAAAATTTTGGGATATTATATTTCATATCAGCTATATGATCTGGTATAATTGGTTCTTCTTTAAGGATACTAATTCGAATAAAATTAAATAGGCCAGGAACTTGAATTAATATCGACCAAATTTATAACTCAATTGTAACATCACATGCTTTTGTAATAATTTTTTTTATAGTTTTACCATTTATAATCGGAGGATTCGGAAACTGAATAATTCCCTTAATAATTGGATCCCCTGATACAGCATTTCCCCGAATAAATAATATAAGATTGTGACTAATCCCCCCTTCATTATTACTTTTAATTCTTACAACACTATTATTCCCAGGCTCGGGAACTGGATGAACAATCTACCCTCCTTTGTCATCAAATCTTTATCACCCATCTTCATCTATAGACTTAACAATTATTTCTTTGCATATTGCAGGTATCTCTTCAATTATAAGATCAATTAATTTTATTGTTACAATTCTTAAAATAAAAAATAATGCTTTAAAATTCGATCAAATATCCTTATTTGCTTGGTCAGTATTAATTACTACAATTTTGCTTCTTCTCTCACTATCTGTATTAGCCGGAGCTAATACTATGTTATTAACAGACCGAAATTTAAATACTTCCTTCTTTGATCCTACTGGGGGAGGGGACCCAATTTTATTTCAACATTTATTTTGATTTTTTGAGCATCCTGAAGTCTATATTTTAATTTTACCCGGGTTTGGATTAATCTCCCATATCATTTTCAATGAAAGAGGGAAAAAGGAAACTTTTGGGAACCTAGGAATAGTTTATGCAATACTCGGAATTGGATTTCTAGGATTTATTGTGTGAGCACATCACATATTCACAGTAGGCTTAGATGTAGACACACGAGCTTATTTCACTTCGGCAACTATAATCATTGCAATTCCTACAGTAATCAATGTATTTAGATGACTAGCTACGCACTACGGGTCAAAACTTATTATTAATCCTTCTATTATTTGATAATTTGGCTTTATTTTTTTATTTACAATAGGAGGATTAACAGGAATTATATTATCAAACTCATCTATTGATATTATACTATGTTGATACATACTATGTTGTCTCTCATTACCACTATGTACTGTCAATAGGAGCAGTATTTTCTACTATTGCTTCATTAATTCATTGATTCCCTTTATTCACAGGATTTACCCTAAATAAATTTTATCTTAAAACTCAATTTTATATAATATTTATTGGGGTAAATATAACTTTTTTCCTTCAGCATTTTTTAGGAACGATGGGTATACCTCGACGTTATTCAGATTACCCCGATTCCTACTGCTGTGAAAATTTATTATCATCTATTGGATCAATAATTTCATTCAAAAGAATAATTTTACTCTTGTTTATTATATTGGAGAGATTTATAACTAAACGTCTAGCTATATTTAAATTTAATCAATCATCACTAGAATGACCCCAAAACTTTTCCCCAAAAGACCACGGAGAGAAAAAGAAAGAAACGGAGAATCGGGGAAATAAATGGAGAAACGAAGAAATAAACCGAGAAACGGAGAAAGAAACGAAGAAACGAACAAAGAATCGGAGAAACGAACAAAGAAAGGGAGGAACGAAGAAAAAAACGGAGAAACGGAGAAATAAATGGAGAAACTAAGAAATAAACGGAGAAACGAAGAAAGGAACGGAGAAACGAACAAAGAAACGGAGAAACGAACAAAGAAACGGAGAAACGAACAAAGAAACGGAGAAACGAACAAAGAAACGGAGAAACGAACAAAGAAACGGAGAAACGAAGAAATAAATGGAGAAACGAAGAAATAAACGGAGAAACGAAGAAAGAAACGGAGAAACGAAGAAAGAAACGAAGAAACGAAAAAAGAAACGGAGAAACGGAGAAATAAATGGAAAAACGAAGAAATAAACGGGGAAACGAAGAAAGGAGCGGAGAAACGAACAAAGAAACGGAGAAACGGAGAAATGAATGGAGAAACGAGAAAACAAACAGAGAAACGAACAAAGAAACGAACAAATGAAGAAAGAAACGGAGAAACGGAGAAAGAAACGGAGAAACGAACAAAGAAACGGAGAAACGAAGAAATAAATGGAGAAACGAAGAAATAAACGGCGAAACGGAGAAATGTATGGGGAAACGAACAAAGAAATGGAGAAACGAACAAAGAAACGGAGAAACGAACAAAGAAACGTAGAAACGAACAAAGAAGCGAAGAAACGAACAAAGAAACGGAGAAACGAACAAAGAAATAGAGAAACGAACAAAGAAACAGAGAATCGACCAAAGAAACGGAGAAACGAACAATGAAACGGAGAAACGACCAAAAAACGGAGAAACGAACAAAGAAACGGAGAAACGTAGAAAGAAACGGAGAAACGGAGAAGTAAATAGAGAAACGAAGAAATAAACGGACAAACGAAGAAAGGAACGGAGAAACGAACAAAGAAACGGAGAAACGGACAAAGAAACGGAGAAACTGACAAAGAAACGGAGAAACGGAGAAATAAATGGAGAAACGAACAAATAAACGGAGAAACGAAGAAAGAAACGGAGAAACGATGAAAGAAACCGAGAAACGAACAAAGAAACGAAGAAACGAAGGAAGAAACGGAGAAACGAAGAAAGAAACGGAGAATCGGGGAAATAAATGGAGAAACGAAGAAATAAACCGAGAAACGGAGAAAGAAACGAAGAAACGAACAAAGAGACGGAGAAACGAACAAAGAAACGAAGACACGGAGAAATAAATGGAGAAACGAACAAAGAAACGGAGAAACGGAGAAATAAATGGAGAAACGAAGAAATAAACGGAGAATCGAAGAAAGAAACGGAGAAACGAAGAAGGAAACGAAGAAACGAAGAAAGAAACGGAGAAACGAAGAAAGAAACGGAGAAACGGAGAAATAATTGGAGAAACGAAGAAATAAACCGAGAAACGGAGAATGAAACGGAGAAATGAACAAAGAAACGGAGAAACGAACAAAGAAACGGAGAAACGACCAAAAAACGGAGAAACGAACAAAGAAACGGGGAAACGAAGAACGAAACGGAAAAACGGAGAAATAAATGGAGAAACGAAGAAAGAAACGGAGAAACGAAGAAAGGAACGGAGAATCGAACAAAGAAACGGAGAAACGGAGAAACGGAGAAACGAACAAACAAACGGAGAAACGGAGAAATAAATGGAGAAACGAAGAAACAAACAGAGAAACGAACAAAGAAACAGACAAACGAGGAAAGAAACGGAGAAGGAAACGGCGAAACGAACAAAGAAACGGAGAAACGAAGAAAGAAACGGAGAAACGGAGAAATAAATGGAGAAACGAAGAAGGAAACGAAGAAACGAGGAAAGAAACGGAGAAACGAAGAAAGAAACGGAGAATCGGAGAAATAAATGGAGAAACGAAGAAATAAACCGAGATACGGAGAAAGAAACGGAGAAACGAACAAAGAAACGGAGAAACGAAGAAATAAATGGAGGAACGAAGAAATAAACGGAGAAACGAAGAAAGGAACGGAGAATCGAACAAAGAAACGGTGAAACGGAGAAACGGACAAAGAAACGGAGAAATGGAGAAAGAAACGGAGAAACGAACAAAGGAACGGAGAAACGAAGGAAGAAACGGGAAACGAAGAAAGAAACGGAGAGACGAAGAAATAAACGGAGGAACGAAGAAAGAAACGGAGAAACGAAGAAAGAAACGGAGAAACGAAGAAAGAAACGGAGTAACGAAGAAAGAACCGAAGGAACGAAGAAAGAAACGGAGAAATAAATGGAGAAACGAAGCAATAAACCGAGAAACGGAGAAACGAACAAAGAAACGGAGAAAGGAAGAAAGAAACGGAGAAACGAACAAAGAAACGGAGATACGAAGAAAGCAACCGAGAAACGGAGAAAGAAACGGAGAAACGAAGTAAGAAACGGAGAAACGAAGAAAGAAACGGAGAAACGAAGATAGAAACGGAAAAACGAAGAAAGAATCTGAGAAACGAAGAAAAAAACGGAGAATCGGAGAAATAAATGGAGAAACGAAGACATAAACGGAGAAACGGAGAAAGAAACGGAGAAATGAACAAAGAAACGGAGAAACGAAGAAAGATACGGAGAAACGAACAAAGAAACGGAGAAACGAAGAAAGAAACGGAGAAACGAAGAAAGAAACGGAGAAGTGAAGAAAGAAACGGAGAAACGAAGAATGAAACGGAGAATCGGAGAAATAAATGGAGAAACGAAGAAATAAACCGAGAAACGGAGAAAGAAACGGAGAAACGAACAAAGAAACGGAGAAATGAACAAAGAAACGGAGAAACGAACAAAGAAACGGAGAAACGAAGAAATAAATGGAGAAACGAAGAAATAAACGGAGAAACGAAGAAAGAAACGGAGAAACGAAGAAAGAAACGAAGAAACGAAAAAAGAAACGGAGAAACGGAGAAATAAATGGAAAAACGAAGAAATAAACGGGCAAACGAAGAAAGGAGCGGAGAAACGAACAAAGAAACGGAGAAACGAAAAAATAAATGTAGAAACGAGAAAACAAACAGAGAAACGAACAAAGAAACGGACAAATGAAGAAAGAAACGGAGAAACGGAGAAAGAAACGGAGAAACGAACAAAGAAACGGAGAAACGAAGAACTAAATGGAGAAACGAAGAAATAAACGGCGAAACGGAGAAATGTATGGGGAAACGCACAAAGAAATGGAGAAACGAACAAAGAAACGGAGAAACGAACAAAGAATCGTAGAAACGAACAAAGAAGCGAAGAAACGAACAAAGAAACGGAGAAACGAACAAAGAAATAGAGAAACGAACAAAGAAACAGAGAATCGACCAAAGAAACGGAGAAACGAACAATGAAACGGAGAAACAACCAAAAAACGGAGAAACGAACAAAGAAACGGAGAAACGTAGAAAGAAACGGAGAAACGGAGAAGTAAATAGAGAAACGAAGAAATAAACGAAGAAACGAAGAAACGAACGGAGAAACGAACAAAGAAACGGAGAAACGGACAAAGAAACGGAGAAACTGACAAAGAAACGGAGAAACGGAGAAATAAATGGAGAAACGAACAAATGAACGGAGAAACGAAGAAAGAAACGGAGAAACGGAGAAAGAAACGGAGAAACGAACAAAGAAACGGAGAAACGATGAAAGAAACCGAGAAACGAAGAAAGAAACGAAGAAACGAAGGAAGAAACGGAGAAACGAAGAAAGAAACGGAGAATCGGGGAAATAAATGGGGAAACGAAGAAATAAACCGAGAAACGGAGAAAGAAACGAAGAAACGAACAAAGAGACGGAGAAACGAACAAAGAAACGAAGACACGGAGAAATAAATGGAGAAACGAACAAAGAAACGGAGAAACGGAGAAATAAATGGAGAAACGAAGAAATAAACGGAGAATCGAAGAAAGAAACGGAGAAACGAAGAAGGAAACGAAGAAACGAAGAAAGAAACGGAGAAACGAAGAAAGAAACGGAGAAACGGAGAAATAATTGGAGAAACGAAGAAATAAACCGAGAAACGGAGAATGAAACGGAGAAATGAACAAAGAAACGGAGAAACGAACAAAGAAACGGAGAAACGACCAAAAAACGGAGAAACGAACAAAGAAACGGGGAAACGAAGAACGAAACGGAAAAACGGAGAAATAAATGGAGAAACGAAGAAAGAAACGGAGAAACGAAGAAAGGAACGGAGAATCGAACAAAGAAACGGAGAAACGGAGAAACGGAGAAACGGACAAACAAACGGAGAAACGGAGAAATAAATGGAGAAACGAAGAAACAAACAGAGAAACGAACAAAGAAACAGACAAACGAGGAAAGAAACGGAGAAGGAAACGGCGAAACGAACAAAGAAACGGAGAAACGAAGAAAGAAACGGAGAAACGGAGAAATAAATGGAGAAACGAAGAAGGAAACGAAGAAACGAGGAAAGAAACGGAGAAACGAAGAAAGAAACGGAGAATCGGAGAAATAAATGGAGAAACGAAGAAATAAACCGAGATACGGAGAAAGAAACGGAGAAACGAACAAAGAAACGGAGAAACGAAGAAATAAATGGAGGAACGAAGAAATAAACGGAGAAACGAAGAAAGGAACGGAGAATCGAACAAAGAAACGGTGAAACGGAGAAACGGACAAAGAAACGGAGAAATGGAGAAAGAAACGGAGAAACGAACAAAGGAACGGAGAAACGAAGGAAGAAACGGGAAACGAAGAAAGAAACGGAGAGACGAAGAAATAAACGGAGGAACGAAGAAAGAAACGGAGAAACGAAGAAAGAAACGGAGAAACGAAGAAAGAAACGGAGTAACGAAGAAAGAACCGAAGGAACGAAGAAAGAAACGGAGAAATAAATGGAGAAACGAAGCAATAAACCGAGAAACGGAGAAACGAACAAAGAAACGGAGAAAGGAAGAAAGAAACGGAGAAACGAACAAAGAAACGGAGATACGAAGAAAGCAACCGAGAAACGGAGAAAGAAACGGAGAAACGAAGAAAGAAACGGAGAAACGAAGAAAGAAACGGAGAAACGAAGATAGAAACGGAAAGACGAAGAAAGAATCTGAGAAACGAAGAAAAAAACGGAGAATCGGAGAAATAAATGGAGAAACGAAGACATAAACGGAGAAACGGAGAAAGAAACGGAGAAATGAACAAAGAAACGGAGAAACGAAGAAAGATACGGAGAAACGAACAAAGAAACGGAGAAACGAAGAAAGAAACGGAGAAACGAAGAAAGAAACGGAGAAGTGAAGAAAGAAACGGAGAAACGAAGAATGAAACGGAGAATCGGAGAAATAAATGGAGAAACGAAGAAATAAACCGAGAAACGGAGAAAGAAACGGAGAAACGAACAAAGAAACGGAGAAATGAACAAAGAAACGGAGAAACGAACAAAGAAACGGAGAAACGAAGAAATAAATGGAGAAACGAACAACGAAACGGAGAAACGAACAAAGAAACGGAGAAACGAACAAAGAAACGGAGAAACGAACAAAGAAACGGAGAAATAAATGGAGAAACGAAGAAATAAACGGAGGAACGAAGAAAGAAACGGAGAAACGAAGAAAGAAACCGAGAAACGAAGAAAGAAACGGAGTAACGAAGAAAGAACCGAAGGAACGAAGAAAGAAACGGAGAAATAAATGGAGAAACGAAGCAATAAACCGAGAAACGGAGAAAGAAACAGAGAAACGAACAAAGAAACGGAGAAAGGAAGAAAGAATCGGAGAAACGAAGAAAGAAACGGAGAAACGAAGAAAGTAACCGAGAAACGGAGAAAGAAACGGAGAAACGAAGAAAGAAACGGAGAAACGAAGAAAGAAACGGAGAAACGAAGAATGAAACGGAGAAACGAAGACAGAAACGGAGAAACGAAGAAAGAATCTGAGAAACGAAGAAAAAAACGGAGAATCGGAGAAATAAATGGAGAAACGAAGACATAAACGGAGAAACGAAGAAAGAAACGGAGAAACGATGAAAGAAACGGAGAAACGAAGAAAGAAACGGAGAAACGAACAAAGAAACGGAGAAACGAACAAAGAAACGGAGAAACGAACAAAGAAACGGAGAAACGTTTCTCCGTTTCTCGGTTTCTCCGTTTCTTGGTTTCTCTGTTTCTCGGTTTCTCCGTTTCTCGGTTTCCCCGTTTCTCGGTTTCTCCGATTCTCGGTTTCTCCGTTTCTCCGTTTCTCGGTTTCTCCGTTTCTCCGTTTCTCCGTATCTCCGTTTCTCGGTTTCTCCGTTTCTCCGTTTCTCGGTTTCTCCGTTTCTCCGTTTCACGGTTTCTCCGTTTTTCCGTTTCTCTGATTCTCCGTTTCTCCGTTTCTCCGTTTCTCCATTTATTTCTCCGATTCTCCGTTACTTTCTTCGTTTCGCCGTTTCTTTCTTCGTTTCTTCGTTTCTTTCTTTGTTTCTCCGTTTCTTCCTTCGATTCTCCGTTTCTTTGTTCGTTTCTCCATTTATTTCTCCGTGTCTTCGTTTCTTTGTTCGTTTCTCCGTTTCTTTGTTCGTTTCTCCGTTTCTTTCTTCGTTTCTCCGTTTCTTTCATCGTTTCTCCGTTTCTTTGTTCGTTTCTCCGTTTCTTTCTTCGTTTCTCCGTTTCTATCTTCGTTTCTCCGTTTCTTTCTTCGTTTCCCGTTTCTTTCTTCGTTTCTCCGTTTCTTCGTTCGTTTCTCCGTTTCTTTCTTTGTTTCTCCGTTTCTTTGTTCGTTCCTCCGTTTATTTCTTCATTTCTCCATTTATTTCTCCGATTCTCCGTTTCTTTCTTCGTTTCTTTGTTCGATTCTCCGTTTCTTTGTTCGTTTCTCTATTTCTTTGTTCGTTTCTCCGCTCCTTTCTTCGTTTCTCCGTTTATTTCTTCGTTTTTCCATTTATTTCTTCGTTTCTCCGTTCCCTTCTTCGTTTCTCCGTTTCTTTCTTCGTTTCTCCGTTTCTCCGTTTCTCCGTTTCTCCGTTTTCTCGGTTTCTCCGTTTCGATTAAATGATTATAATAGTTATAGTTTCTATTATAAATCATTTGAGCTATAGTTAAATTATACACTAATACTCTAAATACATATTTAATATATTTTTTAATCTCTTTTGCCTCCAGAAGAATATTATTTAAACTATTTGCTGTATATAATAATTTACACAGAATCGGAAATAAACCTAATTATTTATTTATAATAATCATTTTTTAGTCACTTATTTTACCAAAAATTTCGATTCTTCATGTATTAATCAAATGTCAAATTGATATATCTCATAGACAATTATTACTTTACATGTTTTAAAACTTTAAGAAACATCTCTTTACTTTGAAGTTCGATCAAAATCAATTGCTAGAGGCGAATCAATCATTTTTATTGCATAAATGAGATGCACATTGTTCGATCAATATAGGGAACATGCGTAAATGTTAATAACAATCGCTGAAATGAACAAACATTCACCGAAACCATTCGCCCTCGAAGATTTCGCAGTATCTTGATGTTTGTTTATCATAATTATTAACAACCGTCGTAGGATCATACATTAGACAATTATTAACAATGTTCTAGTATAAATAATGGCTTATAATGTCATTTCGTTGACATATTCCTTGTTCGCGAAGGAATTTTTCCTTGAGATCCAACTGACATTCTCAAGGCTACACGTATCGATTATCGAATCACAAGTATTTACCGCGGTGATTTTTCTATCTAAAAAAGCGATTAATTGAATTTTGGTACTTTTGTGTAAAAAATACCACTTCTACGCGTATTGTGTAAATTATAAGAATTAAACAAATGTTAAATTAATGTATCTAATGAAGAATTGTTACTATCCGTGCTTAAAAACCTTACGAAACACGTTTTAACGTACGAGCCCCCAAATAACTATTGCTCTGATGTGGTATATTAAAGTATATTTAATAATATTATATATTACAATGATGGTAGTGTTAGATGTAGTGTCAGTGTTTAGTTTCGCTGGATACGCCGTTTAGTTGTTTCGTCTTATCGTCTTTTTAGTCATACCGTCCGCGACACACTCTTCGGACATACTCTCGTCGTCATACTTTGTCATACTATCTCATACTGCGTTCTTCTCGCGCTCTATATAGTCATTCCCATTCATTCTCTTTCATTCCAATCCTCAGTCTCTCTCACTTGAGACATTCGGTCACGTTCGGCCATCCTAATCGTTCGTCTTTCCCAAACACTCTTCACTTTCTCCGAACCACATGTATTTCCTTTCATCCCCATGCATTCTCACGCTCGGTCGTCGCACAAGACCCCCTGTAAAGGATACTCGTGCCTTCCAGGAAAGCTAGCGGGCCGAACGGCGCTAAATGTTTACTTCAACTCGAGTCCAACCGCGCACGTTATCTTGTTTAGGTTTACGCTCGAAGCAGGCCTAAGCGGACGCCCAAAATCCGATACAACATTATTTTACCAAAAATTTCGATTCTTCATGTATTAATCAAATGTTAAATTGATATATCTCATAGACAATTATTACTTTCCATGTTTTAAAACTTTAAGAAACACGTTTTAACGTGGAGTCTCGATCAAAATCAATTTCGATAAGTTTCTTAATTAATTGCAATACATAAATAAGATGCACATTGTTCGATCAATATATGAACATGCGTAAATGTTAATAACAATCGCTGAAATGAACAAACATTCACTGAAACCGTTCGCCTTTGCAGACTTCGCTATATCTTGACATTTATTTATCATAATTGTTAACAACCGTCGTTGGACCGTTGATTAAACAATTTTTGACAATGTTTCGGTATAAACAGCCATCAATTTCTTGAAATATTTGGTTAGATCGAACAAATACGATCGAAGAAGCCGTGGGATAAAATAAATGAATATTTCTCTACATATCGGAATTATAGTTTGTATGCATGCAAATATATTCTGAACCCGCAATTACAAATCCCTGTAACGTGGTAATTACATGGGTCGCCATCTATTGGAGAAAGTGTTAAACTACACTTAAGGGGTGAAAACACGTGGCGGAGAAACGCTCAAGTTTGTCGAGGAATTGTTCGAATTTCCACAAATAGATGGCGCGACAAGTACAATTTACCGACATTAGAAATAAGTATTTCCATTTGTATGATATTCCCTACTGTGCGATAAAATAAATAAATACTTTTGTAAAAACTTTTGTATGTTTCATTTTTCGAATAAATGTAAAATTAAAACCTTCCACGGTAAATTTTATTCTTGAATTTATTAATGTTTCTAGGACGATTTATTTCAGTATAAAGAGTGCTATAGGTGGGAAATTTGTGTACATAATAATTACTGAGTATAAAATAATTTTTCTTCTATTAGACGTTAATATAATAAATAAGGAAGAAGAGTTAATCTTTATTATTTTAAATATAAAAATTAAAATTAAATAAATTATTGAATATAAAATGAAATATGTTAAAAATGTATTATTGTTAATTATTAATAAAATAACTATAATAGATATTTGTATAACAGATGAACATCCTATAATTATTATGATTGATTTTTTTGTTTAAGCAAATGATAGGGGCAATAATTACATTAATTAGGCAAATAAAATAAATTTCATTATTAAATTTTAATATGAGTTCTATAATAATTATAGGGATTAATTTTATTAAAGTTATTATAAAGAATCGATTAATTCAATTTAATGAATAAATTAAAGAAATGAATCGAACATTTAAAGAGTACATCCCAATTTTTAAGATAAGTGAAAAAAAAATAATTATTATAAATAAATAACTAGATTTATTTCCGATTGTGTGTAAATCATTATATATAGTAAATAGTATAAATAAAATTCTTCTGGAGGCTAAAGAGATTAAAAAATATATTAAATATGTATTTAGTGTATTAGTGTCTAATTTAACTACAGATCAAACGATTTATAATAGAAATTATAAATATTATAATCATATAATCGAAACGGAGAAACGGAGAAACGATGAAACGAAGGAAGAAACGGAGAAACGAAGAAAGAAACGGCGAAATGAAGAAAGAAACGAAGAAACGAAGAAAGAAACGGAGAAACGAAGAATGAAACGGAGAAACTAAGAAAGAAACGGAGAAACGAAGAAAGAAACTGAGAAACGAAGAAAGAAACGGAGAATCGGAGAAATAAATGGAGAAACGAAGAAATAACCGGAGAAACGGAGAAATAAATGGAGAAACGAAGAAATAAACGGAGAAACGAACAAAGAAACGGAGAAACGAAGAAACAAACGGAGAAACGAACAAAGAAACGGAGAAACGAACAAAGAAACGGAGAAACGAAGAAATAAACGGAGAAACGAACAAAGAAACGGAGAAACGAAGAAAGAAACGGAGAAACGAAGAAAGAAACCGAGTAACGAAGAAAGAAACGAAGAAACGAAGAAAGAAACGGAGAAACGTAGAAAGAAACGGAGAAACGAACAAAGAAACGGTGAAACGAAGAAAGAAACGGAGAAACGAAGAAAGAAACGGAGAAACGAAGAAAGAAACGGAGAAACGAACAAAGAAACGGAGAAACGAAGAAAGAAACGGAGAAACGGAGAAATAAATGGAGAAATAAATGGAGAAACAAAATATAAACGGAGAAACGATTAAAAAAACGGAGAAACGAAGAAACGATGGAAGAAACGGAGAAACGAAGAAAGAAACGGAGAAACGAAGAAAGAAACGGAGAAACGAAGAATGAAACGGAGAAACGAAGAAAGAAAGGGAGAAATAAATGGAGAAACGAAGAAAGAAACGGAGAAATAAATGGAGAAACGAAGAAAGAAACGGAGAAACGGAGAAATAAATGGAGAAACGAAGAAATAGACGGAGAAACGAACAAGGAGACGCAGAAACGAAGAAAGAAACGGAGAAACGAAGAAAGAAACTGAGAAACGAAGAAAGAAACGGAGAAATAAATGGAGAAACAAAAATATAAACGGAGAAACGATTAAAAAAACGGAGAAACGAAGAAACGATGAAAGAAACGGAGAAACGAAGAAAGAAACGGAGAAACGAAGAAAGAAACGGAGAAACGAAGAATGAAACGGAGAAACGAAGAAAGAAACGGAGAAATAAATGGAGAAACGAAGATATAAACGGAGAAACGAAGAAAGGAACGGAGAAACGAAGAAAGAAACGGAGAAACGAAGAAAGAAACGGAGAAACGGAGAAAGAAACGGAGAATCGGAGAAATAAATGGAGAAACGAAGAAATAAACGGAGAAACGTAGAAATAAATGGAGAAACGAAGAAATAAACGCAGAAACGAACAAAGAAACGGAGAAACGAACAAAGAAACAAAGAAACGAAGAAAGAAACGGAGAAACGAAGAAAGAAACGGAGGAACGTAGAAATAAATGGAGAAACGAAGAAATAAACGGAGAAACGGAGAAACGAAGAAAGAAACGGAGGAACGAAGAAAGAATCGGAGAAACGAAGAAAGAAACGGAGAAACGAACAAAGAAACCGAGAAACGAAGAAAGAAACGGAGAAACGAACAAAGAAACGGAGAAACGAACAAAGAAACGGAGAAACGAAGAAAGAAACGGAGAAACGAAGAAAGAAACGGAGAAACGAAGAAAGAAACGGAGAAACGAAGAAAGAAACGGAGAAACGGAGAAGTAAATGGAGAAACGAAGAAATAAACGGAGAAACGAACCAGGAAACGGAGAAACGAAGAAAGGAACGGGGAAACGATGGAGGAAACGGAGAAATGAAGAAAGAAACGGAGAAACGAAGAAGGAAACGGAGAAATAAATGGAGAAACGAAGAAATAAACGGAGAAACGAACAAGGAAACAGAGAAACGAAGAAAGAAACGGAGAAACGAAGATAGAAACGGAGAAACGAAGAAAGAAACGGAGAAACGAAGAAAGAAACGGAGAAACGGAAAAATAAATGGAGAAACGAAGAAAGAAACGGAGAAACGAAGAAACGGAAAAATAAATGCAGAAACGAAGAAAGAAACGGAGAAACGAAGAAAGAAACGGAGAAACGAAGAAAGAAACGGAGAAACAAAGAAAGAAACAGAGAAACGAACAAAGAAACGGAGAAACGAAGAAAGAAACGGAGAAACGAAGAAAGAAACGGAGAAACGAACAAAGAAACGGAGAAACGAAGAAAGAAACGGAGAAACGAACAAAGAAACGCAGAAACGAAGAAAGAAACGGAGGAACGTAGAAATAAATGGAGAAACGAAGAAATAAACGGAGAAACGGAGAAACGAAGAAAGAAACGGAGGAACGAAGAAAGAAACGGAGACGCGAAGAAGGAAACGGAGAAACGAAGAAAGAAACGGAGAAACGAAGAAAGAAACGGAGAAACGAACAAAGAAACGGAGAAACGAAGAAAGAAACGGAGAAACGAAGAAAGAAACGGAGAAACGAAGAAAGAAACGGAGAAACGAAGAAAGAAACGGAGAAACGAAGAAAGAAACGGAGAAACGAAGAAAGAAACGGAGAAACAAAGAAAGAAACGGAGAAACGAACAAAGAAACGGAGAAACGAAGGAAGAAACGGAGAAACGAAGAAAGAAACGGAGAAACGAACAAAGTAACTGTGAAACGAAGAAAGAAACGGAGAAACGAAGAAAGAAACGGAGAAACGAAGAAAGAAACGGAGAAACGAAGAAAGAAACGGAGAAACGAAGAAAGAAACGGAGAAACGAAGAAAGAAACGGAGAAACGAAGAAAGAAACGGAGAAACGAAGAAAGAAACGGAGAAACAAAGAAAGAAACGGAGAAACGAGAAAGAAACGGAGAAACGAAGAAAGAAACGGAGAAACGAAGAAAGAAACGGAGAAACGAACAAAGAAACTGTGAAACGAAGAAAGAAACGGAGAAACGAAGAAAGAAACGCAGAAACGAAGAAAGAAACGGAGAAACGAAGAAAGAAACGGAGAAACGAAGAAAGAAACGGAGAATCGGAGAAATAAATGGAGAAACGAAGAAATAAACGGAGAAACGTAGAAATAAATGGAGAAACGAAGAAATAAACGCAGAAACGAACAAAGAAACGGAGAAACGAACAAAGAAACAAAGAAACGAAGAAAGAAACGGAGAAACGAAGAAAGAAACGGAGGAACGTAGAAATAAATGGAGAAACGAAGAAATAAACGGAGAAACGGAGAAACGAAGAAAGAAACGGAGGAACGAAGAAAGAATCGGAGAAACGAAGAAAGAAACGGAGAAACGAACAAAGAAACGGAGAAACGAAGAAAGAAACGGAGAAACGAACAAAGAAACGGAGAAACGAACAAAGAAACGGAGAAACGAAGAAAGAAACGGAGAAACGAAGAAAGAAACGGAGAAACGAAGAAAGAAACGGAGAAACGAAGAAAGAAACGGAGAAACGAAGAAAGAAACGGAGAAACGAAGAAAGAAACGGAGAAACAAAGAAAGAAACGGAGAAACGAACAAAGAAACGGAGAAACGAAGAAAGAAACGGAGAAACGAAGAAAGAAACGGAGAAACGAACAAAGAAACGGAGAAACGAAGAAAGAAACGGAGAAACGAACAAAGAAACGCAGAAACGAAGAAAGAAACGGAGGAACGTAGAAATAAATGGAGAAACGAAGAAATAAACGGAGAATCGGGGAAACGAAGAAAGAAACGGAGGAACGAAGAAAGAAACGGAGACGCGAAGAAAGAAACGGAGAAACGAAGAAAGAAACGGAGAAACGAAGAAAGAAACGGAGAAACGAACAAAGAAACGGAGAAACGAAGAAAGAAACGGAGAAATGAAAAAGAAACGGAGATACGAAGAAAGAAACGGAGAAACGAAGAAAGAAACGGAGAAACGAAGAAGGAAACGGAGAAACGAAGAAAGAAACGGAGAAACGGAGAAATAAATGGAGAAACGAAGAAATAAACGGACAAACGAACAAGGAAACGGAGAAACGAAGATAGAAACGGAGAAACGAAGATAGAAATGGAGAAACGAAGAAAGAAACGGAGAAACGAAGGAAGAAACGGAGGAACGAACAAAGAAACGGAGAAACGAAGAAAGAAACGGAGAAAGAAGAAAGAAACGGAGAAGCGAAGAAAGAAACGGAGAATCGGAGAAATAAATGGAGAAACGAAGAAATAAACCGAGAAACGGAGAAAGAAACGGAGAAACGAACAAAGAAACGGAGAAACGAAGAAAGAAACGGAGAAACTATCAAAGAAACGAAGAAACGAACAATGAATCGGAGAAACGAAGAAAGAAACGGAGAAACGCAGAAATAAATGGAGAAACGAAGAAATAAACGGAGAAACGAAGATAGAAACGGAGAAACGAAGAAATAAACGGAGAAACGAACAAAGAAACTGAGAAACGAAGAAAGAAACGGAGAAACGAACAAAGAAACGGAGAAACGAACAAAGAAACGGAGAATCGAAGAAAGAAACGGAGAAACGGAGAATTAAATGGAGAAACGAAGAATGAAACGGAGAAACGAAGAAATAAACGGAGAAATGAAGAAAGAAACGGAGAAACAAAGAAAGAAACGGAGAAACGAACAAAGAAACGGAGAAACGAAGAAAGAAACGGAGAAATGAAGAATGAAACGGAGAAACGAAGAAAGAAACGGAGAAATAAATGGAGAAACGAAGAAATAAACCGAGAAACGGAAAAAGAAACGGAGAAACGAACAAGGAAACGGAGAAACGAAGAAAGAAACGGGGAAACGAAGAAAGAAACGGAGAAACGAAGAAAGAAACGGAGAAACGAAGAAAGAAACGGAGAAACGAAGGAAGAAGCGGAGAAACGAAGAAAGAAACGGAGAAACGAAGAAAGAAACGCAGAAACGAAGAAAGAAACGGAGAAACGAAGAAAGAAACGGAGAAACGAAGAAAGAAACGGAGAAACGGAGAAATAAATGGAGAAACGAAGAAATAAACGGAGAAACGGAGAAATAAATGGAGAAACGAAGAAATAAACGCAGAAACGAACAAAGAAACGGAGAAACGAACAAAGAAACAAAGAAACGAAGAAAGAAATGGAGAAACGAAGAAAGAAACGGAGGAACGTAGAAATAAATGGAGAAACGAAGAAATAAACGGAGAAACGGAGAAATGAAGAAAGAAACGGTGGAACGAAGAAAGAATCGGTGGAACGAAGAAAGAATCGGAGAAACGAAGAAAGAAACGGAGAAACGAAGAAAGAAACGGAGAAACGAAGAAAGAAACGGAGAAACGAACAAAGAAACGGAGAAACGAACAAAGAAACGGAGAAACGAAGAAAGAAACGGAGAAACGAAGAAAGAAACGGAGAAACAAAGAAAGAAACGGAGAAACGAACAAAGAAACGGAGAAACGAAGAAAGAAACAGAGAAACGAAGAAAGAAACGGAGAAACGAACAAAGAAACGGAGAAACGAAGAAAGAAACGGAGAAACGAACAAAGAAACGAAGAAACGAAGAAAGAAACGGAGGAACGTAGAAATAAATGGAGAAACGAAGAAATAAACGGAGAAACGGAGAAACGAAGAAAGAAACGGAGGAACGAAGAAAGAAACGGAGACGCGAAGAAAGAAACGGAGAAACGAAGAAAGAAACGGAGAAACGAAGAATGAAACGGAGAAACGAACAAAGAAACGGAGAAACGAATAAAGAAACGGAGAAACGAAGAAAGAAACGGAGAAACGAAGAAAGAATCGGAGAAACGAAGAAAGAAACGGAGAAACGAAGAAAGAAACGGAGAAACGAAGAAAGAAACGGAGAAACAAAGAAAGAAACGGAGAAACGAACAAAGAATCGGGGAAACGAAGAAAGAAACGGAGAAACGAAGAAAGAAACGGAGAAACGAACAAAGAAACTGCGAAACGAAGAAAGAAACGGAGAAACGAAGAAAGAAACGCAGAAACGAAGAAAGAAACGGAGAAACGAAGAAAGAAACGGAGAAACGAAGAAAGAAACGGAGAATCGGAGAAATAAATGGAGAAACGAAGAAATAAACGCAGAAACGAACAAAGAAACGGAGAAACGAACAAAGAAACAAAGAAACGAAGAAAGAAACGGAGAAACGAAGAAAGAAACGGAGAAACGAAGAAACAAACGGAGGAACGAACAAAGAACCGGAGAAACGAGAAAGAAACGGAGAAACGAAGAAAGAAACGGAGAAACGAAGAAAGAAACGGAGAAACGAACAAAGAAACTGTGAAACGAAGAAAGAAACGGAGAAACGAAGAAAGAAACGCAGAAACGAAGAAAGAAACGGAGAAACGAAGAAAGAAACGGAGAAACGAAGAAAGAAACGGAGAATCGGAGAAATAAATGGAGAAACGAAGAAATAAACGGAGAAACGTAGAAATAAATGGAGAAACGAAGAAATAAACGCAGAAACGAACAAAGAAACGGAGAAACGAACAAAGAAACAAAGAAACGAAGAAAGAAACGGAGAAACGAAGAAAGAAACGGAGGAACGTAGAAATAAATGGAGAGACGAAGAAATAAACGGAGAAACGGAGAAACGAAGAAAGAAACGGAGGAACGAAGAAAGAATCGGAGAAACGAAGAAAGAAACGGAGAAACGAACAAAGAAACGGAGAAACGAAGAAAGAAACGGAGAAACGAACAAAGAAACGGAGAAACGAACAAAGAAACGGAGAAACGAAGAAAGAAACGGAGAAACGAAGAAAGAAACGGAGAAACGAAGAAAGAAACGGAGAAACGAAGAAAGAAACGGAGAAACGAAGAAAGAAACGGAGAAACGAAGAAAGAAACGGAGAAACAAAGAAGGAAACGGAGAAACGAACAAAGAAACGGAGAAACGAAGGAAGAAACGGAGAAATAAATGGAGAAACGAAGAAATAAACCGAGAAACGGAAAAAGAAACGGAGAAACGAACAAGGAAACGGAGAAACGAAGAAAGAAACGGGGAAACGAAGAAAGAAACGGAGAAACGAAGAAAGAAACGGAGAAACGAAGAAAGAAACGGAGAAACGAAGGAAGAAGCGGAGAAACGAAGAAAGAAACGGAGAAACGAAGAAAGAAACGCAGAAACGAAGAAAGAAACGGAGAAACGAAGAAAGAAACGGAGAAACGAAGAAAGAAACGGAGAATCGGAGAAATAAATGGAGAAACGAAGAAATAAACGGAGAAACGGAGAAATAAATGGAGAAACGAAGAAATAAACGCAGAAACGAACAAAGAAACGGAGAAACGAACAAAGAAACAAAGAAACGAAGAAAGAAATGGAGAAACGAAGAAAGAAACGGAGGAACGTAGAAATAAATGGAGAAACGAAGAAATAAACGGAGAAACGGAGAAATGAAGAAAGAAACGGTGGAACGAAGAAAGAATCGGAGAAACGAAGAAAGAAACGGAGAAACGAAGAAAGAAACGGAGAAACGAAGAAAGAAATGGAGAAACGAACAAAGAAACGGAGAAACGAACAAAGAAACGGAGAAACGAAGAAAGAAACGGAGAAACGAAGAAAGAAACGGAGAAACAAAGAAAGAAACGGAGAAACGAACAAAGAAACGAAGAAACGAAGAAAGAAACAGAGAAACGAAGAAAGAAACGGAGAAACGAACAAAGAAACGGAGAAACGAAGAAAGAAACGGAGAAACGAACAAAGAAACGAAGAAACGAAGAAAGAAACGGAGGAACGTAGAAATAAATGGAGAAACGAAGAAATAAACGGAGAAACGGAGAAACGAAGAAAGAAACGGAGGAACGAAGAAAGAAACGGAGACGCGAAGAAAGAAACGGAGAAACGAAGAAAGAAACGGAGAAACGAAGAAAGAAACGGAGAAACGAACAAAGAAACGGAGAAACGAAGAAAGAAACGGAGAAACGAAGAAAGAAACGGAGAAACGAAGAAAGAAACGGAGAAACGAAGAAAGAATCGGAGAAACGAAGAAAGAAACGGAGAAACGAAGAAAGAAACGGAGAAACGAAGAAAGAAACGGAGAAACAAAGAAAGAAACGGAGAAACGAACAAAGAATCGGGGAAACGAAGAAAGAAACGGAGAAACGAAGAAAGAAACGGAGAAACGAACAAAGAAACTGCGAAACGAAGAAAGAAACGGAGAAACGAAGAAAGAAACGCAGAAACGAAGAAAGAAACGGAGAAACGAAGAAAGAAACGGAGAAACGAAGGAAGAAACGGAGAATCGGAGAAATAAATGGAGAAACGAAGAAATAAACGCAGAAACGAACAAAGAAACGGAGAAACGAACAAAGAAACAAAGAAACGAAGAAAGAAACGGAGAAACGAAGAAAGAAACGGAGAAACGAAGAAACAAACGGAGGAACGAACAAAGAACCGGAGAAACGAAGAAAGAAACGTAGAAACGAAGAAAGAAACGCAGAAACGAAGAAAGAAACGGAGAAACGAAGAAAGAACGGCGAAACGAAGGAAGAAACGGAGAAACGAAGAAAGAAACGGAGAAACGAAGAAGGAAACGGAGAAATAAATGGAGAAACGAAGAAATAAACGGAGAAACGAACAAGGAAACGGAGAAACGAAGAAAGAAACGTAGAAACGAAGAAAGAAACGGAGGAACAAAGAAAGAAACGGAGAAAGGAACAAAGAAACGGAGAAACGAAGAAAGAAACGGAGAAACGAAGAAAGAAACGGAGAAACGGAGAAGTAAATGGAGAAACGAAGAAATAAACGGAGAAACGAACCAGGAAACGGAGAAACGAAGAAAGGAACGGAGAAACGAAGGAGGAAACGGAGAAATGAAGAAAGAAACGGAGAAACGAAGAAGGAAACGAAGAAAGAAACGGAGAAACGAAGAACGAAACGGAGAAACGAAGAAATAAACCGAGAAACGGAGAAAGAAACGGAGAAACGAACAAAGAAACGGAGAAACGAAGAAAGAAACGGAGAAACGATCAAAGAAACGGAGAAACGAAGAAAGAAACGGAGAAAGAAGAAAGAAACGGAGAAACGAAGAAAGAAACGGAGAATCGGAGAAATAAATGGAGAAACGAAGAAATAAACCGAGAAACGGAGAAAGAAACGGAGAAACGAACAAAGAATCGGAGAAACGAAGAAAGAAACGGAGAAACGATCAAAGAAACGGAGAAACGAACAAAGAATCGGAGAAACGAAGAAAGAAACGGAGAAACGCAAAAATAAATGGAGAAACGAAGAAATAAACGGAGAAACGAAGATAGAAACGGAGAACCGAAGAAATAAACGGAGAACGAACAAAGAAACTGAGAAACGAAGAAAGAAACGGAGAAACGAACAAAGAAACGGAGAAACGAACAAAGAAACGGAGAATCGAAGAAAGAAACGGAGAAACGGAGAAATAAATGGAGAAACGAAGAATGAAACGGAGAAACGAAGAAATAAACGGAGAAATGAAGAAAGAAACGGAGAAACAAAGAAAGAAACGGAGAAACGAACAAAGAAACGGAGAAACGAAGAAAGAAACGGAGAAACGAAGAAAGAAACGGAGAAACGTAGAAAGAAACGGAGAAACGAAGAACGAAACGGAGTAACGAAGAAAGAAACGAAGAAACGAAGAAAGAAACGGAGAAACAGAGAAATAAATGGAGAAACGAAGAAATAAACGGAGAAACGAACAAGGAAACGGAGAAACGAAGAAAGCTACGGAGAAACGGAGACAGAAACGGAGAAACGAAGAAAGAAACGGAGAAACGAAGAAAGAAACGGAGAAACGGAGAAGTAAATGGAGAAACGAAGAAATAAACGGAGAAACGAACCAGGAAACGGAGAAACGAAGAAAGAAATGGAGAAAAAAAGAAAGAAATGGAGAAACGAAGAAAGAAACGGAGAAACGAAGAAAGAAACGGAGGAACGAAGAAAGAAACGGAGAAACGAACAAAGAAACAGAGAAACGAAGAAAGAAACGGAGAAACGAAGAAAGAAACGCAGAAACGGAGAAAGAAACGGAGAAACGAAGAAAGATACGGAGAAACGAAGAAAGAAACGGAGAATCGGAGAAATAAATGGAGAAACGAAGAAATAAACGGAGAAACGGAGAAATAAATGGAGAAACGAAGAAATAAACGGAGAAACGAAGAAAGAAACGGAGAAACGAACAAAGAAACGAAGAAACGAAGAAAGAAACGGAGACATAAATGGAGAAACAAAGAAATAAACGGAGAAACGAGCCAGGAAACGGAGAAACGAAGAAAGAAACAGAGAAACGAAGAAAGAAACGGAGAAACGAAGAAAGAAACGGAGAAACGAAGAAAGAAACGGAGATACGAACAAAGAAACGGAGAAACGAACAAAGAAACGGAGAAATGAAGAAAGAAACGGAGGAACGTAGAAATAAATGGAGAAACGAAGAAATAAACGGAGAAACGGAGAAACGAAGAAAGAAACGGAGGAACGAAGAAAGAAACGGAGAAACGAAGAAAGAAACGGAGAAACGAAGAAAGAAACGGAGAAACGAAGAAAGAAACGGAGAAACGAAGAAAGAAACGGAGAAACGAAGAAAGAAACGGAGAAACGAAGAAAGAAACGGAGAAACGAAGAAAGAAACGGAGAAACGAAGAAAGAAACGGAGAAACAAAGAAAGAAACGGAGAAAGGAACAAAGAAACGGAGAAACGAAGAAAGAAACGGAGAAATGAAGAAAGAAACGGAGGAACGTAGAAATAAATGGAGAAACGAAGAAATAAACGGAGAAACGGAGAAACGAAGAAAGAAACGGAGGAACGAAGAAAGAAACGGAGAAACGAAGAAAGAAACGGAGAAACGAAGAAAGGAACGGAGAGACGAAGGAAGAAACGGAGAAACGAAGAAAGAAACGGAGAAACGAAGTAGGAAACGGAGAAATAAAAGGAGAAACGAAGAAATAAACGGAGAAACGAACAAGGAAACGGAGAAACGAAGAAAGAAACGGAGAAACGAAGATAGAAACGGAGAAACGAAGAAAGAAACGGAGGAACGAAGAAAGAAACGGAGAAACGAAGAAAGAAACGGAGAAACGAAGAAAGAAACGGAGAAACAAAGAAAGAAACGGAGAAAGGAACAAAGAAACGGAGAAACGAAGAAAGAAACGGAGAAACGAAGAAAGAAACGGAGAAACGGAGAAGTAAATGGAGAAACGAAGAAATAAACGGAGAAACGAACCAGGAAACGGAGAAACGAAGAAAGGAACGGAGAAACGAAGGAGGAAACGGAGAAATGAAGAAAGAAACGGAGAAACGAAGAAATAAACGGAGAAACGGAGATACGAACAAAGAAACGGAGAAACGAACAAAGAAACGGAGAAATGAAGAAAGAAACGGAGGAACGTAGAAATAAATGGAGAAACGAAGAAATAAACGGAGAAACGGAGAAACGAAGAAAGAAACGGAGGAACGAAGAAAGAAACGGAGAAACGAAGAAAGAAACGGAGAAACGAAGAAAGAAACGGAGAAACGAAGAAAGAAACGGAGAAACGAAGAAAGAAACGGAGAAACGAAGAAAGAAACGGAGAAACGAAGAAAGAAACGGAGAAACGAAGAAAGAAACGGAGAAACGAAGAAAGAAACGGAGAAACAAAGAAAGAAACGGAGAAAGGAACAAAGAAACGGAGAAACGAAGAAAGAAACGGAGAAACGAAGAAAGAAACGGAGAAACGGAGAAGTAAATGGAGAAACGAAGAAATAAACGGAGAAACGAACCAGGAAACGGAGAAACGAAGAAAGGAACGGAGAAACGAAGGAGGAAACGGAGAAATGAAGAAAGAAACGGAGAATCGAAGAAGGAAACGGAGATATAAATGGAGAAACGAAGAAATAAACGGAGAAACGAACAAGGAAACGGAGAAACGAACAAAGAAACGGAGAAACGAAGATAGAAACGGAGAAACGAAGAAAGATACGGAGAAACGGAAAAATAAATGGAGAAACGAAGAAAGAAACGGAGAAACGAAGAAAGAAACGGAGTAACGAAGAAAGAAACGGAGAAACGAAGAAAGAAACGGAGTCACTAAAAAAGAAACGAAGAAACGAACAAAGAAACGGAGAAATAAAGGGAGAAACGAAGAAATAAACGGAGAAACGAGCAAGGAAACGGAGAAACTAAGAAGGAAACGGAGAAACGAAGAAAGAAACGGAGAAACGAAGAAAGAAACGGAGAAACGAAGAAAGAAACGGAGATACGAACAAAGAAACGGAGAAACGAACAAAGAAACGGAGAAATGAAGAAAGAAACGGAGGAACGTAGAAATAAATGGAGAAACGAAGAAATAAACGGAGAAACGGAGAAACGAAGAAAGAAACGGAGGAACGAAGAAAGAAACGGAGAAACGAAGAAAGAAACGGAGAAACGAAGAAAGAAACGGAGAAACGAAGAAAGAAACGGAGAAACGAAGAAAGAAACGGAGAAACGAAGAAAGAAACGGAGAAACGAAGAAAGAAACGGAGAAACGAAGAAAGAAACGGAGAAACGAAGAAAGAAACGGAGAAACAAAGAAAGAAACGGAGAAAGGAACAAAGAAACGGAGAAACGAAGAAAGAAACGGAGAAACGAAGAAAGAAACGGAGAAACGAAGAAAGGAACGGAGAGACGAAGGAAGAAACGGAGAAACGAAGAAAGAAACGGAGAAACGAAGAAAGAAACGGAGAAACGAAGAAAGAAACGGAGAAACGAAGAAAGAAACGGAGTAACGAAGAAAGAAACGGAGAAACGAAGAAAGAAACGGAGAAACAAAGAAAGAAACGGAGAAAGGAACAAAGAAACGGAGAAACGAAGAAAGAAACGGAGAAACGAAGAAAGAAACGGAGAAACGAAGAAAGGAACGGAGAGACGAAGGAAGAAACGGAGAAACGAACAAAGAAACGGAGAAACGAAGAAAGAAACGGAGAAATGAAGAAAGAAACGGAGAAACGAAGAAAGAAACGGAGAAACGAAGAAAGAAACGGAGAAACGGAGAAGTAAATGGAGAAACGAAGAAATAAACGGAGAAACGAACCAGGAAACGGAGAAACGAAGAAAGGAACGGAGAAACGAAGGAGGAAACGGAGAAATGAAGAAAGAAACGGAGAAACGAAGAAGGAAACGGAGAAATAAATGGAGAAACGAAGAAATAAACGGAGAAACGAACAAGGAAACGGAGAAACGAAGAAAGAAACGGAGAAACGAAGGTAGAAACGGAGAAACGAAGAAAGAAACGGAGAAACGAAGAAAGAAACGGAGAAACGGAAAAATAAATGGAGAAACGAAGAAAGAAACGGAGAAACGAAGAAAGAAACGGAGTAACGAAGAAAGAAACGGAGAAACGAAGAAAGAAACGGAGTCACTAAAAAAGAAACGAAGAAACGAACAAAGAAACGGAGAAATAAAGGGAGAAACGAAGAAATAAACGGAGAAACGGAGAAATAAATGGAGAAACGAAGAAATAAACGGAGAAACGAAGAAAGAAACGGTGAAACGAACAAAGAAACGAAGAAACGAAGAAAGAAACGGAGACATAAATGGAGAAACAAAGAAATAAACGGAGAAACGAACAAGGAAACGGAGAAACGAAGAAAGAAACAGAGAAACGAAGAAAGAAACGGAGAAACGAAGAAAGAAACGGAGAAACGAAGAAAGAAACGGAGGAACGAACAAAGAACCGGAGAAACGAAGAAAGAAACGGAGAAACGAAGAAAGAAACGCAGAAACGAAGAAAGAAACAGAGAAACGAAGAAAGGAACGGAGAGACGAAGGAACAAACGGAGAAATGAAGAAAGAAACGGAGAAACGAAGTAGGAAACGGAGAAATAAATGGAGAAACGAAGAAATAAACGGAGAAACGAACAAGGAAACGGAGAAACGAAGAAAGAAACGGAGAAACGAAGATAGAAACGGAGAAACGAAGAAAGAAACGGAGAAACGAAGAAAGAAACGGAGATACGAACAAAGAAACGGAGAAACGAACAAAGAAACGGAGAAACGAAGAAAGAAACGAAGGAACGTAGAAATAAATGGAGAAACGAAGAAATAAACGGAGAAACGTAGAAACGAAGAAAGAAACGGAGGAACGAAGATAGAAACGGAGAAACGAAGAAAGAAACGGAGAAACGAAGAAAGAAACGGAGAAACGAAGAAAGAAACGGAGAAACGAAGAAAGAAACGGAGAAACGAAGAAAGAAACGGAGAAACGAAGAAAGAAACGGAGAAACGAAGAAAGAAACGGAGAAACGAAGAAAGAAACGGAGAAACGAAGAAAGAAACGCAGAAACGAAGAAAGAAACGGAGGAACGTAGAAATAAATGGAGAAACGAAGAAATAAACGCAGAAACGAACAAAGAAACGGAGAAACGAACAAAGAAACAAAGAAACGAAGAAAGAAACGGAGAAACGAAGAAAGAAACGGAGAAACGAAGAAACAAACGGAGGAACGAACAAAGAACCGGAGAAACGAAGAAAGAAACGTAGAAACGAAGAAAGAAACGCAGAAACGAAGAAAGAAACGGAGAAACGAAGAAAGGAACGGCGAAACGAAGGAAGAAACGGAGAAACGAAGAAAGAAACGGAGAAACGAAGAAGGAAACGGAGAAATAAATGGAGAAACGAAGAAATAAACGGAGAAACGAACAAGGAAACGGAGAAACGAAGAAAGAAACGTAGAAACGAAGAAAGAAACGGAGGAACATAGAAATAAATGGAGAAACGAAAAATTAACGGACAAACGGAGAAACGAAGAATGAAACGGAGAAACGAAGAATGAAACGGAGAAACGAAGAAAGAAACGGAGAAACGAACAAAGAAACGGAGAAACGTAGAAAGAAACGGAGAAACGAAGAACGAAACGGAGTAACGAAGAAAGAAACGAAGAAACGAAGAAAGAAACGGAGAAACATAGAAATAAATGGAGAAACGAAGAAATAAACGGAGAAACGAACAAGGAAACGGAGAAACGAAGAAAGCAACGGAGAAACGAAGACAGAAACGGAGAAACGAAGAAAGAAACGGAGAAACGAAGAAAGAAACGGAGAAACGGAGAAATAAATGGAGAAACGAAGAAATAAACGGAGCAACGAACCAGGAAACGGAGAAACGGAGAAAGAAATGGAGAAACGATGAAAGAAATGGAGAAACGAAGAAAGAAACGGAGAAACGAAGAAAGAAACGGAGATACGAAGAAAGAAACGGAGAAACGAAGAAAGAAACGGAGAAACGGAGAAAGAAACGGAGAAACGAAGAAAGAAACGGAGAAACGAGCAAAGAAACGGAGAAACGAAGAAGGAAACGGAGAAACGAAGAAAGAAACGGAGAAACGGAGAAATAAATGGAGAAACGAAGAAATAAACGGACAAACGAACAAGGAAACGGAGAAACGAAGATAGAAACGGAGAAACGAAGATAGAAATGGAGAAACCAAGAAAGAAACGGAGAAACGAAGGAAGAAACGGAGAAACGAACAAAGAAACGGAGAAACGAAGAAAGATACGGAGAAATGAAGAAAGAAACGGAGAAACGAAGAAAGAAACGGAGAATCGGAGAAATAAATGGAGAAACGAAGAAATAAACCGAGAAACGGAGAAAGAAACGGAGAAACGAACAAAGAAACGGAGAAACGAAGAAAGAAACGGAGAAACGATCAAAGAAACGGAGAAACGAACAAAGAATCGGAGAAACGAAGAAAGAAACGGAGAAACGCAGAAATAAATGGAGAAACGAAGAAATAAACGGAGAAACGAAGATAGAAACGGAGAAACGAAGAAATAAACGGAGAAACGAACAAAGAAACTGAGAAACGAAGAAAGAAACGGAGAAACGAACAAAGAAACGGAGAAACGAACAAAGAAACGGAGAAACGAAGAAAGAAACGGAGAAACGGAGAATTAAATGGAGAAACGAAGAATGAAACGGAGAAACGAAGAAATAAACGGAGAAATGAAGAAAGAAACGGAGAAACAAAGAAAGAAACGGAGAAACGAACAAAGAAACGGAGAAACGAAGAAAGAAACGGAGAAATGAAGAATGAAACGGAGAAACGAAGAAAGAAACGGAGAAATAAATGGAGAAACGAAGATATAAACGGAGAAACGAAGAAAGAAACGGGGAAACGAAGAAAGAAACGGAGAAACGAAGAAAGAAACGGAGAAACGAAGAAAGAAACGGAGAAACGAAGAAAGAAACGGAGAAACGAAGAAAGAAACGGAGAAACGAAGAAAGAAACGGAGAAACGAAGAAAGAAACGGAGAAACGTAGAAAGAAACGGAGAAACGAAGAACGAAACGGAGTAACGAAGAAAGAAACGAAGAAACGAAGAAAGAAACGGAGAAACAGAGAAATAAATGGAGAAACGAAGAAATAAACGGAGAAACGAACAAGGAAACGGAGAAACGAAGAAAGCTACGGGGAAACGAAGAAAGAAACGGAGAAACGGAGAAATAAATGGAGAAACGAAGAAATAAACGGAGAAACGAACCAGGAAACGGAGAAACGAAGAAAGAAATGGAGAAACGAAGAAAGAAATGGAGAAACGAAGAAAGAAACGGAGAAACGAAGAAAGAAACGGAGATACGAAGAAAGAAACGGTGAAACGAAGAAAGAAACGGAGAAACGGAGACATAAATGGAGAAACGAAGAAATAAACGGACAAACGAACAAGGAAACGGAGAAACGAAGATAGAAACGGAGAAACGAAGATAGAAATGGAGAAACGAAGAAAGAAACGGAGAAACGAAGGAAGAAACGGAGAAACGAACAAAGAAACGGAGAAACGAAGAAAGAAACGGAGAAAGAAGAAAGAAACGGAGAAACGAAGAAAGAAACGGAGAATCGGAGAAATAAATGGAGAAACGAAGAAATAAACCGAGAAACGGAGAAAGAAACGGAGAAACGAAGAAAGAAACGGAGAAACGAAGAAAGAAACGGAGATACGATCAAAGAAACGGAGAAACGAACAAAGAATCGGAGAAACGAAGAAAGAAACGGAGAAACGCAGAAATAAATGGAGAAACGAAGAAATAAACGGAGAAACGAAGGTAGAAACGGAGAAACGAAGAAATAAACGGAGAAACGAACAAAGAAACTGAGAAACGAAGAAAGAAACGTAGAAACGAACAAAGAAACGGAGAAACGAACAAAGAAACGGAGAATCGAAGAAAGAAACGGAGAAACGGAGAATTAAATGGAGAAACGAAGAATGAAACGGAGAAACGAAGAAATAAACGGAGAAATGAAGAAAGAAACGGAGAAACAAAGAAAGAAACGGAGAAACGAACAAAGAAACGGAGAAACGAAGAAAGAAACGGAGAAATGAAGAATGAAACGGAGAAACGAAGAAAGAAACGGAGAAATAAATGGAGAAACGAAGAAATAAACCGAGAAACGGAAAAAGAAACGGAGAAACGAACAAAGAAACGGAGAAACGAAGAAAGAAACGGGGAAACGAAGAAAGAAGCGGAGAAACGGAGAAAGAAACGGAGAAACGAAGAAAGAACCGGAGAAACGAAGATAGAAACGGAGAAACGAAGAAATAAACGGAGAAACGAACAAAGAAACTGAGAAACGAAGAAAGAAACGTAGAAACGAACAAAGAATCGGAGAAACGAAGAAAGAAACGGAGAAACGAAGAAAGAAACGGAGAAACGCAGAAATAAATGGAGAAACGAAGAAATAAACGGAGAAACGAAGATAGAAACGGAGAAACGAAGAAATAAACGGAGAAACGAACAAAGAAACGGAGAAACGAAGAAAGAAACGGAGAAAGAAGAAAGAAACGGAGAAACGAAGAAAGAAACGGAGAATCGGAGAAATAAATGGAGAAACGAAGAAAGAAACGGAGAAACGCAGAAATAAATGGAGAAACGAAGAAATAAACGGAGAATTGAAGATAGAAACGGAGAAACGAAGAAATAAACGGAGAAACGAACAAAGAAACTGAGAAACGAAGAAAGAAAGGAGAAACTAACAAAGAAACGGAGAAACGAACAAAGAAACGGAGAAACGAAGAAAGAAACGGAGAAACGAAGAAAGAAACGGAGAAACGAGCAAAGAAACGGAGAAACGAAGAAGGAAACGGGGAAACAAAGAAAGAAACGGAGAAACGGAGAAATAAATGGAGAAACGAAGAAATAAACGGACAAACGAACAAGGAAACGGAGAAACGAAGATAGAAACGGAGATACGAAGAAAGAAACGGTGAAACGAAGAAAGAAACGGAGAAACGAAGAAAGAAACGGAGATACGAAGAAAGAAACGGAGAAACGAAGAAACAAACGGAGAAACGAAGAAAGAAACGGAGAAACGAAGAAAGAAACGGAGAAACGAGCAAAGAAACGGAGAAACGAAGAAGGAAACGGAGAAACGAAGAAAGAATTGGAGAAACGGAGACATAAATGGAGAAACGAAGAAATAAACGGACAAACGAACAAGGAAACGGAGAAACGAAGATAGAAACGGAGAAACGAAGATAGAAATGGAGAAACGAAGAAAGAAACGGAGAAACGAAGAAAGAAACGGAGAAACGAACAAAGAAACGGAGAAACGAAGAAAGAAACGGAGAAAGAAGAATGAAACGGAGAATCGGAGAAATAAATGGAGAAACGAAGAAATAAACCGAGAAACGGAGAAAGAAACGGAGAAACGAAGAAAGAAACGGAGAAACGAAGAAAGAAACGGAGAAACGATCAAAGAAACGGAGAAACGAACAAAGAATCGGAGAAACGAAGAAAGAAACGGAGAAACGCAGAAATAAATGGAGAAACGAAGAAATAAACGGAGAAACGAAGATAGAAACGGAGAAACGAAGAAATAAACGGAGAAACGAAGAAAGAAACTGAGAAACGAAGAAAGAAACGTAGAAACGAACAAAGAAACGGAGAAACGAACAAAGAAACGCAGAATCGAAGAAAGAAACGGAGAAACGGAGAATTAAATGGAGAAACGAAGAATGAAACGGAGAAACGAAGAAATAAACGGAGAAATGAAGAAAGAAACGGAGAAACAAAGAAAGAAACGGAGAAACGAACAAAGAAACGGAGAAACGAAGAAAGAAACGGAGAAATGAAGAATGAAACGGAGAAACGAAGAAAGCAACGGAGAAATAAATGGAGAAACGAAGAAATAAACCGAGAAACGGAAAAAGAAACGGAGAAACGAACAAAGAAACGGAGAAACGAAGAAAGAAACGGGGAAACGAAGAAAGAAGCGGAGAAACGAAGAAAGAAACGGAGAAACGAAGAAAGAAACGGAGAAACGAAGATAGAAACGGAGAAACGAAGAAATAAACGGAGAAACGAACAAAGAAACTGAGAAACGAAGAAAGAAACGTAGAAACGAACAAAGAATCGGAGAAACGAAGAAAGAAACGGAGAAACGCAGAAATAAATGGAGAAACGAAGAAATAAACGGAGAAACGAAGATAGAAACGGAGAAACGAAGAAATAAACGGAGAAACGAACAAAGAAACTGAGAAACGAAGAAAGAAACGGAGAAACGAACAAAGAAACGGAGAAACGAACAAAGAAACGGAGAAACGAAGAAAGAAACGGAGAAACGAAGAAAGAAACGGAGAAACGAGCAAAGAAACGGAGAAACGAAGAAGGAAACGGGGAAACAAAGAAAGAAACGGAGAAGCGGAGAAATAAATGGAGAAACGAAGAAATAAACGGACAAACGAACAAGGAAACGGAGAAACGAAGATAGAAACGGAGAAACGAAGATAGAAATGGAGAAACGAAGAAAGAAACGGAGAAATGAAGGAAGAAACGGAGAAACGAACAAAGAAACGGAGAAACGAAGAAAGAAACGGAGAAAGAAGAAAGAAACGGAGAAACGAAGAAAGAAACGGAGAATCGGAGAAATAAATGGAGAAACGAAGAAATAAACAGAGAAACGGAGAAAGAAACGGAGAAACGAACAAAGAAACGGAGAAACGAAGAAAGAAACGGAGAAACGATCAAAGAAACGGAGAAACGAACAAAGAATCGGAGAAACGAAGAAAGAAACGGAGAAACGCAGAAATAAATGGAGAAACGAAGAAATAAACGGAGAAACGAAGATAGAAACGGAGAAACGAAGAAATAAACGGAGAAACGAACAAAGAAACTGAGAAACGAAGAAAGAAACGGAGAAACGAACAAAGAAACGGAGAAACGAACAAAGAAACGGAGAATCGAAGAAAGAAACGGAGAAACGGAGAATTAAATGGAGAAACGAAGAATGAAACGGAGAAACGAAGAAATAAACGGAGAAATGAAGAAAGAAACGGAGAAACAAAGAAAGAAACGGAGAAACGAACAAAGAAACGGAGAAACGAAGAAAGAAACGGAGAAAGAAGAAAGAAACGGAGAAACGAAGAAAGAAACGGAGAATCGGAGAAATAAATGGAGAAACGAAGAAATAAACAGAGAAACGGAGAAAGAAACGGAGAAACGAACAAAGAAACGGAGAAACGAAGAAAGAAACGGAGAAACGATCAAAGAAACGGAGAAACGAACAAAGAATCGGAGAAACGAAGAAAGAAACGGAGAAACGCAGAAATAAATGGAGAAACGAAGAAATAAACGGAGAAACGAAGATAGAAACGGAGAAACGAAGAAATAAACGGAGAAACGAACAAAGAAACTGAGAAACGAAGAAAGAAACGGAGAAACGAACAAAGAAACGGAGAAACGAACAAAGAAACGGAGAATCGAAGAAAGAAACGGAGAAACGGAGAATTAAATGGAGAAACGAAGAATGAAACGGAGAAACGAAGAAATAAACGGAGAAATGAAGAAAGAAACGGAGAAACAAAGAAAGAAACGGAGAAACGAACAAAGAAACGGAGAAACGAAGAAAGAAACGGAGAAATGAAGAATGAAACGGAGAAACGAAGAAAGAAACGGAGAAATAAATGGAGAAACGAAGAAATAAACCGAGAAACGGAAAAAGAAACGGAGAAACGAACAAAGAAACGGAGAAACGAAGAAAGAAACGGGGAAACGAAGACAGAAACGGAGAAACGAAGAAAGAAACGGAGAAACGAAGAAAGAAACGGAGAAACGAAGAAAGAAACGGAGAAACGAAGAAAGAAACGGAGAAACGAAGAAAGAAACGGAGAAACGAAGAAAGAAACGGAGAAACGGAGAAGTAAATGGAGAAACGAAGAAATAAACGGAGAAACGAACCAGGAAACGGAGAAACGAAGAAAGAAATGGAGAAAAAAAGAAAGAAATGGAGAAACGAAGAAAGAAACGGAGAAACGAAGAAAGAAACGGAGAAACGAACAAAGAAACGGAGAAACGAAGAAAGAAACGGAGAAACGAAGATAGAAACGGAGAAACGAAGAAAGAAACGGAGAAACGAAGAAAGAAACGGAGAAACGGAGAAATAAATGGAGAAACGAAGAAATAAACGGAGAAACGAAGAAAGAAACGGAGAAACGAACAAAGAAACGAAGAAACGAAGAAAGAAACGGAGACATAAATGGAGAAACAAAGAAATAAACGGAGAAACGAACAAGGAAACGGAGAAACGAAGAAAGAAACAGAGAAACGAAGAAAGAAACGGAGAAACGAAGAAAGAACCGCAGAAACGAAGAAAGAAACGGAGATACGAAGAAAGGAACGGAGAGACGAAGGAAGAAACGGAGAAACGAAGAAAGAAACGGAGAAACGAAGTAGGAAACGGAGAAATAAACGGAGAAACGAACAAGGAAACGGAGAAACGAAGAAAGAAACGGAGAAACGAAGATAGAAACGGAGAAACGAAGAAAGAAACGGAGAAACGAAGAAAGAAACGGAGATACGAACAAAGAAACGGAGAAACGAACAAAGAAACGGAGAAACGAAGAAAGAAACGGAGAAACGAAGAAAGAAACGGAGGAACGTCGAAATAAATGGAGAAACGAAGAAATAAACGGAGAAACGTAGAAACGAAGAAAGAAACGGAGGAACGAAGAAAGAAACGGAGAAACGAAGAAAGAAACGGAGAAACGGAGAAATAAATGGAGAAACGAAGAAATAAACGGACAAACGAACAAGGAAACGGAGAAACGAAGATAGAAACGGAGAAACGAAGATAGAAATGGAGAAACGAAGAAAGAAACGGAGAAACGAAGGAAGAAACGGAGAAACGAACAAAGAAACGGAGAAACGAAGAAAGAAACGGAGAAATGAAGAAAGAAACGGAGAAACGAAGAAAGAAACGGAGAATCGGAGAAATAAATGGAGAAACGGAGAAATAAACCGAGAAACGGAGAAAGAAACGGAGAAACGAACAAAGAAACGGAGAAACGAACAAAGAATCGGAGAAACGAAGAAAGAAACGGAGAAACGCAGAAATAAGTGGAGAAACGAAGAAATAAACGGAGAAACGAAGATAGAAACGGAGAAACGAAGAAATAAACGGAGAAACGAACAAAGAAACTGAGAAACGAAGAAAGAAACGGAGAAACGAACAAAGAAACGGAGAAACGAACAAAGAAACGGAGAAACGAAGAAAGAAACGGAGAAACGAAGAAAGAAACGGAGAAACGAGCAAAGAAACGGAGAAACGAAGAAGGAAACGCAGAAACGAAGAAAGAAACGGAGAAACGGAGAAATAAATGGAGAAACGAAGAAATAAACGGACAAACGTACAAGGAACCGGAGAAACGAAGATAGAAACGGAGAAACGAAGATAGAAATGGAGAAACGAAGAAAGAAACGGAGAAACGAAGAAAGAAACGGAGAAACGAACAAAGAAACGGAGAAACGAAGAAAGAAACGGAGAAATGAAGAAAGAAACGGAGAAACGAAAAAAGAAACGGAGAATCGGAGAAATAAATGGAGAAACGAAGAAATAAACCGAGAAACGGAGAAAGAAACGGAGAAACGAACAAAGAAACGGAGAAACGAAGAAAGAAACGGAGAAACGATCAAAGAAACGGAGAAACGAACAAAGAATCGGAGAAACGAAGAAAGAAACGGAGAAACGCAGAAATAAATGGAGAAACGAAGAAATAAACGGAGAAACGAAGATAGAAACGGAGAAACGAAGAAATAAACGGAGAAACGAAGAAAGAAACGGAGAAACGGAGAAGTAAATGGAGAAACGAAGAAATAAACGGGGAAACGAACCAGGAAACGGAGAAACGAAGAAAGAAATGGAGAAAAAAAGAAAGAAATGGAGAAACGAAGAAAGAAACGGAGAAACGAAGAAAGAAACGGAGATACGAAGAAAGAAACGGAGAAACGAAGAAAGAAACGGAGAAACGAAGAAAGAAACGGAGTAACGAAGAAAGAAACGAAGAAACGAAGAAAGAAACGGAGAAACAGAGAAATAAATGGAGAAACGAAGAAATAAACGGAGAAACGAACAAGGAAACGGAGAAACGAAGAAAGCTACGGAGAAACGAAGACAGAAACGGAGAAACGAACAAAGAAACGGAGAAACGAAGAAAGAAACGGAGAAATGAAGAATGAAACGGAGAAACGAAGAAAGAAACGGAGAAACGAAGAAAGAAACGGAGAAACGAGCAAAGAAACGGAGAAACGAAGAAGGAAACGCAGAAACGAAGAAAGAAACGGAGAAACGGAGAAAGAAACGGAGAAACGAAGAACGAAACGGAGTAACGAAGAAAGAAACGAAGAAACGAAGAAAGAAACGGAGAAACAGAGAAATAAATGGAGAAACGAAGAAATAAACGGAGAAACGAACAAGGAAACGGAGAAACGAAGAAAGCTACGGAGAAACGAAGACAGAAACGGAGCAACGAAGAAAGAAACGGAGAAACGAAGAAAGAAACGGAGAAACGGAGAAGTAAATGGAGAAACGAAGAAATAAACGGGGAAACGAACCAGGAAACGGAGAAACGAAGAAAGAAATGGAGAAAAAAAGAAAGAAATGGAGAAACGAAGAAAGAAACGGAGAAACGAAGAAAGAAACGGAGATACGAAGAAAGAAACGGAGAAACGAAGAAAGAAACGGAGAAACGAAGAAAGAAACGGAGAAACGAAGAAAGAAACGGAGAAACGAGCAAAGAAACGGAGAAACGAAGAAGGAAACGCAGAAACGAACAAAGAAACGGAGAAACGAAGAAAGAAACGGAGAAATGAAGAAAGAAACGGAGAAACGAAAAAAGAAACGGAGAATCGGAGAAATAAATGGAGAAACGAAGAAATAAACCGAGAAACGGAGAAAGAAACGGAGAAACGAACAAAGAAACGGAGAAACGAAGAAAGAAACGGAGAAACGATCAAAGAAACGGAGAAACGAACAAAGAATCGGAGAAACGAAGAAAGAAACGGAGAAACGCAGAAATAAATGGAGAAACGAAGAAATAAACTGAGAAACGAAGATAGAAACGGAGAAACGAAGAAATAAACGGAGAAACGAAGAAAGAAACGGAGAAACGGAGAAGTAAATGGAGAAACGAAGAAATAAACGGGGAAACGAACCAGGAAACTGAGAAACGAAGAAAGAAATGGAGAAAAAAAGAAAGAAATGGAGAAACGAAGAAAGAAACGGAGAAACGAAGAAAGAAACGGAGAAACGAAGAAAGAAACGGAGAAACGTAGAAAGAAACGGAGAAACGAAGAACGAAACGGAGTAACGAAGAAAGAAACGAAGAAACGAAGAAAGAAACGGAGAAACAGAGAAATAAATGGAGAAACGAAGAAATAAACGGAGAAACGAACAAGGAAACGGAGAAACGAAGAAAGCTATGGAGAAACGAAGACAGAAACGGAGAAACGAACAAAGAAACGGAGAAACGAAGAAAGAAACGGAGAAATGAAGAATGAAACGGAGAAACGAAGAAAGAAACGGAGAAACGAAGAAAGAAACGGAGAAACGAGCAAAGAAACGGAGAAACGAAGAAGGAAACGCAGAAACGAAGAAAGAAACGGAGAAACGGAGAAAGAAACGGAGAAACGAAGAACGAAACGGAGTAACGAAGAAAGAAACGAAGAAACGAAGAAAGAAACGGAGAAACAGAGAAATAAATGGAGAAACGAAGAAATAAACGGAGAAACGAACAAGGAAACGGAGAAACGAAGAAAGCTACGGAGAAACGAAGACAGAAACGGAGAAACGAAGAAAGAAACGGAGAAACGAAGAAAGAAACGGAGAAACGGAGAAGTAAATGGAGAAACGAAGAAATAAACGGGGAAACGAACCAGGAAACGGAGAAACGAAGAAAGAAATGGAGAAAAAAAGAAAGAAATGGAGAAACGAAGAAAGAAACGGAGAAACGAAGAAAGAAACGGAGATACGAAGAAAGAAACGGAGAAACGAAGAAAGAAACGGAGAAACGAAGAAAGAAACGGAGAAACGAAGAAAGAAACGGAGAAACGAGCAAAGAAACGGAGAAACGAAGAAGGAAACGCAGAAACGAAGAAAGAAACGGAGAAACGGAGAAATAAATGGAGAAACGAAGAAATAAACGGACAAACGTACAAGGAACCGGAGAAACGAAGATAGAAACGGAGAAACGAAGATAGAAATGGAGAAACGAAGAAAGAAACGGAGAAACGAAGAAAGAAACGGAGAAACGAACAAAGAAACGGAGAAACGAAGAAAGAAACGGAGAAATGAAGAAAGAAACGGAGAAACGAAAAAAGAAACGGAGAATCGGAGAAATAAATGGAGAAACGAAGAAATAAACCGAGAAACGGAGAAAGAAACGGAGAAACGAACAAAGAAACGGAGAAACGAAGAAAGAAACGGAGAAACGATCAAAGAAACGGAGAAACGAACAAAGAATCGGAGAAACGAAGAAAGAAACGGAGAAACGCAGAAATAAATGGAGAAACGAAGAAATAAACTGAGAAACGAAGATAGAAACGGAGAAACGAAGAAATAAACGGAGAAACGAAGAAAGAAACGGAGAAACGGAGAAGTAAATGGAGAAACGAAGAAATAAACGGGGAAACGAACCAGGAAACGGAGAAACGAAGAAAGAAATGGAGAAAAAAAGAAAGAAATGGAGAAACGAAGAAAGAAACGGAGAAACGAAGAAAGAAACGGAGAAACGAAGAAAGAAACGGAGAAACGTAGAAAGAAACGGAGAAACGAAGAACGAAACGGAGTAACGAAGAAAGAAACGAAGAAACGAAGAAAGAAACGGAGAAACAGAGAAATAAATGGAGAAACGAAGAAATAAACGGAGAAACGAACAAGGAAACGGAGAAACGAAGAAAGCTACGGAGAAACGAAGACAGAAACGGAGAAACGAACAAAGAAACGGAGAAACGAAGAAAGAAACGGAGAAATGAAGAATGAAACGGAGAAACGAAGAAAGAAACGGAGAAACGAAGAAAGAAACGGAGAAACGAAGAAACAAACGGAGAAACGAAGAAAGAAACGGAGAAACGAAGAAAGAAACGGAGAAACGTAGAAAGAAACGGAGAAACGAAGAACGAAACGGAGTAACGAAGAAAGAAACGAAGAAACGAAGAAAGAAACGGAGAAACAGGGAAATAAATGGAGAAACGAAGAAATAAACGGAGAAACGAACAAGGAAACGGAGAAACGAAGAAAGCTACGGAGAAACGAAGACAGAAACGGAGAAACGAAGAAAGAAACGGAGAAACGAAGAAAGAAACGGAGAAACGGAGAAGTAAATGGAGAAACGAAGAAATAAACGGGGAAACGAACCAGGAAACGGAGAAACGAAGAAAGAAATGGAGAAAAAAAGAAAGAAATGGAGAAACGAAGAAAGAAACGGAGAAACGAAGAAAGAAACGGAGATACGAAGAAAGAAACGGAGAAACGAAGAAAGAAACGGAGAAACGAAGAAAGAAACGGAGAAACGAAGAAAGAAACGGAGAAACGAGCAAAGAAACGGAGAAACGAAGAAAGAAACGCAGAAACGAAGAAAGAAACGGAGAAACGGAGAAATAAATGGAGAAACGAAGAAATAAACGGACAAACGAACAAGGAACCGGAGAAACGAAGATAGAAACGGAGAAACGAAGATAGAAATGGAGAAACGAAGAAAGAAACGGAGAAACGAAGAAAGAAACGGAGAAACGAACAAAGAAACGGAGAAACGAAGAAAGAAACGGTGAAATGAAGAAAGAAACGGAGAAACGAAGAAAGAAACGGAGAATCGGAGAAATAAATGGAGAAACGAAGAAATAAACCGAGAAACGGAGAAAGAAACGGAGAAACGAACAAAGAAACGGAGAAACGAAGAAAGAAACGGAGAAACGATCAAAGAAACGGAGAAACGAACAAAGAATCGGAGAAACGAAGAAAGAAACGGAGAAACGTACAAAGAAACGGAGAAACGAACAAAGAAACGGAGAAACGAAGAAAGAAACGGAGAAACGGAGAATTAAATGGAGAAACGAAGAATGAAACGGAGAAACGAAGAAATAAACGGAGAAATGAAGAAAGAAACGGAGAAACAAAGAAAGAAACGGAGAAACGAACAAAGAAACGGAGAAACGAAGAAAGAAACGGAGAAATGAAGAATGAAACGGAGAAACGAAGAAAGAAACGGAGAAATAAATGGAGAAACGAAGATATAAACGGAGAAACGAAGAAAGAAACGGGGAAACGAAGAAAGAAACGGAGAAACGAAGAAAGAAACGGAGAAACGAAGAAAGAAACGGAGAAACGAAGAAAGAAACGGAGAAACGAAGAAAGAAACTGAGAAACGAAGAAAGAAACGGAGAAACGAAGAAAGAAACGGAGAAACGTAGAAAGAAACGGGGAAACGAAGAACGAAACGGAGTAACGAAGAAAGAAACGAAGAAACGAAGAAAGAAACGGAGAAACAGAGAAATAAATGGAGAAACGAAGAAATAAACGGAGAAACGAACAAGGAAACGGAGAAACGAAGAATGCTACGGGGAAACGAAGAAAGAAACGGAGAAACGGAGAAATAAATGGAGAAACGAAGAAATAAACGGAGAAACGAACCAGGAAACGGAGAAACGAAGAAAGAAATGGAGAAACGAAGAAAGAAATGGAGAAACGAAGAAAGAAACGGAGAAACGAAGAAAGAAACGGAGATACGAAGAAAGAAACGGTGAAACGAAGAAAGAAACGGAGAAACGAAGAAAGAAACGGAGATACGAAGAAAGAAACGGAGAAACGAAGAAACAAACGGAGAAACGAAGAAAGAAACGGAGAAACGAAGAAAGAAACGGAGAAACGAGCAAAGAAACGGAGAAACGAAGAAGGAAACGGAGAAACGAAGAAAGAAACGGAGAAACGGAGACATAAATGGAGAAACGGAGACATAAATGGAGAAACGAAGAAATAAACGGACAAACGAACAAGGAAACGGAGAAACGAAGATAGAAACGGAGAAACGAAGATAGAAATGGAGAAACGAAGAAAGAAACGGAGAAACGAAGGAAGAAACGGAGAAACGAACAAAGAAACGGAGAAACGAAGAAAGAAACGGAGAAAGAAGAAAGAAACGGAGAAACGAAGAAAGAAACGGAGAATCGGAGAAATAAATGGAGAAACGAAGAAATAAACCGAGAAACGGAGAAAGAAACGGAGAAACGAAGAAAGAAAAGGGGAAACGAAGAAAGAAACGGAGAAACGATCAAAGAAACGGAGAAACGAACAAAGAATCGGAGAAACGAAGAAAGAAACGGAGAAACGCAGAAATAAATGGAGAAACGAAGAAATAAACGGAGAAACGAAGGTAGAAACGGAGAAACGAAGAAATAAACGGAGAAACGAACAAAGAAACTGAGAAACGAAGAAAGAAACGTAGAAACGAACAAAGAAACGGAGAAACGAACAAAGAAACGGAGAATCGAAGAAAGAAACGGAGAAACGGAGAATTAAATGGAGAAACGAAGAATGAAACGGAGAAACGAAGAAATAAACGGAGAAATGAAGAAAGAAACGGAGAAACAAAGAAAGAAACGGAGAAACGAACAAAGAAACGGAGAAACGAAGAAAGAAACGGAGAAATGAAGAATGAAACGGAGAAACGAAGAAAGAAACGGAGAAATAAATGGAGAAACGAAGAAATAAACCGAGAAACGGAAAAAGAAACGGAGAAACGAACAAAGAAACGGAGAAACGAAGAAAGAAACGGGGAAACGAAGAAAGAAGCGGAGAAACGGAGAAAGAAACGGAGAAACGAAGAAAGAAACGGAGAAACGAAGATAGAAACGGAGAAACGAAGAAATAAACGGAGAAACGAACAAAGAAACTGAGAAACGAAGAAAGAAACGTAGAAACGAACAAAGAATCGGAGAAACGAAGAAAGAAACGGAGAAACGCAGAAATAAATGGAGAAACGAAGAAATAAACGGAGAAACGAAGATAGAAACGGAGAAACGAAGAAATAAACGGAGAAACGAACAAAGAAACTGAGAAACGAAGAAAGAAACGGAGAAACGAACAAAGAAACGGAGAAACGAACAAAGAAACGGAGAAACGAAGAAAGAAACGGAGAAACGAAGAAAGCAACGGAGAAACGAGCAAAGAAACGGAGAAACGAAGAAGGAAACGGGGAAACAAAGAAAGAAACGGAGAAACGGAGAAATAAATGGAGAAACGAAGAAATAAACGGACAAACAAACAAGGAAACGGAGAAACGAAGATAGAAACGGAGAAACGAAGATAGAAATGGAGAAACGAAGAAAGAAACGGAGAAACGAAGGAAGAAACGGAGAAACGAACAAAGAAACGGAGAAACGAAGAAAGAAACGGAGAAAGAAGAAAGAAACGGAGAAACGAAGAAAGAAACGGAGAATCGGAGAAATAAATGGAGAAACGAAGAAAGAAACGGAGAAACGCAGAAATAAATGGAGAAACGAAGAAATAAACGGAGAAACGAAGATAGAAACGGAGAAACGAAGAAATAAACGGAGAAACGAACAAAGAAACTGAGAAACGAAGAAAGAAACGGAGAAACTAACAAAGAAACGGAGAAACGAACAAAGAAACGGAGAAACGAAGAAAGAAACGGAGAAACGAAGAAAGAAACGGAGAAACGAGCAAAGAAACGGAGAAACGAAGAAGGAAACGGGGAAACAAAGAAAGAAACGGAGAAACGGAGAAATAAATGGAGAAACGAAGAAATAAACGGACAAACGAACAAGGAAACGGAGAAACGAAGATAGAAACGGAGATACGAAGAAAGAAACGGTGAAACGAAGAAAGAAACGGAGAAACGAAGAAAGAAACGGAGATACGAAGAAAGAAACGGAGAAACGAAGAAACAAACGGAGAAACGAAGAAAGAAACGGAGAAACGAAGAAAGAAACGGAGAAACGAGCAAAGAAACGGAGAAACGAAGAAGGAAACGGAGAAACGAAGAAAGAATTGGAGAAACGGAGACATAAATGGAGAAACGAAGAAATAAACGGACAAACGAACAAGGAAACGGAGAAACGAAGAAAGAAACGGAGAAACGAAGAAAGAATCGGAGAAACGAAGAAAGAAACAGAGAAACGGAGAAAGAAACGGAGAAACGAAGAAAGAAACGGAGAAACGAAGAAAGAAACAGAGAAACGGAGAAATAAATGGAGAAACGAAGAAATAAACGGAGAAACGAACCAGGAAACGGAGAAACGAAGAAAGAAACGGAGAAACGAAGAAAGGAACGGCGAAACGAAGGAAGAAACGGAGAAACGAAGAAAGAAACGGAGAAACGAAGAAAGAAACGGAGAATCGAACAAGGGAACGGAGAAACGAACAAAGAAACGGAGAAACGAAGAAAGAAACGGAGAATCGGAGAAATAAATGGAGTAACGAAGAAATAAACGGAGAAACGGAGAAATAAATTGAGAAACGAAGAACTAAACGGAGAAACGAACAAAGAAACGGAGAAACGAACAAAGAAACGGAGAAACGAACAAAGAAACGGAGAAACGAACAAAGAAACGGAGAAACGAACAAAGAAACGGAGAAACGAAGAAAGAAACGGAGAAACGGAGAAAAAATGGAGAAACGAAGAAAGAAACGGAGAAACGAAGAAAGAAACGGAGAAACGAAGAAAGAAACGGAGAAACGAAGAAAGAAACGGAGAAACGAAGAAAGAAACGGAGAAACGAAGATAGAAACGGGAAAACGAAGAAAGAAACGGAGAAACGAAGAAAGAAACGGAGAAACGAAGAAAGAAACGGAGAAACGAAGAAAGAAACGGAGAAACGAAGATAGAAACGGGGAAACGAAGAAAGAAACGGAGAAACGAAGAAAGAAACGGAGAAACGAAGAAAGAAACGGAGAAACGAAGAAAGATACGGAGAAACGAAGAAAGAAACGGAGAAACGAAGAAAGAAACGGAGAAACGAAGAAAGAAACGCAGAAACGAAGAAAGAAACGCAGAAACGAAGAAAGAAACGGAGAAACGAACAAAGAAACGGAGAATCGGAGAAATAAATGGAGAAACGAAGAAATAAACGGAGAAACGGAGAAATAAATGGAGAAACGAAGAAATAAACGCAGAAACGAACAAAGAAACGGAGAAACGAGCAAAAAAACGAAGAAACGAAAAAGAAACGGAGAAACGAAGAAAGAAACGGAGAAACGAAGAAACAAACGGAGGAACGAACAAAGAACCGGAGAAACGAAGAAAGAAACGGAGAAACGAAGAAAGAAACGCAGAAACGAAGAAAGAAACGGAGAAACGAAGAAAGGAACGGCGAAACGAAGGAAGAAACGGAGAAACGAAGAAAGAAACGGAGAAACGAAGAAGGAAACGGAGAAATAAATGGAGAAACGAAGAAATAAACGGAGAAACGAACAAGGAAACGGAGAAACGAAGAAAGAAATGGAGAAACGAAGAAAGAAACGGAGAAACGAAGAAAGAAACGGAGAAACGAACAAAGAAACGAAGAAACGAAAAAGAAACGGAGAAACGAAGAAAGAAACGGAGAAACGAAGAAACAAACGGAGGAACGAACAAAGAACCGGAGAAACGAAGAAAGAAACGAAGAAACGAAGAAAGAAACGGAGGAACGTAGAAATAAATGGAGAAACGAAGAAATAAACGGACAAATGGAGAAACGAAGAAAGAAACGGAGAAACGAAGAAAGAAACGGAGAAACGAAGAAAGAAACGGAGAAACGCAGAAAGAAACGGAGGAGCGTAGAAATAAATGGAGAAACGAAGAAATAAACGGACAAATGGAGAAACGAAGAAAGAAACGGAGAAACGAAGAAAGAAACGGAGAAACGAAGAAAGAAACGGAGAAACGAAGAAAGAAACAGGGAAACGGAGAAATAAATGGAGAAACGAAGAAATAAACGCAGAAACGAACAAAGAAACGGAGAAACGAGCAAAAAAACAAAGAAACGAAAAAGAAACGGAGTAACGAAGAAAGAAACGGAGAAACGAAGAAACAAACGGAGGAACGAACAAAGAACCGGAGAAACGAAGAAAGAAACGGAGAAACGAAGAAAGAAACGCAGAAACGAAGGAAGAAACGGAGAAACGAAGAAAGGAACGGCGAAACGAAGGAAGAAACGGAGAAACGAAGAAAGAAACGGAGAAACGAAGAAGGAAACGGAGAAATAAATGGAGAAACGAAGAAATAAACGGAGAAACGAACAAGGAAACGGAGAAACGAAGAAAGAAATGGAGAAACGAAGAAAGAAACGGAGAAACGAAGAAAGAAACGGAGGAACGAAGAAAGAAACGGAGAAACGAACAAAGAAACGAAGAAACGAAAAAGAAACGGAGAAACGAAGAAAGAAACGGAGAAACGAAGAAACAAACGGAGGAACGAACAAAGAACCGGAGAAACGAAGAAAGAAACGAAGAAACGAAGAAAGAAACGGAGGAACGTAGAAATAAATGGAGAAACGAAGAAATAAACGGACAAATGGAGAAACGAAGAAAGAAACGGAGAAACGAAGAAAGAAACGGAGAAACGAAGAAAGAAACGGAGAAACGCAGAAAGAAACGGAGGAGCGTAGAAATAAATGGAGAAACGAAGAAATAAACGGACAAATGGAGAAACGAAGAAAGAAACGGAGAAACGAAGAAAGAAACGGAGAAACGAAGAAAGAAACGGAGAAACGAAGAAAGAAACGGAGAAACGAAGAACGAAACAGAGAAACGGAGAAATAAATGGAGAAACGAAGAAATAAACGGACAAATGGAGAAACGAAGAAAGAAACGGAGAAACGAAGAAAGAAACGGAGAAACGAAGTAGGGAACGGAGAAATAAATGGAGAAACGAAGAAATAAACGGAGAAACGAACAAGGAAACGGAGAAACGAAGAAAGAAACGGAGAAACGAAGATAGAAACGGAGAAACGAAGAAAGAAATGGAGAATCGGAGAAATAAATGGAGAAACGAAGAAATAAACGGAGAAACGGAGAAATAAATGGAGAAACGAAGAAATAAACGCAGAAACGAACAAAGAAACGGAGAAACGAACAAAGAAACGGAGAAACGAAGAAAGAAACGGAGAAACGAAGATAGGAACGGAGAAACGAAGAAAGAAACGGAGAAACGAAGAAAGAAACGGAGATACAAACAAAGAAACGGAGAAACGAACAAAGAAACGGAGAAACGAAGAAAGAAACGAAGAAACGAAGAAAGAAACGGAGACATAAATGGAGAAACAAAGAAATAGCCGGAGAAACGAACAAGGAAACGGAGAAACGAAGAAAGAAACGGAGAAACGAAGAAAGAAACGGAGAAACGAAGAAAGAAACGGAGAAACGAAGAAAGAAACGCAGAAACGAAGAAAGAAACGGGGAAACGAACAAAGAAACGGAGAATCGGAGAAATAAATGGAGAAACGAAGAAAGAAACGGAGAAACGAAGAAAGAAACGGAGAAACGAAGAAAGAAACGGAGAAACGAAGAAAGAAACGGAGAAAAGAAGAAAGAAACGGAGAAACGAAGATAGAAACGGGAAAACGAAGAAAGAAACGGAGAAACGAAGAAAGATACGGAGAAACGAAGAAAGAAACGGAGAAACGAAGAAAGAAACGGAGAAACGAAGAAAGAAACGGAGAAACGAAGAAAGAAACGCAGAAACGAAGAAAGAAACGGAGAAACGAACAAAGAAACGGAGAATCGGAGAAATAAATGGAGAAACGAAGAAATAAACGGAGAAACGGAGAAATAAATGGAGAAACGAAGAAATAAACGCAGAAACGAACAAAGAAACGGAGAAACGAGCAAAAAAACGAAGAAACGAAAAAGAAACGGAGAAACGAAGAAAGAAACGGAGAAACGAGCAAAAAAACGAAGAAACGAAAAAGAAACGGAGAAACGAAGAAAGAAACGGAGAAACGAAGAAACAAACGGAGGAACGAACAAAGAACCGGAGAAACGAAGAAAGAAACGGAGAAACGAAGAAAGAAACGCAGAAACGAAGAAAGAAACGGAGAAACGAAGAAAGGAACGGCGAAACGAAGGAAGAAACGGAGAAACGAAGAAAGAAACGGAGAAACGAAGAAGGAAACGGAGAAATAAATGGAGAAACGAAGAAATAAACGGAGAAACGAACAAGGAAACGGAGAAACGAAGAAAGAAATGGAGAAACGAAGAAAGAAACGGAGAAACGAAGAAAGAAACGGAGAAACGAACAAAGAAACGAAGAAACGAAAAAGAAACGGAGAAACGAAGAAAGAAACGGAGAAACGAAGAAACAAACGGAGAAACGAACAAAGAACCGGAGAAACGAAGAAAGAAACGAAGAAACGAAGAAAGAAACGGAGGAACGTAGAAATAAATGGAGAAACGAAGAAATAAACGGACAAATGGAGAAACGAAGAAAGAAACGGAGAAACGAAGAAAGAAACGGAGAAACGAAGAAAGAAACGGAGAAACGAAGAAAGAAACGGAGAGACGCAGAAAGAAACGGAGGAGCGTAGAAATAAATGGAGAAACGAAGAAATAAACGGACAAATGGAGAAACGAAGAAAGAAACGGAGAAACGAAGAAAGAAACGGAGAAACGAAGAAAGAAACGGAGAAACGAAGAAAGAAACGGAGAAACGAAGAAAGAAACAGAGAAACGGAGAAATAAATGGAGAAACGAAGAAATAAACGGAGAAACGAACCAGGAAACGGAGAAACGAAGAAAGAAATGGAGAAACGAAGAAAGAAATGGAGAAACGAAGAAAGAAACGGAGAAACGAAGAAAGAAACGGAGAAACGAAGAAAGAAACGGAGAAACGAAGAAAGAAACAGAGAAACGAAGAAAGAAACGGAGAAACGAAGAAAGAAACGGAGAAGCGAAGAAAGAAACGGAGAAACGAAGAAAGAAACGGAGAAACGAAGAAAGAAACGGAGAAACGAAGAACGAAACAGGGAAACGGAGAAATAAATGGAGAAACGAAGAAATAAACGGAGAAACGAACCAGGAAACGGAGAAACGAAGAAAGAAATGGAGAAACGAAGAAAGAAATGGAGAAACGAAGAAAGAAACGGAGAAACGAAGAAAGAAACGGAGAAACGAAGAAAGAAACGGAGAAACGAAGAAAGAAACAGAGAAACGAAGAAAGAAACGGAGAAACGAAGAAAGAAACGCAGAAACGAAGAAAGAAACGGAGAAACGAAGAAAGGAACGGCGAAACGAAGGAAGAAACGGAGAAACGAAGAAAGAAACGGAGAAACGAAGAAGGAAACGGAGAAATAAATGGAGAAACGAAGAAATAAACGGAGAAACGAACAAGGAAACGGAGAAACGAAGAAAGAAATGGAGAAACGAAGAAAGAAACGGAGAAACGAAGAAAGAAACGGAGAAACGAAGAAAGAAACGGAGAAACGAAGAAAGAAACAGAGAAACGAAGAAAGAAACGGAGAAACGAAGAAAGAAACGGAGAAACGAAGAAAGAAACGCAGAAACGAAGAAAGAAACGGAGAAACGAAGAAAGGAACGGCGAAACGAAGGAAGAAACGGAGAAACGGAGAAATAAATGGAGAAACGAAGAAATAAACGGAGAAACGAACCAGGAAACGGAGAAACGAAGAAAGAAATGGAGAAATGAAGAAAGAAATGGAGAAACGAAGAAAGAAACGGAGAAACGAAGAAAGAAACGGAGAAACGAAGAAAGAAACGGAGAAACGAAGAAAGAAACAGAGAAACGAAGAAAGAAACGGAGAAACGAAGAAAGAAACGCAGAAACGAAGAAAGAAACGGAGAAACGAAGAAAGGAACGGCGAAACGAAGGAAGAAACGGAGAAACGAAGAAAGAAACGGAGAAACGAAGAAGGAAACGGAGAAATAAATGGAGAAACGAAGAAATAAACGGAGAAACGAACAAGGAAACGGAGAAACGAAGAAAGAAATGGAGAAACGAAGAAAGAAACGAAGAAACGAAAAAGAAACGGAGAAACGAAGAAAGAAACGGAGAAACGAAGAAACAAACGGAGAAACGAACAAAGAACCGGAGAAACGAAGAAAGAAACGAAGAAACGAAGAAAGAAACGGAGGAACGTAGAAATAAATGGAGAAACGAAGAAATAAACGGACAAATGGAGAAACGAAGAAAGAAACGGAGAAACGAAGAAAGAAACGGAGAAACGAAGAAAGAAACGGAGAAACGAAGAAAGAAACGGAGACACGCAGAAAGAAACGGAGGAGCGTAGAAATAAATGGAGAAACGAAGAAATAAACGGACAAATGGAGAAACGAAGAAAGAAACGGAGAAACGAAGAAAGAAACGGAGAAACGAAGAAAGAAACGGAGAAACGAAGAAAGAAACAGAGAAACGGAGAAATAAATGGAGAAACGAAGAAATAAACGGAGAAACGAACCAGGAAACGGAGAAACGAAGAAAGAAATGGAGAAACGAAGAAAGAAATGGAGAAACGAAGAAAGAAACGGAGAAACGAAGAAAGAAACGGAGAAACGAAGAAAGAAACGGAGAAACGAAGAAAGAAACAGAGAAACGAAGAAAGAAACGGAGAAACGAAGAAAGAAACGGAGAAACGAAGAAAGAAACGGAGAAACGAAGAAAGAAACGGAGAAACGAAGAAAGAAACGGAGAAACGAAGAACGAAACAGGGAAACGGAGAAATAAATGGAGAAACGAAGAAATAAACGGAGAAACGAAGAAAGAAATGGAGAAACGAAGAAAGAAATGGAGAAACGAAGAAAGAAACGGAGAAACGAAGAAAGAAACGGAGAAACGAAGAAAGAAACGGAGAAACGAAGAAAGAAACAGAGAAACGAAGAAAGAAACGGAGAAACGAAGAAAGAAACGCAGAAACGAAGAAAGAAACGGAGAAACGAAGAAAGGAACGGCGAAACGAAGGAAGAAACGGAGAAACGAAGAAAGAAACGGAGAAACGAAGAAGGAAACGGAGAAATAAATGGAGAAACGAAGAAATAAACGGAGAAACGAACAAGGAAACGGAGAAACGAAGAAAGAAATGGAGAAACGAAGAAAGAAACGGAGAAACGAAGAAAGAAACGGAGAAACGAAGAAAGAAACGGAGAAACGAAGAAAGAAACAGAGAAACGAAGAAAGAAACGGAGAAACGAAGAAAGAAACGGAGAAACGAAGAAAGAAGCGGAGAAACGAAGAAAGAAACGAAGAAACGAAGAAAGAAACGGAGGAACGTAGAAATAAATGGAGAAACGAAGAAATAAACGGACAAATGGAGAAACGAAGAAAGAAACGGAGAAACGAAGAAAGAAACGGAGAAACGAAGAAAGAAACGGAGAAACGCAGAAAGAAACGGAGGAGCGTAGAAATAAATGGAGAAACGAAGAAATAAACGGACAAATGGAGAAACGAAGAAAGAAACGGAGAAACGAAGAAAGAAACGGAGAAACGAAGAAGGAAACGGAGAAACGAAGAAAGAAACGGAGAAACGAAGAAAGAAACGGAGACACGAAGAAAGAAACAGAGAAACGGAGAAATAAATGGAGAAACGAAGAAATAAACGGAGAAACGAACCAGGAAACGGAGAAACGAAGAAAGAAATGGAGAAACGAAGAAAGAAACGGAGAAACGAAGAAAGAAACGGAGAAACGAAGAAAGAAACGGAGAAACGAAGAAAGAAACGGAGAAACGAAGAAAGAAACAGAGAAACGAAGAAAGAAACGGAGAAACGAAGAAAGAAACGGAGAAACGAAGAAAGAAACTGAGAAACGAAGAAAGAAACGGAGAAACGAAGAAAGAAACGGAGAAACGAAGATAGAAACGGGGAAACGAAGAAAGAAACGGAGAAACGAAGAAAGAAACGGAGAAACGAAGAAAGAAACGGAGAAACGAAGAAAGAAACGGAGAAACGAAGAAAGAAACGGAGAAACGAAGAAAGAAACGGAGAAACGAAGAAAGAAACGCAGAAACGAAGAAAGAAACGGAGAAACGAACAAAGAAACGGAGAATCGGAGAAATAAATGGAGAAACGAAGAAATAAACGGAGAAACGGAGAAATAAATGGAGAAGCGAAGAAATAAACCCAGAAACGAACAAAGAAACGGAGAAACGAGCAAAAAAACGAAGAAACGAAAAAGAAACGGAGAAACGAAGAAAGAAACGGAGAAACGAAGAAACAAACGGAGGAACGAACAAAGAACCGGAGAAACGAAGAAAGAAACGGAGAAACGAAGAAAGAAACGCAGAAACGAAGAAAGAAACGGAGAAACGAAGAAAGGAACGGCGAAACGAAGGAAGAAACGGAGAAACGAAGAAAGAAACGGAGAAACGAAGAAGGAAACGGAGAAATAAATGGAGAAACGAAGAAATAAACGGAGAAACGAACAAGGAAACGGAGAAACGAAGAAAGAAACGGAGAAACGAAGAAAGAAACGGAGAAACGAAGAAAGAAACGGAGAAACGAAGAAAGAAACAGAGAAACGGAGAAATAAATGGAGAAACGAAGAAATAAACGGAGAAACGAAGAAAGAAACGCAGAAACGAAGAAAGAAACGGAGAAACGAACAAAGAAACGGAGAATCGGAGAAATAAATGGAGAAACGAAGAAATAAACGGAGAAACGGAGAAATAAATGGAGAAACGAAGAAATAAACGGAGAAACGAAGAAAGAAACGGAGAAATGAAGAAAGAAACGGAGAAACGAAGAAAGAAACGGGGAAACGAAGAAAGAAACGGAGAAACGAAGAAATAAATGGAGAAACGAAGAAATAAACGGAAAAACGAACAAGAAAACGGAGAAACGAAGATAGAAACGGAGAAACGAAGATAGAAATGGAGAAACGAAGAAAGAAACGGAGAAACGAAGAAAGAAACGGAGAAACGGAGAAATAAATGGAGAAACGAAGAAATAAACGGAGAAACGAACCAGGAAACGGAGAAACGAAGATAGAAACGGAGAAACGAAGATAGAAATGGAGAAACGAAGAAAGAAACGGAGAAACGAAGAAAGAAACGGGGAAACGGAGAAATAAATGGAGAAACGAAGAAATAAACGGAGAAACGAACCAGGAAACGGAGAAACGAAGATAGAAACGGAGAAACGAAGACAGAAATGGAGAAACGAAGAAAGAAACGGAGAAACGAAGAAAGAAACGGAGAAACGAACAAAGAAACGGAGAAACGAAGAAAGAAACGGAGAAATGAAGAAAGAAACGGAGAAACGAAGAAAGAAACGGAGAAACGAAGAAAGAAACGGAGATACGAAGAAAGAAACGGAGAAACGAAGAAAGAAACGGAGAAACGAAGAAAGAAACGGAGAAACGAGCAAAGAAACGGAGAAACGAAGAAGGAAACGGAGAAACGAAGAAAGAAACGGAGAAACGAAGAAATAAATGGAGAAACGAAGAAATAAACGGAAAAACGAACAAGAAAACGGAGAAACGAAGATAGAAACGGAGAAACGAAGATAGAAATGGAGAAACGAAGACAGAAACGGAGAAACGAAGAAAGAAACGGAGAAACGAAGAAAGAAACGGAGAAACGGAGAAATAAATGGAGAAACGAAGAAATAAACGGACAAATGGAGAAACGAAGAAAGAAACGGAGAAACGAACAAAGAAACGGAGAAACGAAGAAAGAAACGGAGAAACGAAGAAAGAAACACAGAAACGAAGAAAGAAACGGAGAAACGAAGAAAGAAACGGAGAATCGGAGAAATAAATGGAGAAACGAAGAAATAAACGGAGAAACGGAGAAATAAATGGAGAAACGAAGAAATAAACGGAGAAACGAAGAAAGAAACGGAGAAACGAAGAAAGCCACGGAGAAACGAAGACAGAAACGGAGAAACGAAGAAAGAAACGGAGAAACGAAGAAAGAAACGGAGAAACGAAGAAAGAAACGGAGAAACGTAGAAAGAAACGGAGAAACGAAGAACGAAACGGAGTAACGAAGAAAGAAACGAAGAAACGAAGAAAGAAACGGAGACATAAATGGAGAAACAAACTAATAAACGGAGAAACGAACAAGGAAACGGAGAAACGAAAAAAGAAACGGAGAAACGAAGAAAGAAACGCAGAAACGAAGAAAGAAACGCAGAAACGAAGAAAGGAACGGCGAAACGAAGGAAGAAACGGAGAAACGAAGAAAGAAACGGAGAAACGAAGAAGGAAACGGAGAAATAAATGGAGAAACGAAGAAATAAACGGAGAAACGAACAAGGAAACGGAGAAACGAAGAAAGAAACGGAGAAACGAAGATAGAAACGGAGAAACGAAGAAAGAAACGGAGAAACGAAGAAAGAAACGGAGAAACGAAGAAATAAATGGAGAAACGAAGAAATAAACGGAAAAACGAACAAGAAAACGGAGAAACGAAGATAGAAACGGAGAAACGAAGATAGAAACGGAGAAACGAAGACAGAAATGGAGAAACGAAGAAAGAAACGGAGAAACGAAGAAAGAAACGGAGAAACGAACAAAGAAACGGAGAAACGAAGAAAGAAACGGAGAAATGAAGAAAGAAACGGAGAAACGAAGTAAGAAACGGAGAAACGAAGAAAGAAACGGAGATACGAAGAAAGAAACGGAGAAACGAAGAAAGAAACGGATAAACGAAGAAAGAAACGGAGAAACCAGCAAAGAAACGGAGAAACGAAGAAGGAAACGGAGAAACGAAGAAAGAAACGGAGAAACGAAGAAATAAATGGAGAAACGAAGAAATAAACGGAAAAACGAACAAGAAAACGGAGAAACGAAGATAGAAACGGAGAAACGAAGATAGAAATGGAGAAACGAAGAAAGAAACGGAGAAACGAAGAAAGAAACGGAGAAACGAACAAAGAAACGGAGAAACGAAGAAAGAAACGGAGAAATGAAGAAAGAAACGGAGAAACGAAGAAAGAAACGGAGAATCGGAGAAATAAATGGAGAAACGAAGAAATAAACCGAGAAACGGAGAAAGAAACGGAGAAACGAACAAAGAAACGGAGAAACGAACAAAGAAACGGAGAAACGATCAAAGAAACGGAGAAACGAACAAACAATCGGAGAAACGAAGAAAGAAACGGAGAAACGCAGAAATAAATGGAGAAACGAAGAAATAAACGGAGAAACGAAGATAGAAACGGAGAAACGAAGAAATAAACGGAGAAACGAACAAAGAAACTGAGAAACGAACAAAGAAACGGAGAAACGAACAAAGAAACAGAGAAACGGACAAAGAAACGGAGAAACGAAGAAAGAAACGGAGAAACGGAGAATTAAATGGAGAAACGAAGAATGAAACGGAGAAACGAGGAAATAAACGGAGAAATGAAGAAAGAAACGGAGAAGCGAAGAAAGAAACGGAGAAACGAATAAAGAAACGGAGAAACGAGCAAAGAAACGGAGAAACGAAGAAGGAAACGGAGAAACGAAGAAAGAAACGGAGAAACGAAGAAATAAATGGAGAAACGAAGAAATAAACGGAAAAACGAACAAGAAAACGGAGAAACGAAGATAGAAACGGAGAAACGAAGATAGAAATGGAGAAACGAAGAAAGAAACGGAGAAACGAAGAAAGAAACGGAGAAACGGAGAAATAAATGGAGAAACGAAGAAATAAACGGACAAATGGAGAAACGAAGAAAGAAACGGAGAAACGAACAAAGAAACGGAGAAACGAAGAAAGAAACGGAGAAACGAAGAAAGAAACACAGAAACGAAGAAAGAAACGGAGAAACGAAGAAAGAAACGGAGAATCGGAGAAATAAATGGAGAAACGAAGAAATAAACGGAGAAACGGAGAAATAAATGGAGAAACGAAGAAATAAATGGAGAAACGAAGAAATAAACGGAAAAACGAACAAGAAAACGGAGAAACGAAGATAGAAACGGAGAAACGAAGATAGAAATGGAGAAACGAAGAAAGAAACGGAGAAACGAAGAAAGAAACGGAGAAACGAACAAAGAAACGGAGAAACGAAGAAAGAAACGGAGAAATGAAGAAAGAAACGGAGAAACGAAGAAAGAAACGGAGAATCGGAGAAATAAATGGAGAAACGAAGAAATAAACCGAGAAACGGGGAAAGAAACGGAGAAACGAAGAAAGAAACGAAGAAACGAAGAAAGAAACGGAGACATAAATGGAGAAACAATCTAATAAACGGAGAAACGAACAAGGAAACGGAGAAACGAAAAAAGAAACGGAGAAACGAAGAAGGAAACGGAGAAATAAATGGAGAAACGAAGAAATAAACGGAGAAACGAACAAGGAAACGGAGAAACGAAGAAAGAAACGGAGAAACGAAGATAGAAACGGAGAAACGAAGAAAGAAACGGAGAAACGAAGAAAGAAACGGAGAAACGAAGAAATAAATGGAGAAACGAAGAAATAAACGGAAAAACGAACAAGAAAACGGAGAAACGAAGATAGAAACGGAGAAACGAAGAAAGAAACGGAGAGACGGAGAAATAAATGGAGAAACGAAGAAATAAACGGAGAAACGAACCAGGAAACGGAGAAACGAAGAAAGAAACGGAGAAACGAAGAAAGAAACGGAGAAACGAAGAAAGAAACGGAGAAACGAAGAAAGAAACGGAGAAAAGAAGAAAGAAACGGAGAAACGAAGATAGAAACGGGAAAACGAAGAAAGAAACGGAGAAACGAAGAAAGAAACGGAGAAACGGAGAAAGAAACGGAGAAACGAAGAAAGAAACGGAGAAACGAAGATAGAAACGGGAAAACGAAGAAAGAAACGGAGAAACGAAGAAAGAAACGGAGAAACGAAGAAAGAAACGGAGAAACGAAGAAAGATACGGAGAAACGAAGAAAGAAACGGAGAAACGAAGAAAGAAACGGAGAAACGAAGAAAGAAACGGAGAAACGAAGAAAGAAACGCAGAAACGAAGAAAGAAACGGAGAAACGAACAAAGAAACGGAGAATCGGAGAAATAAATGGAGAAACGAAGAAATAAACGGAGAAACGGAGAAATAAATGGAGAAACGAAGAAATAAACGCAGAAACGAACAAAGAAACGGAGAAACGAGCAAAAAAACGAAGAAACGAAAAAGAAACGGAGAAACGAAGAAAGAAACGGAGAAACGAGCAAAAAAACGAAGAAACGAAAAAGAAACGGAGAAACGAAGAAAGAAACGGAGAAACGAAGAAACAAACGGAGGAACGAACAAAGAACCGGAGAAACGAAGAAAGAAACGGAGAAACGAAGAAAGAAACGCAGAAACGAAGAAAGAAACGGAGAAACGAAGAAAGGAACGGCGAAACGAAGGAAGAAACGGAGAAACGAAGAAAGAAACGGAGAAACGAAGAAGGAAACGGAGAAATAAATGGAGAAACGAAGAAATAAACGGAGAAACGAACAAGGAAACGGAGAAACGAAGAAAGAAATGGAGAAACGAAGAAAGAAACGGAGAAACGAAGAAAGAAACGGAGAAACGAACAAAGAAACGGAGAAACGAAGAAACAAACGGAGAAACGAACAAAGAACCGGAGAAACGAAGAAAGAAACGAAGAAACGAAGAAAGAAACGGAGGAACGTAGAAATAAATGGAGAAACGAAGAAATAAACGGACAAATGGAGAAACGAAGAAAGAAACGGAGAAACGAAGAAAGAAACGGAGAAACGAAGAAAGAAACGGAGAAACGAAGAAAGAAACGGAGAAACGAAGAAAGAAACGGAGAAACGCAGAAAGAAACGGAGGAGCGTAGAAATAAATGGAGAAACGAAGAAATAAACGGACAAATGGAGAAACGAAGAAAGAAACGGAGAAACGAAGAAAGAAACGGAGAAACGAAGAAAGAAACGGAGAAACGAAGAAAGAAACAGAGAAACGGAGAAATAAATGGAGAAACGAAGAAATAAACGGAGAAACGAACCAGGAAACGGAGAAACGAAGAAAGAAATGGAGAAACGAAGAAAGAAATGGAGAAACGAAGAAAGAAACGGAGAAACGAAGAAAGAAACGGAGAAACGAAGAAAGAAACGGAGAAACGAAGAAAGAAACAGATAAACGAAGAAAGAAACGGAGAAACGAAGAAAGAAACGGAGAAACGAAGAAAGAAACGGAGAAACGAAGAAAGAAACGGAGAAACGAAGAAAGAAACGGAGAAACGAAGAACGAAACAGGGAAACGGAGAAATAAATGGAGAAACGAAGAAATAAACGGAGAAACGAACCAGGAAACGGAGAAACGAAGAAAGAAATGGAGAAACGAAGAAAGAAATGGAGAAACGAAGAAAGAAACGGAGAAACGAAGAAAGAAACGGAGAAACGAAGAAAGAAACGGAGAAACGAAGAAAGAAACAGAGAAACGAAGAAAGAAACGGAGAAACGAAGAAAGAAACGCAGAAACGAAGAAAGAAACGGAGAAACGAAGAAAGGAACGGCGAAACGAAGGAAGAAACGGAGAAACGAAGAAAGAAACGGAGAAACGAAGAAGGAAACGGAGAAATAAATGGAGAAACGAAGAAATAAACGGAGAAACGAACAAGGAAACGGAGAAACGAAGAAAGAAATGGAGAAACGAAGAAAGAAACGGAGAAACGAAGAAAGAAACGGAGAAACGAAGAAAGAAACGGAGAAACGAAGAAAGAAACAGAGAAACGAAGAAAGAAACGGAGAAACGAAGAAAGAAACGGAGAAACGAAGAAAGAAACGCAGAAACGAAGAAAGAAACGGAGAAACGAAGAAAGGAACGGCGAAACGAAGGAAGAAACGGAGAAACGGAGAAATAAATGGAGAAACGAAGAAATAAACGGAGAAACGAACCAGGAAACGGAGAAACGAAGAAAGAAATGGAGAAATGAAGAAAGAAATGGAGAAACGAAGAAAGAAACGGAGAAACGAAGAAAGAAACGGAGAAACGAAGAAAGAAACGGAGAAACGAAGAAAGAAACAGAGAAACGAAGAAAGAAACGGAGAAACGAAGAAAGAAACGCAGAAACGAAGAAAGAAACGGAGAAACGAAGAAAGGAACGGCGAAACGAAGGAAGAAACGGAGAAACGAAGAAAGAAACGGAGAAACGAAGAAGGAAACGGAGAAATAAATGGAGAAACGAAGAAATAAACGGAGAAACGAACAAGGAAACGGAGAAACGAAGAAAGAAATGGAGAAACGAAGAAAGAAACGAAGAAACGAAAAAGAAACGGAGAAACGAAGAAAGAAACGGAGAAACGAAGAAACAAACGGAGAAACGAACAAAGAACCGGAGAAACGAAGAAAGAAACGAAGAAACGAAGAAAGAAACGGAGAAACGAACAAAGAAACGGAGAATCGGAGAAATAAATGGAGAAACGAAGAAATAAACGGAGAAACGGAGAAATAAATGGAGAAGCGAAGAAATAAACCCAGAAACGAACAAAGAAACGGAGAAACGAGCAAAAAAACGAAGAAACGAAAAAGAAACGGAGAAACGAAGAAAGAAACGGAGAAACGAAGAAGGAAACGGAGAAATAAATGGAGAAACGAAGAAATAAACGGAGAAACGAACAAGGAAACGGAGAAACGAAGAAAGAAACGGAGAAACGAAGAAAGAAACGGAGAAACGAAGAAAGAAACGGAGAAACGAAGAAAGAAACAGAGAAACGGAGAAATAAATGGAGAAACGAAGAAATAAACGGAGAAACGAAGAAAGAAACGCAGAAACGAAGAAAGAAACGGAGAAACGAACAAAGAAACGGAGAATCGGAGAAATAAATGGAGAAACGAAGTAATAAACGGAGAAACGGAGAAATAAATGGAGAAACGAAGAAATAAACGGAGAAACGAAGAAAGAAACGGAGAAATGAAGAAAGAAACGGAGAAACGAAGAAAGAAACGGGGAAACGAAGAAAGAAACGGAGAAACGAAGAAATAAATGGAGAAACGAAGAAATAAACGGAAAAACGAACAAGAAAACGGAGAAACGAAGATAGAAACGGAGAAACGAAGATAGAAATGGAGAAACGAAGAAAGAAACGGAGAAACGAAGAAAGAAACGGAGAAACGGAGAAATAAATGGAGAAACGAAGAAATAAATGGAGAAACGAACCAGGAAACGGAGAAACGAAGATAGAAACGGAGAAACGAAGATAGAAATGGAGAAACGAAGAAAGAAACGGAGAAACGAAGAAAGAAACGGGGAAACGGAGAAATAAATGGAGAAACGAAGAAATAAACGGAGAAACGAACCAGGAAACGGAGAAACGAAGATAGAAACGGAGAAACGAAGACAGAAATGGAGAAACGAAGAAAGAAACGGAGAAACGAAGAAAGAAACGGAGAAACGAAGAAAGAAACGGAGAAACGAAGAAAGAAACGGAGAAATGAAGAAAGAAACGGAGAAACGAAGAAAGAAACGGAGAAACGAAGAAAGAAACGGAGATACGAAGAAAGAAACGGAGAAACGAAGAAAGAAACGGAGAAACGAAGAAAGAAACGGAGAAACGAGCAAAGAAACGGAGAAACGAAGAAGGAAACGGAGAAACGAAGAAAGAAACGGAGAAACGAAGAAATAAATGGAGAAACGAAGAAATAAACGGAAAAACGAACAAGAAAACGGAGAAACGAAGATAGAAACGGAGAAACGAAGATAGAAATGGAGAAACGAAGACAGAAACGGAGAAACGAAGAAAGAAACGGAGAAACGAAGAAAGAAACGGAGAAACGGAGAAATAAATGGAGAAACGAAGAAATAAACGGACAAATGGAGAAACGAAGAAAGAAACGGAGAAACGAACAAAGAAACGGAGAAACGAATAAAGAAACGGAGAAACGAAGAAAGAAACACAGAAACGAAGAAAGAAACGGAGAAACGAAGAAAGAAACGGAGAATCGGAGAAATAAATGGAGAAACGAAGAAATAAACGGAGAAACGGAGAAATAAATGGAGAAACGAAGAAATAAACGGAGAAACGAAGAAATAAATGGAGAAACGAAGAAATAAACGGAGAAACGAACCAGGAAACGGAGAAACGAAGATAGAAACGGAGAAACGAAGAAAGAAACGGAGAAACGAAGAAAGAAACGGAGAAACGAAGAAAGAAACGGAGAAACGAACAAAGAAACGGAGAAACGAAGAAAGAAACGGAGAAATGAAGAAAGAAACGGAGAAACGAAGTAAGAAACGGAGAAACGAAGAAAGAAACGGAGATACGAAGAAAGAAACGGAGAAACGAAGAAAGAAACGGATAAACGAAGAAAGAAACGGAGAAACCAGCAAAGAAACGGAGAAACGAAGAAGGAAACGGAGAAACGAAGAAAGAAACGGAGAAACGAAGAAATAAATGGAGAAACGAAGAAATAAACGGAAAAACGAACAAGAAAACGGAGAAACGAAGATAGAAACGGAGAAACGAAGATAGAAATGGAGAAACGAAGAAAGAAACGGAGAAACGAAGAAAGAAACGGAGAAACGAACAAAGAAACGGAGAAACGAAGAAAGAAACGGAGAAATGAAGAAAGAAACGGAGAAACGAAGAAAGAAACGGAGAATCGGAGAAATAAATGGAGAAACGAAGAAATAAACCGAGAAACGGAGAAAGAAACGGAGAAACGAACAAAGAAACGGAGAAACGAACAAAGAAACGGAGAAACGATCAAAGAAACGGAGAAACGATCAAACAATCGGAGAAACGAAGAAAGAAACGGAGAAACGCAGAAATAAATGGAGAAACGAAGAAATAAACGGAGAAACGAAGATAGAAACGGAGAAACGAAGAAATAAACGGAGAAACGAACAAAGAAACTGAGAAACGAACAAAGAAACGGAGAAACGAACAAAGAAACAGAGAAACGGACAAAGAAACGGAGAAACGAAGAAAGAAACGGAGAAACGGAGAATTAAATGGAGAAACGAAGAATGAAACGGAGAAACGAGGAAATAAACGGAGAAATGAAGAAAGAAACGGAGAAGCGAAGAAAGAAACGGAGAAACGAATAAAGAAACGGAGAAACGAGCAAAGAAACGGAGAAACGAAGAAGGAAACGGAGAAACGAAGAAAGAAACGGAGAAACGAAGAAATAAATGGAGAAACGAAGAAATAAACGGAAAAACGAACAAGAAAACGGAGAAACGAAGATAGAAACGGAGAAACGAAGATAGAAATGGAGAAACGAAGAAAGAAACGGAGAAACGAAGAAAGAAACGGAGAAACGGAGAAATAAATGGAGAAACGAAGAAATAAACGGACAAATGGAGAAACGAAGAAAGAAACGGAGAAACGAACAAAGAAACGGAGAAACGAAGAAAGAAACGGAGAAACGAAGAAAGAAACACAGAAACGAAGAAAGAAACGGAGAAACGAAGAAAGAAACGGAGAATCGGAGAAATAAATGGAGAAACGAAGAAATAAACGGAGAAACGGAGAAATAAATGGAGAAACGAAGAAATAAATGGAGAAACGAAGAAATAAACGGAAAAACGAACAAGAAAACGGAGAAACGAAGATAGAAACGGAGAAACGAAGATAGGAATGGAGAAACGAAGAAAGAAACGGAGAAACGAAGAAAGAAACGGAGAAACGAACAAAGAAACGGAGAAACGAAGAAAGAAACGGAGAAATGAAGAAAGAAACGGAGAAACGAAGAAAGAAACGGAGAATCGGAGAAATAAATGGAGAAACGAAGAAATAAACCGAGAAACGAACAAGGAAACGGAGAAACGAAGAAAGAAACGGAGAAACGAAGATAGAAACGGAGAAACGAAGAAAGAAACGGAGAAACGAAGAAAGAAACGGAGAAACGAAGAAATAAATGGAGAAACGAAGAAATAAACGGAAAAACGAACAAGAAAACGGAGAAACGAAGATAGAAACGGAGAAACGAAGAAAGAAACGGAGAGACGGAGAAATAAATGGAGAAACGAAGAAATAAACGGAGAAACGAACCAGGAAACGGAGAAACGAAGATAGAAACGGAGAAACGAAGACAGAAATGGAGAAACGAAGAAAGAAACGGAGAAACGAAGAAAGAAACGGAGAAACGAACAAAGAAACGGAGAAACGAAGAAAGAAACGGAGAAATGAAGAAAGAAACGGAGAAACGAAGTAAGAAACGGAGAAACGAAGAAAGAAACGGAGATACGAAGAAAGAAACGGAGAAACGAAGAAAGAAACGGATAAACGAAGAAAGAAACGGAGAAACCAGCAAAGAAACGGAGAAACGAAGAAGGAAACGGAGAAACGAAGAAAGAAACGGAGAAACGAAGAAATAAATGGAGAAACGAAGAAATAAACGGAAAAACGAACAAGAAAACGGAGAAACGAAGATAGAAACGGTGAAACGAAGATAGAAATGGAGAAACGAAGAAAGAAACGGAGAAACGAAGAAAGAAACGGAGAAACGGAGAAATAAATGGAGAAACGAAGAAATAAACGGACAAATGGAGAAACGAAGAAAGAAACGGAGAAATGAAGAAAGAAACGGAGAAACGAAGAAAGAAACGGAGAAACGAATAAAGAAACGGAGAAACGAGCAAAGAAACGGAGAAACGAAGAAGGAAACGGAGAAACGAAGAAAGAAACGGAGAAACGAAGAAATAAATGGAGAAACGAAGAAATAAACGGAAAAACGAACAAGAAAACGGAGAAACGAAGATAGAAACGGAGAAACGAAGATAGAAATGGAGAAACGAAGAAAGAAACGGAGAGACGGAGAAATAAATGGAGAAACGAAGAAATAAACGGAGAAACGAACCAGGAAACGGAGAAACGAAGATAGAAACGGAGAAACGAAGACAGAAATGGAGAAACGAAGAAAGAAACGGAGAAACGAAGAAAGAAACGGAGAAACGAAGATAGAAACGGAGAAACGAAGACAGAAATGGAGAAACGAAGAAAGAAACGGAGAAACGAAGAAAGAAACGGAGAAACGAACAAAGAAACGGAGAAACGAAGAAAGAAACGGAGAAATGAAGAAAGAAACGGAGAAACGAAGTAAGAAACGGAGAAACGAAGAAAGAAACGGAGATACGAAGAAAGAAACGGAGAAACGAAGAAAGAAACGGATAAACGAAGAAAGAAACGGAGAAACCAGCAAAGAAACGGAGAAACGAAGAAGGAAACGGAGAAACGAAGAAAGAAACGGAGAAACGAAGAAATAAATGGAGAAACGAAGAAATAAACGGAAAAACGAACAAGAAAACGGAGAAACGAAGATAGAAACGGAGAAACGAAGATAGAAATGGAGAAACGAAGAAAGAAACGGAGAAACGAAGAAAGAAACGGAGAAACGGAGAAATAAATGGAGAAACGAAGAAATAAACGGACAAATGGAGAAACGAAGAAAGAAACGGAGAAATGAAGAAAGAAACGGAGAAACGAAGAAAGAAACGGAGAAACGAATAAAGAAACGGAGAAACGAGCAAAGAAACGGAGAAACGAAGAAGGAAACGGAGAAACGAAGAAAGAAACGGAGAAACGAAGAAATAAATGGAGAAACGAAGAAATAAACGGAAAAACGAACAAGAAAACGGAGAAACGAAGATAGAAACGGAGAAACGAAGATAGAAATGGAGAAACGAAGAAAGAAACGGAGAAACGAAGAAAGAAACGGAGAAACGGAGAAATAAATGGAGAAACGAAGAAATAAACGGACAAATGGAGAAACGAAGAAAGAAACGGAGAAACGAACAAAGAAACGGAGAAACGAAGAAAGAAACGGAGAAACGAAGAAAGAAACACAGAAACGAAGAAAGAAACGGAGAAACGAAGAAAGAAACGGAGAATCGGAGAAATAAATGGAGAAACGAAGAAATAAACGGAGAAATAAATGGAGAAACGAAGAAATAAATGGAGAAACGAAGAAATAAACGGAAAAACGAACAAGAAAACGGAGAAACGAAGATAGAAACGGAGAAACGAAGATAGAAATGGAGAAACGAAGAAAGAAACGGAGAAACGAAGAAAGAAACGGAGAAACGAAGAAAGAAACGGAGAAACGAAGAAAGAAACGGAGAAATGAAGAAAGAAACGGAGAAACGAAGAAAGAAACGGAGAATCGGAGAAATAAATGGACAAACGAAGAAATAAACCGAGAAACGGAGAAAGAAACGGAGAAACGAACAAAGAAACGGAGAAACGAACAAAGAAACGGAGAAACGATCAATGAAACGGAGAAACGAACAAACAATCGGAGAAACGAAGAAAGAAACGGAGAAACGCAGAAATAAATGGAGAAACGAAGAAATAAACGGAGAAACGAAGATAGAAACGGAGAAACGAAGAAATAAACGGAGAAACGAACAAAGAAACTGAGAAACGAACAAAGAAACGGAGAAACGAACAAAGAAACAGAGAAACGGACAAAGAAACGGAGAAACGAACAAAGAAACAGAGAAACGGACAAAGAAACGGAGAAACGAAGAAAGAAACGGAGAAACGGAGAAATAAATGGAGAAACGAACAAGAAAACGGAGAAACGAAGATAGAAACGGAGAAACGAAGATAGAAACGGAGAAACGAAGAAAGAAACGGAGAAACGAAGAAAGAGACGTAGAAATGAAGAAAGAAACGGAGAAACGAAGAAAGAAACGGAGAATCGGAGAAATAAATGGAGAAACGAAGAAATAAACCGAGAAACGGAGAAAGAAACGGAGAAACGAACAAAGAAACGGAGAAACGAACAAAGAAACGGAGAAACGATCAAAGAAACGGAGAAACGAACAAACAATCGGAGAAACGAAGAAAGAAACGGAGAAACGCAGAAATAAATGGAGAAACGAAGAAATAAACGGAGAAACGAAGATAGAAACGGAGAAACGAAGAAATAAACGGAGAAACGAACAAAGAAACTGAGAAACGAACAAAGAAACGGAGAAACGAACAAAGAAACAGAGAAACGGACAAAGAAACGGAGAAACGAAGAAAGAAACGGAGAAACGGAGAATTAAATGGAGAAACGAAGAATGAAACGGAGAAACGAGGAAATAAACGGAGAAATGAAGAAAGAAACGGAGAAACAAAGAAAGAAACGGAGAAACGAACAAAAAAACGGAGAAACGAAGAAAGAAACGGAGAAATGAAGAATGAAACGGAGAACCGAAGAAAGAAACGGAGAAATAAATGGAGAAACGGAGAAAGAAACGGAGAAACGAAGAAAGAAACGGAGAAACGAAGAAAGAAACGGAGAAACGAGGAAAGAAACTGAGAAACGAAGAAAGAAACGGAGAATCGGAGAAATAAATGGAGAAACGAAGAAATAGACCGAGAAACGGAGAAAGAAACGGAGAAACGAAGAAAGAAACGAAGAAAGAAACGGAGTAACGAAGAAAGAAACGGAGAAACGAGGAAAGAAACTGAGAAACGAAGAAAGAAACGGAGAATCGGAGAAATAAATGGAGAAACGAAGAAATAGACCGAGAAACGGAGAAAGAAACGGAGGAACGAAGAAAGAAACGGAGAAACGAAGAAAGAAACGGAGTAACGAAGAAGGAAACGGAGAAACGAAGAAAGAAACGGAGAAACGAAGAAATAAATGGAGAAACGAAGAAATAAACGGACAAACGAACAAGGAAACGGAGAAACGAAGATAGAAACGGAGAAACGAAGATAGAAATGGAGAAACGAAGAAAGAAACGGAGAAACGAAGAAAGAAACGGAGAAACGAACAAAGAAACGGAGAAACGAAGAAAGAAACGGAGAAACGGAGAATTAAATGGAGAAACGAAGAATGAAACGGAGAAACGAGGAAATAAACGGAAAAATGAAGACGGAAATGGAGAAACAAAGAAAGAAACGGAGAAACGAACAAAGAAACGGAGAAACGAAGAAAGAAACGGAGAAATGAAGAATGAAACGGAGAACCGAAGAAAGAAACGGAGAAATAAATGGAGAAACGAAGAAAGAAACGGAGAAACGAAGAAAGAAACGGAGAAACGAAGAAAGAAACGGAGAAACGAGGAAAGAAACTGAGAAACGAAGAAATAAACGGAGAATCGGAGAAAGAAACGGAGAAACGAAGAAAGAAACTGAGAAACGAAGAAAGAAACGGAGAATCGGAGAAATAAATGGAGAAACGGAGAAATAAATGGAGAAACGAAGAAATAAACGGGGAAACGAAGAAAGAAACGGAGGAACGGAGAAATAAACGGAGAAACGAAGAAATAAACGGAGAAACGAAGAAAGAAACGGAGAAACGAAGAAAGAAACGGAGAAACGAACAAAGAAACGGAGAAACGAAGAAAGAAACGGAGAAACGGAGAAATAGACCGAGAAACGAAGAAATAGACCGAGAAACGGAGAAAGAAACGAAGAAACGAACAAAGAAACGGAGAAACGACGAAAGAAACGGAGAATCGAACAAGGGAACGGAGAAACGAACAAAGAAACGGAGAAACGAAGAAAGAAACGGAGAATCGGAGAAATAAATGGAGAAACGAAGAAATAAACGGAGAAACGAAGAAAGAAACGGAGAAACGTAGAAACGAACAAAGAAACGGAGAAACGAACAAAGAAACGGAGAAACGAACAAAGAAACGGAGAAACGGAAAAATAAATGGAGAAACGGAGAAATAAATGGAGAAACGAAGAAATAAACGGGGAAACGAAGAAAGAAACGGAGGAAAGGAGAAATAAGCGGAGAAACGAACAAAGAAACGGAGAAACGAACAAAGAAACGGAGAAACGAACAAAGAAACGGAGAAACGAACAAAGAAACGGAGAAACGAACAAAGAAACGGAGAAACGGAGAAATAAATGGAGAAACGAAGAAATAAACGGAGAAATGAAGAAAGAAACGGAGGAACGGAGAAATAAGCGGAGAAACGAAGAAATAAACGGAGAAACGAAGAAAGAAACGGAGAAACGAAGAAAGAAACGGAAAACGAAGAAAGAACGGAGAAACGAAGAAAGAAACGGAGAAATAAATGGAGAAACGAAGAAATAAACCGAGAAACGGAAAAAGAAACGGAGAAACGAACAATGAAACGGAGAAACGAACAAAGAAACGGAGAAACGAACAAAGAAACGGAGAAACGAAGAGAGAAACGGAGTAACGAAAAAAGAAACGAAGAAACGAACAAAGAAACGGAGAAATAAAGGGAGAAACGAAGAAATAAACGGAGAAACGACCAAGGAAACGGAGAAACGAAGAAGGAAACGGAGAAACGAAGAAAGAAACGGAGAAACGAAGAAAGAAACGGAGAAACGAAGAAAGAAACGGAGAAACGAAGAAAGAAAAGCAGAAACGATGAAAGAAACGGAGAAACGAAGAAAGGAACGGAGAGACGAAGGAAGAAACGGAGAAATGAAGAAAGAAACGGAGAAACGAAGAAGGAAACGGAGAAATAAATGGAGAAACGAAGAGATAAACGGAGAAACGAACAAGGAAACGGAGAAACGAAGAAAGAAACGGAGAAACGAAGATAGAAACGGAGAAACGAAGAAAGAAACGGAGAAACGAAGAAAGAAACGGAGAAACGGAGAAATAAATGGAGAAACGAAGAAAGAAACGAAGAAACGAACAAAGAAACGGAGAAATAAAGGGAGAAATAAAGGGAGAAACGAAGAAATAAACGGAGAAACGAGCAAGGAAACGGAGAAACGAAGAAGGAAACGGAGAAACGAAGAAAGAAACGGAGAAACGAAGAAAGAAACGGAGAAACGAAGAAAGAAACGGAGAAATAAATGGAGAAACGAAGAGATAAACGGAGAAACGAACAAGGAAACGGAGAAACGAAGAAAGAAACGGAGAAACGAAGATAGAAACGGAGAAACGAAGAAAGAAACGGAGAAACGAAGAAAGAAACGGAGAAACGGAGAAATAAATGGAGAAACGAAGAAAGAAACGGAGAAACGAAGAAAGAAACGGAGTAACGAAGAAAGAAACGGACAAACGAAGAGAGAAACGGAGTAACGAAAAAAGAAACGAAGAAACGAACAAAGAAACGGAGAAATAAAGGGAGAAACGAAGAAATAAACGGAGAAACGAGCAAGGAAACGGAGAAACGAAGAAGGAAACGGAGAAACGAAGAAAGAAACGGAGAAACGAAGAAAGAAACGGAGAAACGAAGAAAGAAACGGAGAAACGAAGAAAGAAACGCAGAAACGAAGAAAGAAACGGAGAAACGAAGAAAGAAACGGAGAAACGAAGAAAGAAACGGAGAATCGGAGAAATAAATGGAGAAACGAAGAAATAAACGGAGAAACGGAGAAATAAATGGAGAAACGAAGAATTAAACGGAGAAACGAAGAAAGAAACGGAGGAACGGACAAAGAAACGAAGAAACGAACAAAGAAACGGAGACATAAATGGAGAAACAAAGAAATAGCCGGAGAAACGAACAAGGAAACGGAGAAACGAAGAAAGAAACGGAGAAACGAAGAAAGAAACGGAGAAACGAAGAAAGAAACGGAGGAACGAACAAAGAACCGGAGAAACGAAGAAAGAAACGGAGAAACGAAGAAAGAAACGCAGAAGCGAAGAAAGAAACGGAGAAACGAAGAAAGGAACGGAGAAACGAAGGAAGAAACGGAGAAACGAAGAAAGAAACGGAGAAACGAAGTAGGGAACGGAGAAATAAATGGAGAAACGAAGAAATAAACGGAGAAACGAACAAGGAAACGGAGAAACGAAGAAAGAAACGGAGAAACGAAGATAGAAACGGAGAAACGAAGAAAGAAACGGAGAATCGAAGAAAGAAACGGAGATACGAACAAAGAAACGGAGAAACGAAGAAAGAAACGGAGGAACGTAGAAATAAATGGAGAAACGAAGAAATAAACGGAGAAACGGAGAAACGAAGAAAGAAACGGAGAAACGAAGAATGAAACGGAGAAACGAAGAAAGAAACGGAGAAACGAAGAAAGAAACGGAGAAACGAAGAAAGAAACGGAGAAACGAAGAAAGAAACGGAGAAACGAAGAAAGAAACGGAGAAACGAAGAAAGAAACGGAGAAACGAAGAAAGAAACGGATAAACGAAAAAAGAAACGGAGAAACGAAGAAAGAAACGGAGAAACGAAGAAAGAAACGGAGAATCGGAGAAATAAATGGAGAAACGAAGAAATAAACGGAGAAACGGAGAAATAAATGGAGACGGGAAGAAATAAACGCAGAAACGAACAAAGAAACGGAGAAACGAACAAACAAACGAAGAAACGAAAAAGAAACGAAGAAAGAAACAGAGAAACGGAGAAAGAAACGGAGAAACGAAGAAAGAAACGGAGAAACGAAGAAAGAAACAGAGAAACGGAGAAATAAATGGAGAAACGAAGAAATAAACGGAGAAACGAACCAGGAAACGGAGAAACGAAGAAAGAAACGGAGAAACGAAGAAAGGAACGGCGAAACGAAGGAAGAAACGGAGAAACGAAGAAAGAAACGGAGAAACGAAGAAAGAAACGGAGAAACGAAGAAAGAAACGGAGAAACGAAGAAAGAAACGGAGAAACGAAGAAAGAAACGGAGAAACGAAGAAAGAAACGGAGAAACGGAGAAACGAAGAAAGAAACGGAGAAACGAAGAAAGAAATGGAGAAACGAAGAAAGAAACGGAGAAACGAAGAAAGAAACGGAGAAACGAACAAAGAAACGAAGAAACGAAAAAGAAACGGAGAAACGAAGAAAGAAACGGAGAAACGAAGAAACAAACGGAGGAACGAACAAAGAACCGGAGAAACGAAGAAAGAAACGAAGAAACGAAGAAAGAAACGGAGGAACGTAGAAATAAATGGAGAAACGAAGAAATAAACGGACAAATGGAGAAACGAAGAAAGAAACGGAGAAACGAAGAAAGAAACGGAAAAACGAACAAAGAAACGAAGAAACGAAAAAGAAACGGAGAAACGAAGAAAGAAACGGAGAAACGAAGAAAGAATCGGAGAAACGAAGAAAGAAACGGAGAAACGAAGAAAGAAACGGAGAAACGAAGAAAGAAACGGAGAAACGAAGAAAGAAACGGAGAAACGAAGAAAGAAACGGAGAAACGAAGAAAGAAACGGAGAAACGAAGAAAGAAACGGAGAAACGAAGAAAGAATCGGAGAAACGAAGAAAGAAACGGAGAAACGAAGAAAGAAACGGAGAAACGAAGAAAGAAACGGAGAAACGAAGAAAGAAACGGAGAAACGAAGAAAGAAACGGAGAAACGAAGAAATAAACGGAGAAACGAAGAAATAAACGGACAAATGGAGAAACGAAGAAAGAAACGGAGAAACGAAGAAAGAAACGGAGAAACGAAGAAAGAAACGGAGAAACGAAGAAAGAAACGGAGAAACGAAGAAAGAAACGGAGAAACGAAGAAAGAAACGGAGAAACGAAGAAAGAAACGGAGAAACGAAGAAATAAACGGAGAAACGAACCAGGAAACGGAGAAACGAAGAAAGAAACGGATAAACGAAGAAAGAAACGGAGAAACAAAGAAAGAAACGGAGAAACGAACAAAGAAACGGAGAAACGAAGAAAGAAACGGAGAAACGAAGAAAGAAACGGAGAAACGAACAAAGAAACGAAGAAGCGAAAAAGAAACGGAGAAAAGAAGAAAGAAACGGAGAAACGAAGAAACAAACGGAGGAACGAACAAAGAACCGGGGAAACGAAGAAAGAAACGGAGAAACGAAGAAAGAAACGGAGGAACGTAGAAATAAATGGAGAAACGAAGAAATAAACGGAGAAACGGAGAAATAAATGGAGAAACGAAGAAATAAACGCAGAAACGAACAAAGAAACGGAGAAACGAACAAAAAAACGAAGACACGAAAAAGAAACGGAGAAACGAAGAAAGAAACGGAGAAACGAAGAAACAAACGGAGGAACGAACAAAGAACTGGAGAAACGAAGAAAGAAACGGAGAAACGAAGAAAGAAACGGAGAAACGAAGAAAGAAACAGAGAAACGAAGAAAGAAACGGAGAAACGAAGAAAGAAACGGAGAAACGAAGAAAGAAACGGAGAAACGAAGAAAGAAACGGAGAAACGAAGAAAGAAACGGAGAAACGAAGAAAGAAACGGAGAAACGAAGAAAGAAACGGAGAAACGAAGAAATAAACGGAGAAACGAACCAGGAAACGGAGAAACGAAGAAAGAAACGGATAAACGAAGAAAGAAACGGAGAAACAAAGAAAGAAACGGAGAAACGAACAAAGAAACGGAGAAACGAAGAAAGAAACGGAGAAACGAAGAAAGGGAGAATCGGAGAAATAAATGGAGAAACGAAGAAATAAACGGAGAAACGGAGAAATAAATGGAGACGCGAAGAAATAAACGCAGAAACGAACAAAGAAACGGAGAAACGAACAAACAAACGAAGAAACGAAAAAGAAACGAAGAAAGAAACAGAGAAACGGAGAAAGAAACGGAGAAACGAAGAAAGAAACGGAGAAACGAAGAAAGAAACAGAGAAACGGAGAAATAAATGGAGAAACGAAGAAATAAACGGAGAAACGAACCAGGAAACGGAGAAACGAAGAAAGAAACGGAGAAACGAAGAAAGGAACGGCGAAACGAAGGAAGAAACGGAGAAACGAAGAAAGAAACGGAGAAACGAAGAAAGAAACGGAGAAACGAAGAAAGAAACGGAGAAACGAAGAAAGAAACGGAGAAACGAAGAAAGAAACGGAGAAACGAAGAAAGAAACGGAGAAACGAAGAAAGAAACGGAGAAACGGAGAAACGAAGAAAGAAACGGAGAAACGAAGAAAGAAATGGAGAAACGAAGAAAGAAACGGAGAAACGAAGAAAGAAACGGAGAAACGAACAAAGAAACGAAGAAACGAAAAAGAAACGGAGAAACGAAGAAAGAAACGGAGAAACGAAGAAACAAACGGAGGAACGAACAAAGAACCGGAGAAACGAAGAAAGAAACGAAGAAACGAAGAAAGAAACGGAGGAACGTAGAAATAAATGGAGAAACGAAGAAATAAACGGACAAATGGAGAAACGAAGAAAGAAACGGAGAAACGAAGAAAGAAACGGAAAAACGAACAAAGAAACGAAGAAACGAAAAAGAAACGGAGAAACGAAGAAAGAAACGGAGAAACGAAGAAAGAATCGGAGAAACGAAGAAAGAAACGGAGAAACGAAGAAAGAATCGGAGAAACGAAGAAAGAAACGGAGAAACGAAGAAAGAAACGGAGAAACGAAGAAAGAAACGGAGAAACGAAGAAAGAAACGGAGAAACGAAGAAAGAAACGGAGAAACGAAGAAAGAAACGGAGAAACGAAGAAAGAAACGGAGAAACGAAGAAAGAATCGGAGAAACGAAGAAAGAAACGGAGAAACGAAGAAAGAAACGGAGAAACAAAGAAAGAAACGGAGAAACGAAGAAAGAATCGGAGAAACGAAGAAAGAAACGGAGAAACGAAGAAAGAAACGGAGAAACGAAAAAAGAAACGGAGAAACGAAGAAAGAAACGGAGAAACGAAGAAAGAAACGGAGAAACGAAGAAATAAACGGAGAAACGAAGAAATAAACGGACAAATGGAGAAACGAAGAAAGAAACGGAGAAACGAAGAAAGAAACGGAGAAACGAACAAAGAAACGAAGAAACGAAAAAGAAACGGAGAAACGAAGAAAGAAACGGAGAAACGAAGAAAGAATCGGAGAAACGAAGAAAGAAACGGAGAAACGAAGAAAGAAACGGAGAAACGAAGAAAGAAACGGAGAAACGAAGAAAGAAACGGAGAAACGAAGAAAGAAACGGAGAAACGAAGAAAGAAACGGAGAAACGAAGAAAGAAACGGAGAAACGAAGAAAGAATCGGAGAAACGAAGAAAGAAACGGAGAAACGAAGAAAGAAACGGAGAATCGGAGAAAGAAACGGAGAAACGAAGAAGGCAACGGAGAAATAAATGGAGAAACGAAGAAATAAACGCAGAAACGAACAAAGAAACGGAGAAACGAACAAAAAAACAAAGAAACGAAAAAGAAACGGAGAAACGAAGAAAGAAACGGAGAAACGAAGAAATAAACGGAGAAACGGACAAGGAAACGGAGAGACGAAGAAAGAAATGGAGAAACGAAGAAAGAAACGGAGAAACGAAGAAAGAAACGGAGAAACGAACAAAGAAACGAAGAAACGAAAAAGAAACGGAGAAACGAACAAAGAAACGGAGAAACGAAGAAACAAACGGAGGAACGAACAAAGAACCGGAGAAACGAAGAAAGAAACGGAGAAACGAAGAAAGAAACGAAGGAACGTAGAAATAAATGGAGAAACGAAGAAGTAAACGGACAAATGCAGAAACGAAGAAAGAAACGGAGAAACGAAGAAAGAAACGGAGAAACGAAGAAAGAAACGGAGAAACGAAGAGAGAAACGGAGAAACGAAGAAAGAAACGGAGAAACGTAGAAAGAAACGGAGAAACGAAGAACGAAACGGAGGAACGAAGAAAGAAACGAAGAAACGAAGAAAGAAACGGAGTAACTGAGAAATAAATAGAGAAACGAAGAAATAAACAGCGATACGAACAAGGAAACGGAGAAACGAAGAAAGCAACGGAGAAACGAAGACAGAAACGGAGAAACGAAGAAAGAAACGGAGAAACGAAGAAAGGAACGGCGAAACGAAGGAAGAAACGGATAAACGAAGAAAGAAACGGAGAAACGAAGAAGTAAACGGAGAAATAAATGGAGAAACGAAGAAGTAAACGGAGAAACGAAGAAAGAAACGGAGAAACGAAGAAAGAAACGGAGAAACGAAGAAAGAAACCGAGAAACGAAGAAAGAAACGGAGAAACGAAGAAAGAAACGGAGAAACGAAGAAAGAAACGGAGAAACGAAGAAAGAAACAGAGAAACGGAGAAATAAATGGAGAAACGAAGAAATAAACGGAGAAACGAAGAAAGAAACGGAGAAACGAAGAAGGAAACGGAGAAATAAATGGAGAAACGAAGAAATAAACGGAGAAACGAACAAGGAAACGGAGAAACGAAGAAAGAAACGGAGAAACGAAGATAGAAACGGAGAAACGAAGAAAGAAACGGAGAAACGAAGAAAGAAACGGAGAAACGAAGAAAGAAACAGAGAAACGGAGAAATAAATGGAGAAACGAAGAAGGAAACGGAGAAATAAATGGAGAAACGAAGAAATAAACGGTGAAACGAACAAGGAAACGGAGAAACGAAGAAAGAAATGGAGAAACGAAGAAAGAAATGGAGAAACGAAGAAAGAAACGGAGAAACGAAGAAAGAAACGGAGAAACGAAGAAGGAAACGGAGAAATAAATGGAGAAACGAAGAAATAAACGGTGAAACGAACAAGGAAACGGGGAAACGAAGATAGAAACGGAGAAACGAAGAAAGAAACAGAGAAACGAGGAAAGAAACAGAGAAACGGAGAAATAAATGGAGAAACGAAGAAATAAACGGAGAAACGAACCAGGAAACGGAGAAACGAAGAAAGAAACGGAGAAACGAAGAAAGAAACGGAGAAACGAAGAAAGAAACGGAGAAACGAAGAAAGAAACGGAGAAACGAAGAAAGAAACGGAGAAACGAAGAAAGAAACGGAGAAACGAAGAAAGAAACAGAGAAACGGAGAAATGAAGAAAGAAACGGAGAAACGAAGAAAGAAACGGAGAAACGAAGAAAGAAACGGAGAAACGAAGAAAGAAACAGAGAAACGGAGAAATAAATGGAGAAACGAACCAGGAAACGGAGAAACGAAGAAAGAAACGGAGAAACGAAGAAAGAAACGCAGAAACGAAGAAAGAAACGGAGAAACGAAGAAAGAAACAGAGAAACGGAGAAATAAATGGAGAAACGAAGAAATAAACGGAGAAACGAACCAGGAAACGGAGAAACGAAGAAAGAAATGGAGAAACGAAGAAAGAAATGGAGAAACGAAGAAAGAAACGGAGAAACGAAGAAAGAAACGGAGAAACGAAGAAAGAAACAGCGAAACGGAGAAATAAATGGAGAAACGAAGAAATAAACGGAGAAACGAACCAGTAAACGGAGAAACGAAGAAAGAAATGGAGAAACGAAGAAAGAAATGGAGAAACGAAGAAAGAAACGGAGAAACGAAGAAAGAAACGGAGAAACGAAGAAAGAAACAGAGAAACGGAGAAATAAATGGAGAAACGAAGAAATAAACGGAGAAACGAACCAGGAAACGGAGAAACGAAGAAAGAAACGGAGAAACGAAGAAAGAAACGGAGAAACGAAGAAAGAAACGGAGAAACGAAGAAAGAAACGGAGAAACGAAGAAAGAAACGGAGAAACGAAGAAAGAAACGGAGAAACGAAGAAAGAAACAGAGAAACGGAGAAAGAAACGGAGAAATGAAGAAAGAAACGGAGAAACGAAGAAAGAAACGGAGAAACGAAGAAAGAAACGGAGAAACGAAGAAAGAAACGGAGAAACGAAGAAAGAAACGGAGAAACGAAGAAAGAAACGGAGAAACGAAGAAAGAAACGGAGAAACGAAGAAATAAACGGAGAAACGAAGAAATAAACGGACAAATGGAGAAACGAAGAAAGAAACGGAGAAACGAAGAAAGAAACGGAGAAACGAAGAAAGAAACGGAGAAACGAAGAAAGAAACGGAGAAACGAAGAAATAAACGGACAAATGGAGAAACGAAGAAAGAAACGGAGAAACGAAGAAAGAAACGGAGAAACGAAGAAAGAAACAGAGAAACGGAGAAATAAATGGAGAAACGAAGAAATAACGGAGAAACGAACAAGGAAACGGAGAAACGAAGAAAGAAATGGAGAAACGAAGAAAGAAACTGAGAAACGAAGAAAGAAACGGAAAAACGAACAAAGAAACGAAGAAACGAAAAAGAAACGGAGAAACGAAGAAAGAAACGGAGAAACGAAGAAAGAATCGGAGAAACGAAGAAAGAAACGGAGAAACGAAGAAAGAAACGGAGAAACGAAGAAAGAAACGGAGAAACGAAGAAAGAAACGGAGAAACGAAGAAAGAAACGGAGAAACGAAGAAAGAAACGGAGAAACGAAGAAATAAACGGACAAATGGAGAAACGAAGAAAGAAACGGAGAAACGAAGAAAGAAACGGAGAAACGAAGAAAGAAACGGAGAAACGAAGAAAGAAACGGAGAAACGAAGAAAGAAACGGAGAAACGAAGAAAGAAACGGAGAAACGAAGAAAGAAACAGAGAAACGGAGAAATAAATGGAGAAACGAAGAAATAACGGAGAAACGAACAAGGAAACGGAGAAACGAAGAAAGAAATGGAGAAACGAAGAAAGAAACTGAGAAACGAAGAAAGAAACGGAAAAACGAACAAAGAAACGAAGAAACGAAAAAGAAACGGAGAAACGAAGAAAGAAACGGAGAAACGAAGAAAGAATCGGAGAAACGAAGAAAGAAACGGAGAAACGAAGAAAGAAACGGAGAAACGAAGAAAGAAACGGAGAAACGAAGAAAGAAACGGAGAAACGAAGAAAGAAACGGAGAAACGAAGAAAGAAACGGAGAAACGAAGAAAGAAACGGAGAAACGAAGAAAGAATCGGAGAAACGAAGAAAGAAACGGAGAAACGAAGAAAGAAACGGAGAAACGAAGAAAGAAACGGAGAAACGAAGAAAGAAACGGAGAAACGAAGAAAGAGACGGAGAAACGAAGAAATAAACGGAGAAACGAACCAGGAAACGGAGAAACGAAGAAAGAAACGGATAAACGAAGAAAGAAACGGAGAAACAAAGAAAGAAACGGAGAAACGAACAAAGAAACGGAGAAACGAAGAAAGAAACGGAGAAACGAAGAAAGAAACGGAGAAACGAACAAAGAACCGGGGAAACGAAGAAAGAAACGGAGAAACGAAGAAAGAAACGGAGGAACGTAGAAATAAATGGAGAAACGAAGAAATAAACGGAGAAACGGAGAAATAAATGGAGAAACGAAGAAATAAACGCAGAAACGAACAAAGAAACGGAGAAACGAACAAAAAAACGAAGACACGAAAAAGAAACGGAGAAACGAAGAAAGAAACGGAGAAACGAAGAAACAAACGGAGGAACGAACAAAGAACTGGAGAAACGAAGAAAGAAACGGAGAAACGAAGAAAGAAACGGAGAATCGGAGAAAGAAACGGAGAAACGAAGAAGGCAACGGAGAAATAAATGGAGAAACGAAGAAATAAACGGAGAAACGGAGAAATAAATGGAGAAACGAAGAAATAAACGCAGAAACGAACAAAGAAACGGAGAAACGAACAAAAAAACGAAGAAACGAAAAAGAAACGGAGAAACGAAGAAAGAAACGGAGAAACGAAGAAATAAACGGAGAAACGGACAAGGAAACGGAGAGACGAAGAAAGAAATGGAGAAACGAAGAAAGAAACGGAGAAACGAAGAAAGAAACGGAGAAACGAACAAAGAAACGAAGAAACGAAAAAGAAACGGAGAAACGAACAAAGAAACGGAGAAACGAAGAAACAAACGGAGGAACGAACAAAGAACCGGAGAAACGAAGAAAGAAACGGAGAAACGAAGAAAGAAACGAAGGAACGTAGAAATAAATGGAGAAACGAAGAAATAAACGGACAAATGCAGAAACGAAGAAAGAAACGGAGAAACGAAGAAAGAAACGGAGAAACGAAGAAAGAAACGGAGAAACGAAGAGAGAAACGGAGAAACGAAGAAAGAAACGGAGAAACGTAGAAAGAAACGGAGAAACGAAGAACGAAACGGAGGAACGAAGAAAGAAACGAAGAAACGAAGAAAGAAACGGAGTAACTGAGAAATAAATAGAGAAACGAAGAAATAAACGGCGATACGAACAAGGAAACGGAGAAACGAAGAAAGCAACGGAGAAACGAAGACAGAAACGGAGAAACGAAGAAAGAAACGGAGAAACGAAGAAAGGAACGGCGAAACGAAGGAAGAAACGGAGAAACGAAGAAAGAAACGGAGAAACGAAGAAGTAAACGGAGAAATAAATGGAGAAACGAAGAAGTAAACGGAGAAACGAAGAAAGAAACGGAGAAACGAAGAAAGAAACGGAGAAACGAAGAAAGAAACCGAGAAACGAAGAAAGAAACGGAGAAACGAAGAAAGAAACGGAGAAACGAAGAAAGAAACGGAGAAACGAAGAAAGAAACAGAGAAACGGAGAAATAAATGGAGAAACGAAGAAATAAACGGAGAAACGAAGAAAGAAACGGAGAAACGAAGATGGAAACGGAGAAATAAATGGAGAAACGAAGAAATAAACGGAGAAACGAACAAGGAAACGGAGAAACGAAGAAAGAAACGGAGAAACGAAGATAGAAACGGAGAAACGAAGAAAGAAACGGAGAAACGAAGAAAGAAACGGAGAAACGAAGAAAGAAACAGAGAAACGGAGAAATAAATGGAGAAACGAAGAAATAAACGGAGAAACGAACCAGGAAACGGAGAAACGAAGAAAGAAATGGAGAAACGAAGAAAGAAACGGAGAAACGAAGAAAGAAACAGCGAAACGGAGAAATAAATGGAGAAACGAAGAAATAAACGGAGAAACGAACCAGGAAACGGAGAAACGAAGAAAGAAATGGAGAAACGAAGAAAGAAATGGAGAAACGAAGAAAGAAACGGAGAAACGAAGAAAGAAACGGAGAAACGAAGAAGGAAACGGAGAAATAAATGGAGAAACGAAGAAATAAACGGTGAAACGAACAAGGAAACGGGGAAACGAAGATAGAAACGGAGAAACGAAGAAAGAAACAGAGAAACGAGGAAAGAAACAGAGAAACGGAGAAATAAATGGAGAAACGAAGAAATAAACGGAGAAACGAACCAGGAAACGGAGAAACGAAGAAGGAAACGGAGAAACGAAGAAAGAAACGGAGAAACGAAGAAAGAAACGGAGAAACGAAGGAAGAAACGGAGAAACGAAGAAAGAAACGGAGAAACGAAGAAAGAAACGGAGAAACGAAGAAAGAAACGGAGAAACGAAGAAAGAAACGGAGAAACGAAGAAAGAAACAGAGAAACGGAGAAATGAAGAAAGAAACGGAGAAACGAAGAAAGAAACGGAGAAACGAAGAAAGAAACGGAGAAACGAAGAAAGAAACAGAGAAACGGAGAAATAAATGGAGAAACGAACCAGGAAACGGAGAAACGAAGAAAGAAACGGAGAAACGAAGAAAGAAACGCAGAAACGAAGAAAGAAACGGAGAAACGAAGAAAGAAACAGAGAAACGGAGAAATAAATGGAGAAACGAAGAAATAAACGGAGAAACGAACCAGGAAACGGAGAAACGAAGAAAGAAATGGAGAAACGAAGAAAGAAATGGAGAAACGAAGAAAGAAACGGAGAAACGAAGAAAGAAACGGAGAAACGAAGAAAGAAACAGCGAAACGGAGAAATAAATGGAGAAACGAAGAAATAAACGGAGAAACGAACCAGGAAACGGAGAAACGAAGAAAGAAATGGAGAAACGAAGAAAGAAATGGAGAAACGAAGAAAGAAACGGAGAAACGAAGAAAGAAACGGAGAAACGAAGAAAGAAACAGAGAAACGGAGAAATAAATGGAGAAACGAAGAAATAAACGGAGAAACGAACCAGGAAACGGAGAAACGAAGAAAGAAATGGAGAAACGAAGAAAGAAACGGAGAAACGAAGAAAGAAACAGCGAAACGGAGAAATAAATGGAGAAACGAAGAAATAAACGGAGAAACGAACCAGGAAACGGAGAAACGAAGAAAGAAATGGAGAAACGAAGAAAGAAATGGAGAAACGAAGAAAGAAACGGAGAAACGAAGAAAGAAACGGAGAAACGAAGAAGGAAACGGAGAAATAAATGGAGAAACGAAGAAATAAACGGTGAAACGAACAGGGAAACGGGGAAACGAAGATAGAAACGGAGAAACGAAGAAAGAAACAGAGAAACGAGGAAAGAAACAGAGAAACGGAGAAATAAATGGAGAAACGAAGAAATAAACGGAGAAACGAACCAGGAAACGGAGAAACGAAGAAAGAAACGGAGAAACGAAGAAAGAAACGGAGAAACGAAGAAAGAAACGGAGAAACGAAGAAAGAAACGGAGAAACGAAGAAAGAAACGGAGAAACGAAGAAAGAAACGGAGAAACGAAGAAAGAAACGGAGAAACGAAGAAAGAAACAGAGAAACGGAGAAATGAAGAAAGAAACGGAGAAACGAAGAAAGAAACGGAGAAACGAAGAAAGAAACGGAGAAACGAAGAAAGAAACAGAGAAACGGAGAAATAAATGGAGAAACGAACCAGGAAACGGAGAAACGAAGAAAGAAACGGAGAAACGAAGAAAGAAACGCAGAAACGAAGAAAGAAACGGAGAAACGAAGAAAGAAACAGAGAAACGGAGAAATAAATGGAGAAACGAAGAAATAAACGGAGAAACGAACCAGGAAACGGAGAAACGAAGAAAGAAATGGAGAAACGAAGAAAGAAATGGAGAAACGAAGAAAGAAACGGAGAAACGAAGAAAGAAACGGAGAAACGAAGAAAGAAACAGCGAAACGGAGAAATAAATGGAGAAACGAAGAAATAAACGGAGAAACGAACCAGGAAACGGAGAAACGAAGAAAGAAATGGAGAAACGAAGAAAGAAATGGAGAAACGAAGAAAGAAACGGAGAAACGAAGAAAGAAACGGAGAAACGAAGAAAGAAACAGAGAAACGGAGAAATAAATGGAGAAACGAAGAAATAAACGGAGAAACGAACCAGGAAACGGAGAAACGAAGAAAGAAATGGAGAAACGAAGAAAGAAACGGAGAAACGAAGAAAGAAACAGCGAAACGGAGAAATAAATGGAGAAACGAAGAAATAAACGGAGAAACGAACCAGGAAACGGAGAAACGAAGAAAGAAATGGAGAAACGAAGAAAGAAATGGAGAAACGAAGAAAGAAACGGAGAAACGAAGAAAGAAACGGAGAAACGAAGAAGGAAACGGAGAAATAAATGGAGAAACGAAGAAATAAACGGTAAAACGAACAAGGAAACGGGGAAACGAAGATAGAAACGGAGAAACGAAGAAAGAAACAGAGAAACGAGGAAAGAAACAGAGAAACGGAGAAATAAATGGAGAAACGAAGAAATAAACGGAGAAACGAACCAGGAAACGGAGAAACGAAGAAAGAAACGGAGAAACGAAGAAAGAAACGGAGAAACGAAGAAAGAAACGGAGAAACGAAGAAAGAAACGGAGAAACGAAGAAAGAAACGGAGAAACGAAGAAAGAAACGGAGAAACGAAGAAAGAAACGGAGAAACGAAGAAAGAAACGGAGAAACGAAGAAAGAAACAGAGAAACGGAGAAATGAAGAAAGAAACGGAGAAACGAAGAAAGAAACGGAGAAACGAAGAAAGAAATGGAGAAACGAAGAAAGAAATGGAGAAACGAAGAAAGAAACGGAGAAACGAAGAAAGAAACTGAGAAACGAAGAAGGAAACGGAGAAATAAATGGAGAAACGAAGAAATAAACGGTGAAACGAACAAGGAAACGGGGAAACGAAGATAGAAACGGAGAAACGAAGAAAGAAACGGAGAAACGAGGAAAGAAACAGAGAAACGGAGAAATAAATGGAGAAACGAAGAAATAAACGGAGAAACGAACCAGGAAACGGAGAAACGAAGAAAGAAACGGAGAAACGAAGAAAGAAACGGAGAAACGAAGAAAGAAACGGAGAAACGAAGAAAGAAACGGAGAAACGAAGAAAGAAACGGAGAAACGAAGAAAGAAACGGAGAAACGAAGAAAGAAACAGAGAAACGGAGAAAGAAACGGAGAAATGAAGAAAGAAACGGAGAAACGAAGAAAGAAACGGAGAAACGAAGAAAGAAACGGAGAAACGAAGAAAGAAACGGAGAAACGAAGAAAGAAACGGAGAAACGAAGAAAGAAACGGAGAAACGAAGAAAGAAACGGAGAAACGAAGAAATAAACGGAGAAACGAAGAAATAAACGGACAAATGGAGAAACGAAGAAAGAAACGGAGAAACGAAGAAAGAAACGGAGAAACGAAGAAAGAAACGGAGAAACGAAGAAAGAAACGGAGAAACGAAGAAAGAAACGGAGAAACGAAGAAATAAACGGACAAATGGAGAAACGAAGAAAGAAACGGAGAAACGAAGAAAGAAACGGAGAAACGAAGAAAGAAACGGAGAAACGAAGAAAGAAACGGAGAAACGAAGAAAGAAACGGAGAAACGAAGAAAGAAACGGAGAAACGAAGAAAGAAACAGAGAAACGGAGAAATAAATGGAGAAACGAAGAAATAACGGAGAAACGAACAAGGAAACGGAGAAACGAAGAAAGAAATGGAGAAACGAAGAAAGAAACTGAGAAACGAAGAAAGAAACGGAAAAACGAACAAAGAAACGAAGAAACGAAAAAGAAACGGACAAACGAAGAAAGAAACGGAGAAACGAAGAAAGAATCGGAGAAACGAAGAAAGAAACGGAGAAACGAAGAAAGAAACGGAGAAACGAAGAAAGAAACGGAGAAACGAAGAAAGAAACGGAGAAACGAAGAAAGAAACGGAGAAACGAAGAAAGAAACGGAGAAACGAAGAAATAAACGGACAAATGGAGAAACGAAGAAAGAAACGGAGAAACGAAGAAAGAAACGGAGAAACGAAGAAAGAAACGGAGAAACGAAGAAAGAAACGGAGAAACGAAGAAAGAAACGGAGAAACGAAGAAAGAAACAGAGAAACGGAGAAATAAATGGAGAAACGAAGAAATAACGGAGAAACGAACAAGGAAACGGAGAAACGAAGAAAGAAATGGAGAAACGAAGAAAGAAACTGAGAAACGAAGAAAGAAACGGAAAAACGAACAAAGAAACGAAGAAACGAAAAAGAAACGGAGAAACGAAGAAAGAAACGGAGAAACGAAGAAAGAATCGGAGAAACGAAGAAAGAAACGGAGAAACGAAGAAAGAAACGGAGAAACGAAGAAAGAAACGGAGAAACGAAGAAAGAAACGGAGAAACGAAGAAAGAAACGGAGAAACGAAGAAAGAAACGGAGAAACGAAGAAAGAAACGGAGAAACGAAGAAAGAATCGGAGAAACGAAGAAAGAAACGGAGAAACGAAGAAAGAAACGGAGAAACGAAGAAAGAAACGGAGAAACGAAGAAAGAAACGGAGAAACGAAGAAAGAAACGGAGAAACGAAGAAATAAACGGAGAAACGAACCAGGAAACGGAGAAACGAAGAAAGAAACGGATAAACGAAGAAAGAAACGGAGAAACAAAGAAAGAAACGGAGAAACGAACAAAGAAACGGAGAAACGAAGAAAGAAACGGAGAAACGAAGAAAGAAACGGAGAAACGAACAAAGAAACGAAGAAACGAAAAAGAAACGGAGAAAAGAAGAAAGAAACGGAGAAACGAAGAAACAAACGGAGGAACGAACAAAGAACCGGGGAAACGAAGAAAGAAACGGAGAAACGAAGAAAGAAACGGAGGAACGTAGAAATAAATGGAGAAACGAAGAAATAAACGGAGAAACGGAGAAATAAATGGAGAAACGAAGAAATAAACGCAGAAACGAACAAAGAAACGGAGAAACGAACAAAAAAACGAAGACACGAAAAAGAAACGGAGAAACGAAGAAAGAAACGGAGAAACGAAGAAACAAACGGAGGAACGAACAAAGAACTGGAGAAACGAAGAAAGAAACGGAGAAACGAAGAAAGAAACGGAGAATCGGGGAAAGAAACGGAGAAACGAAGAAGGCAACGGAGAAATAAATGGAGAAACGAAGAAATAAACGGAGAAACGGAGAAATAAATGGAGAAACGAAGAAATAAACGCAGAAACGAACAAAGAAACGGAGAAACGAACAAAAAAACGAAGAAACGAAAAAGAAACGGAGAAACGAAGAAAGAAACGGAGAAACGAAGAAAGAAACGGAGAAACGGACAAGGAAACGGAGAGACGAAGAAAGAAATGGAGAAACGAAGAAAGAAACGGAGAAACGAAGAAAGAAACGGAGAAACGAACAAAGAAACGAAGAAACGAAAAAGAAACGGAGAAACGAACAAAGAAACGGAGAAACGAAGAAACAAACGGAGGAACGAACAAAGAACCGGAGAAACGAAGAAAGAAACGGAGAAACGAAGAAAGAAACGAAGGAACGTAGAAATAAATGGAGAAACGAAGAAATAAACGGACAAATGCAGAAACGAAGAAAGAAACGGAGAAACGAAGAAAGAAACGGAGAAACGAAGAAAGAAACGGAGAAACGAAGAGAGAAACGGAGAAACGAAGAAAGAAACGGAGAAACGTAGAAAGAAACGGAGAAACGAAGAACGAAACGGAGGAACGAAGAAAGAAACGAAGAAACGAAGAAAGAAACGGAGTAACTGAGAAATAAATAGAGAAACGAAGAAATAAACGGCGATACGAACAAGGAAACGGAGAAACGAAGAAAGCAACGGAGAAACGAAGACAGAAACGGAGAAACGAAGAAAGAAACGGAGAAACGAAGAAAGGAACGGCGAAACGAAGGAAGAAACGGAGAAACGAAGAAAGAAACGGAGAAACGAAGAAGTAAACGGAGAAATAAATGGAGAAACGAAGAAGTAAACGGAGAAACGAAGAAAGAAACGGAGAAACGAAGAAAGAAACGGAGAAACGAAGAAAGAAACCGAGAAACGAAGAAAGAAACGGAGAAACGAAGAAAGAAACGGAGAAACGAAGAAAGAAACGGAGAAACGAAGAAAGAAACAGAGAAACGGAGAAATAAATGGAGAAACGAAGAAATAAACGGAGAAACGAAGAAAGAAACGGAGAAACGAAGAAGGAAACGGAGAAATAAATGTAGAAACGAAGAAATAAACGGAGAAACGAACAAGGAAACGGAGAAACGAAGAAAGAAACGGAGAAACGAAGATAGAAACGGAGAAACGAAGAAAGAAACGGAGAAACGAAGAAAGAAACGGAGAAACGAAGAAAGAAACAGAGAAACGGAGAAATAAATGGAGAAACGAAGAAATAAACGGAGAAACGAACCAGGAAACGGAGAAACGAAGAAAGAAATGGAGAAACGAAGAAAGAAACGGAGAAACGAAGAAAGAAACAGCGAAACGGAGAAATAAATGGAGAAACGAAGAAATAAACGGAGAAACGAACCAGGAAACGGAGAAACGAAGAAAGAAATGGAGAAACGAAGAAAGAAATGGAGAAACGAAGAAAGAAACGGAGAAACGAAGAAAGAAACGGAGAAACGAAGAAGGAAACGGAGAAATAAATGGAGAAACGAAGAAATAAACGGTGAAACGAACAAGGAAACGGGGAAACGAAGATAGAAACGGAGAAACGAAGAAAGAAACAGAGAAACGAGGAAAGAAACAGAGAAACGGAGAAATAAATGGAGAAACGAAGAAATAAACGGAGAAACGAACCAGGAAACGGAGAAACGAAGAAAGAAACGGAGAAACGAAGAAAGAAACGGAGAAACGAAGAAAGAAACGGAGAAACGAAGAAAGAAACGGAGAAACGAAGAAAGAAACGGAGAAACGAAGAAAGAAACGGAGAAACGAAGAAAGAAACGGAGAAACGAAGAAAGAAACAGAGAAACGGAGAAATGAAGAAAGAAACGGAGAAACGAAGAAAGAAATGGAGAAACGAAGAAAGAAACGGAGAAACGAAGAAAGAAACAGAGAAACGGAGAAATAAATGGAGAAACGAACCAGGAAACGGAGAAACGAAGAAAGAAACGGAGAAACGAAGAAAGAAACGCAGAAACGAAGAAAGAAACGGAGAAACGAAGAAAGAAACAGAGAAACGGAGAAATAAATGGAGAAACGAAGAAATAAACGGAGAAACGAACCAGGAAACGGAGAAACGAAGAAAGAAATGGAGAAACGAAGAAAGAAATGGAGAAACGAAGAAAGAAACGGAGAAACGAAGAAAGAAACGGAGAAACGAAGAAAGAAACAGCGAAACGGAGAAATAAATGGAGAAACGAAGAAATAAACGGAGAAACGAACCAGGAAACGGAGAAACGAAGAAAGAAATGGAGAAACGAAGAAAGAAATGGAGAAACGAAGAAAGAAACGGAGAAACGAAGAAAGAAACTGAGAAACGAAGAAGGAAACGGAGAAATAAATGGAGAAACGAAGAAATAAACGGTGAAACGAACAAGGAAACGGGGAAACGAAGATAGAAACGGAGAAACGAAGAAAGAAACGGAGAAACGAGGAAAGAAACAGAGAAACGGAGAAATAAATGGAGAAACGAAGAAATAAACGGAGAAACGAACCAGGAAACGGAGAAACGAAGAAAGAAACGGAGAAACGAAGAAAGAAACAGAGAAACGGAGAAAGAAACGGAGAAATGAAGAAAGAAACGGAGAAACGAAGAAAGAAACGGAGAAACGAAGAAAGAAACGGAGAAACGAAGAAAGAAACAGAGAAACGGAGAAATAAATGGAGAAACGAACCAGGAAACGGAGAAACGAAGAAAGAAACGGAAAAACGAAGAAAGAAACGCAGAAACGAAGAAAGAAACGGAGAAACGAAGAAAGAAACAGAGAAACGGAGAAATAAATGGAGAAACGAAGAAATAAACGGAGAAACGAACCAGGAAACGGAGAAACGAAGAAAGAAATGGAGAAACGAAGAAAGAAATGGAGAAACGAAGAAAGAAACGGAGAAACGAAGAAAGAAACGGAGAAACGAAGAAAGAAACGGAGAAACGAAGAAAGAAACGGAGAAACGAAGAAAGAAACGGAGAAACGAAGAAAGAAACGGAGAAATGAAGAAACAAACGGAGAAACGAAGAAAGAAACGGAGAAACGAAGAAAGAAACGGAGAAACGAAGAAAGAAACAGAGAAACGGAGAAATAAATGGAGAAACGAAGAAATAAACGGAGAAACGAACCAGGAAACGGTGAAACGAAGAATGAAATGGAGAAACGAAGAAAGAAACGGAGAAACGAAGAAAGAAACGGAGAAACGAAGAAAGAAACGAAGAAACGAACAAAGAAGCGGAGAAACGAAGAAAGAAACGGATAAACGAAGAAAGAAACGGAGAAACTAAGAAAGAAATGGAGAAAAGAAGAAAGAAACCGAGAAACGGAGAAAGAAGCGGAGAATCGAACAAAGAAATGGAGAAACGAACAAAGAAACGTTTCTCCGTTTCTCCGTTTCTCGGTTTCTCCAAATAAATGGAGAAACGAAGAAATAAACGGTGAAACGAACAAGGAAACGGGGAAACGAAGATAGAAACGGAGAAACGAAGAAAGAAACAGAGAAACGAGGAAAGAAACAGAGAAACGGAGAAATAAATGGAGAAACGAAGAAATAAACGGAGAAACGAACCAGGAAACGGAGAAACGAAGAAAGAAACGGAGAAACGAAGAAAGAAACGGAGAAACGAAGAAAGAAACGGAGAAACGAAGAAAGAAACGGAGAAACGAAGAAAGAAACGGAGAAACGAAGAAAGAAACAGAGAAACGGAGAAATGAAGAAAGAAACGGAGAAACGAAGAAAGAAACGGAGAAACGAAGAAAGAAACGGAGAAACGAAGAAAGAAACAGAGAAACGGAGAAATAAATGGAGAAACGAACCAGGAAACGGAGAAACGAAGAAAGAAACGGAGAAACGAAGAAAGAAACGCAGAAACGAAGAAAGAAACGGAGAAACGAAGAAAGAAACAGAGAAACGGAGAAATAAATGGAGAAACGAAGAAATAAACGGAGAAACGAACCAGGAAACGGAGAAACGAAGAAAGAAATGGAGAAACGAAGAAAGAAATGGAGAAACGAAGAAAGAAACGGAGAAACGAAGAAAGAAACGGAGAAACGAAGAAAGAAACAGCGAAACGGAGAAATAAATGGAGAAACGAAGAAATAAACGGAGAAACGAACCAGGAAACGAAGAAACGAAGAAAGAAATGGAGAAACGAAGAAAGAAATGGAGAAACGAAGAAAGAAACGGAGAAACGAAGAAAGAAACGGAGAAACGAAGAAAGAAACAGAGTAACGGAGAAATAAATGGAGAAACGAAGAAATAAACGGAGAAACGAACCAGGAAACGGAGAAACGAAGAAAGAAATGGAGAAACGAAGAAAGAAACGGAGAAACGAAGAAAGAAACAGCGAAACGGAGAAATAAATGGAGAAACGAAGAAATAAACGGAGAAACGAACCAGGAAACGGAGAAACGAAGAAAGAAATGGAGAAACGAAGAAAGAAATGGAGAAACGAAGAAAGAAACGGAGAAACGAAGAAAGAAACGGAGAAACGAAGAAAGAAACGGAGAAACGAAGAAAGAAACGGAGAAACGAAGAAAGAAACAGAGAAACGGAGAAATAAATGGAGAAACGAACCAGGAAACGGAGAAACGAAGAAAGAAACGGAGAAACGAAGAAAGAAACGCAGAAACGAAGAAAGAAA